>NW_012118421.1:419760-427768 GCF_000951035.1 Colobus angolensis palliatus
TTCACCATGTTAGCCAGGATGGTCTTGATCTCCTGACTTCGTGATCCGCCCGTCTCGGCCTCCCAAAGTGCTGGGATTACAGGCTTGAGCCACCGCGCCCAGCCTAGAACTAATTTTTCTAATATTAAAGAGCTCCTACAAAATAGTAATTTAAAAAAAGATCTACAAGCTCCTTGACCACAAAAGATCAACAAAGTATATGACTAAATTGTTGATAGACAATGACATAAAACACCTCTCATAATAATTCCTATGGCAGTGTTTATTCTACTAAGGCATGCTGATACCATCCACTTATTTGTGGGTATGCTTTGTATAATCTCTAAAGCAGGCATAATTCTTATGATGCCAGGTAATTGAGCAGAGTCACAGAAAAAGAGTATTTTAAAAGGAGGGAGTCCCAACCTGGCCAACATGGTAAAACCACGTTTCTATAAAAAATATAAAAATTAGCTGGGTGTGGTAGTGCACACCTGTAATCCCAGCTCCTCAGACACAGAGGCAGGATTGCTTGAACCGGGGAGGCAGAGGTTGCAGTGAGCTGAGATCATGCCACTGCACTCCAGCCTGAATGACAAAGTGAGACTGTCTCAAAAAATAATAATAATAATAAATAAAAAGAGGGAGTGTTCAACGGAGTCAAATGCTGATGAGGGGTCAAGTAAGGTAAGTATAGAAAGTGCCCACTGGACCCACAGATATAAGGCCAATTGATCTGCCACCAGGGTGCCAAGAGAATTCAATATGGTATGAAGTTTTCCAACAAATGGTGCTGGGACAACTGTATGTCCACATGCAAAATAATAAAGTTGGACCCATACCTCATACCATATGTAAAAAATTTACTCAAAATGGATCAAAGAGTTAAAATTGCAAAAGTATTAGAATAAAAATAGGTATAAATCTCCATGCCTGGGTGAGCTGGCTCATGCCTATAATCCTAGCACTTCTGAGGTAGGCAGATCACTTGAGCACAGGTGTTTGAGACCAACCTGGGGAACATGCAAAACCCTGTCTCTATTACAAATACAAAAAATTAGCCGGTGCGGTGGCACGCACCTGTAGTCCCAGCTACTCCAGAGGTTGAAGTGGGAGGATCACCTAAGCCCGAGAAGTGGAGGCTGCCATGTGCTGAGATTGCACCACTGCACTCCAGCCTGGGCGACAGGAGTGAGACCCCGACTCAAAAACAAACAACAACAACAACAACAACAACAAAACCTTTGTGACTTTGGATTAGGCAACAGTTTCTAAAATATAATACCTAAAGCCTAAGCAACCATAGAAAAAATAGATAAATTGGACATCAGAAAAATCAGAAGCTTTTAGGCCAGGCGTGATGGCTCACTCCTGTAATTCTCAGCACTTTGGGAGGCAGAGGCAGGTGGAAAACCTGAGGTCAGGAGTTCGAGACTAGCCTGTCCAGTATGCGGAAACCCTGCCTCTACTGAAAAAAAAAATACAAAAATTAGCTGGGCGTGGTGGTGTGCACCTGTAGTCCCAGCTACTTGGGAGGCGGAGACAGGAGAATTGCTTGAACCCAGGGGGTGGAGGTTGCAGTGGGCCAAGATTGTGCCACTGCACTCCAGCCTGGATGACAGAGTAAGACTCCATCTCAAAAAATAAAAATACAGGCCGGGCATGGTGGCTCACGCCTGTAATCCCTGCACTTTGGGAGGCTGAGGTAGGCAGATTACCTGAGGTTGGGAGTTTGAGACCAGCCTGACCAACATGGAGAAACCCTGTCTCTACTAAAAATACAAAATTAGCCAGGCATGGTGGCGCATGCCTATAATCCCAGCTACTCAGGAGGCTGAGGCAGGAGAATCGCTTGAACCCGGGAGGTGGAGGTTGCAGTGGGCCGAGATTAGGCCATTACACTCTAGCCTAGGCGACAGAGTGAGACTCCATCTCAAAAAATTAAAATACAAAAATTAGCCGGGCGTGGTGGTGCATGCCTGTAATCCCAGGTACTCAGGAGGCTGAAGCAGGAGAACCACTTGAACTGGGGAGGCGGAGGTTGCAGTGAGCCAAGACTGCGCCACTGCACGCCAGCCTGGGCAACAAGAGCAAAATTCCATCTCAAAAAAAAAAAAAAAAAAAAATTTAAAAATAGGCAAAGGACTTGAATAGATATTTCTCCTAAGATGATATACAAATGGCCAATAAGCACATGAAAAGATGTTCAACATTGTTAGTCATTAGAAAAATCCAAATTCAAAACCACAGTTGGATACTACTTCACACCTGCTAGATCACCTGGGAAGAAAAACTCAGATAATAGCAAGTGTTGGTGAAATTAGAGCTATTGTATGTTAACAGTGGAAATGTAAAATGGTGCAGGTGCTTTGGAAAACAGTTTGACACTTTCTCAAAATTTAACCCTTTTCCAGTTTAGATTAAAAAAAAAACACAGCTTGCTGCCAGCACTCATTTAATTTTACATAAACATGTTCTTTGAGGCTGAAGAAAATCTGATTTTCATGTGAAAATAAAATACAAAAACTGTTCTTGGAGTTATTTCTAAACAGAACTAACACCAGAATTGTCTGAATCATCAGAATCTTCTATTTCAGAAAAATCAGATCCATCAAATGAATCTTCAGCCAACAACTGTTTGAGAATGATGCTACATTTTTTAGGATTTGACATTTTCAGTGATCAAGAATTACTATATTTTGTAAATGGAAATACAACTAAAAACGGAATGCTATAAGTAGAATAATGTCTTTTGTTTCCAAAGTCAATATACTAGAGCAATGTGAAAATAATAAATATTAATATGCTTACTAAGATATTAATAATACAATAATATTTCGTGGCAAGGTTATCTTGGAGTAAACGCTGCAGCTGCAAGCACTGCCAGTGGGTATTCTTGGGGCAAAGGGGTTAAACAGAGTTATCATATGACTTCGTAATTCCACAATTCCACCTAAGAGCATTGAAAACATATGTCCACACAAAAACTTGTACCTGAATGTTCATAGCAACATTATTCGTTATAGCCAAAAAGTGGAAACCACCCAAATGTCCATCAACTAATGAATGGATAAACAAAATAGTATAACCACTCTGAGGTATATCCATACAACAGAATATTATTGCACAATAAAAAGGGGTGAAGTGCTGACGCATACTACAACATGGATGAGCCCTGAAAACATTATACTAAAAAAGAAATCCCATTTCAGTAGGTATAGCTATAAATAGATAAATAAATAAGTAAATAAATAAAATACTATCTTTAATGAAAGAAGCCAGTCACAAAAGGTCACATGGTGTATGATTCAATTTATATTAAATGTCCAGAAAAGGAAAATCCATAGAGGTGGAAAATAGATTAGTGGTTGTCAAGGGCTGTAGGGAGGGGGAATTGGTAGTGACTGCGAAAGGATACAGCAGTGATGAGAATGTTCTGAAATTAAATGGTAATAGTTAAATGAATTTATGAATATGCTAAAAAACTGTATTGTAAACTTTAAAAGATACCTTGTACACTTTGAAAGGTGAGTCTTATAAGATTTTATGAGTCTTTATGAGATGTGAATCATATCTCAATTTTTTTTAAAGTGTTTATTGGATTTCTGAGACTTGGATGTCGTTAGTGGCCTTGTAGAGGAATGTTAGTGGTCAAAGGCAGCTGGCAGTGGACCAAAGAATGAGTGGGAAGTGAAGAATAGTGAGTGCATACAGTTCTTTCAAGAAGGTTAGGTGAGAAGAACAGGGCAGTATCTGAGAGAGATAAAAGATCAAAGAATATTCTGATTTTGTTTTTGGTTGGAGAAGCTTAAGTAGGTTAAAATGCTAATGGAGGCTGGGCATGGTAGCTCACTCCTATAATCCCAGCACTTTGAGAGGCCAAGGTGGTCAGATTGCTGGAGTTCAGTAGTTCGAGGTCAGCCTGGGCAACATGGTGAGACCCCTTCTCTACAAAATATACAAAAATTAGCTGGGTGTGCTGGTGCCTATTGTCCCCGCTACTTGGGAGGCTGAGGTGGGAGGATCGCTTGAGCTTGGGAGGTCAAGGCTGCAGTGAGCTGTAATCACGCCACTGCACTCCAATGGACCTGTCTCAAAAAAAAAAAAAAAAAGATAGTAAGATCTAATTGGGAAGAAGTATATTGGGGGGGAGGATGATAAATAATATAATAGAATAAGTAAGAGAGCACAGGGTGGTTAAAAGGGATTAAGAATACAGGTAACTGTTAAATAGGAAGTAAGGTGCTGACTGGGGGAAGTGCAATTATATATATTGAAGTAGTTTAATTTGAGGAAGTTAAGACGCATTTTATCTGAGGACATCTGTTTTTAGGTGAGTTGATGAAAAGTAAGGAAGTGCAGGCGAACGGTCAGAAATGTGGGAAGACTAGAAAATGTTGGATGTGCTGGCACTGTGTCTCACGCATGTAATCCCAGCACTTTGGGAGGCTGAGGCAGGTGGATCACTTGAGCCCAGGAGTTTGAGACCAGCCTGGGCCATATAGTAAGACCCCTTCTCTATTAAAAAAAAAAAATCTATCTATCTATCTATAGAAATTGACACGTCTGGTCTTAAAGCTTGAAACGTACATTTATTTTATCTGAGTTACTTTCTCAGGAAAGGACCCCCAGGCCTCTGGGAAAGTATCAAATAACTGAAACTCACTGGATCATCTCATCCAAGGAGAGGCCAGGCCCCTCATTCATCATGATTACTTCCTTAACCCTCCCCGAGTTCTTGTTTTCCTACACATTGTTATATTTCTTACCTGCTATATAAACCCCTAATTTTAGTCAGCAGGGGAGATGGATTTGAGACTGATGTCCCATCTCCTCCACTGCAGCACCTGATCAAAGCCTTCTGCCTTGGCAATACCCGTTGTCTCAGTCATTGGCTTTCTGTGCAGCGAGGAGCAGGACCGAGACTGAGCCATGGTGTTTTGGTAACAGTCTCAGTACAAAACCACAAACTTCTACTATCAGGACAATAGTAACTCAGTCTCTAGTCCCTGATGATTTGGGAGGTTTAGGGCATCTAATTTGGTCAGTTGTTATCTAATGTATCATCAGGTTGTACTTAAATTCCAGAAAATCCCCAGGAAAGGATAATTCTAGTGAAATCAAAAACCCAGTTTGGTCCTGTTACTCCTTAAGCTTATGGCAGTTGGAATCCCCTGGTAGCACATACTGTCTGAAACTTAGCAGAACTCCTAGGAGAATCTATAATACATCTATTATTTTGGTGATAAGGAACCCCCAACTCGCTTGAGCTGAGTCCTTTAGACCTGTGCTAATCCTACTCTACACCTCCGGAACAACCCAGGATTCCAAAGATAGACTGGCAGTTTCTCCTTAGTTCAATGAAACTGTGGTTTGGACTACATGTGTCAGCTACTTTCCACTAATGTCTGAGTAGGGCTAAGCCACAGGAAAACATTGTTTCAAGTATTAAAATAATATTTACATAGTACAATTATAATTATTCTAGCCGGGTGTGGTGGTGTGTGCCTATTAGTTCCAGCTACTCAGGAGACTAAGGTGGGAGGATCACTCAGCCCAGGAGTCCGAGGCTGCAGAGAACTATGATCATATGATCATTGTGTTACTGCCTTCCAGCCTGGGTGACACAGCAAAATCCAGTCTCTATTGTAAAAAAAAAAAAAAAAAAAAGAATAATTAGTCTAATAGGATAGAATAAAAATAATTAAAATTTCTTGATTAGTTTCCATATTGTGTTAGGCTTATATTTATATATATATATATCATATATCATATATATGATATATATAAATGTAAGATATATAGATATGTATCTCGTTTTGTCTTTCTCCTTCTCCTTACCATGTTTTTTGTTTAAAACTGTCTTTATTAACAACAATAATTATAAGTGTAGCATGCAATGCTTTCCAAAGCACTTACTCATCCATTATTTTACTCTATGTAAACTTCCATCTTAGCTAGGTTGGAGATGTATTATTACCTCCAGGTTGCTGATGAAGAAACAGTGGTTAAGCAGTGATTACTGACTTGTTCAAGATCATATAATTTGTTGGTAGGTGAGTTGTTTTTAGACTTAAGATATCTTTTGTTACTTCCTAACATATACTTTCTATTCATTATAAGGTTAGTGAGAATTTTGATAAAGGTTTCCTTTTCTTTATTAAAAAAATTTTTTTTAGTCTGTGTCCTGCTGAAGATAAAGGTTTCCTAGTAAAACTATTCTAAACTTTTGTTTGTTTGTTTGCTAGAAAAAGGGTTTCAATAGACTTCTTCTTCTTCTTCTTTTTTTTTTTTTCAGAATCTCCCTCTGTCCCCCAGGTGGAGTGCAGTGGTGCAATCTCGGCTCACTGCAACCTCCGCCTCCTGGGTTCAAGTGATTCTCCTGCCTCAGCCTCCTGAGTAGCTGGGATTACAGGTGTGTGCCACCATGACTGGCTCATTTTTGTATTTTTAGTAGAGACGGGGTTTCACCTGACTCGTGATCCACCCACTTCGGCTTCCCAAAGTGCTGAGATTACAGGCGTGAGCCACCGTGCCCGGCCTGGACTTCTTTTTTTAAAAATGTATGTTGAACATTCAACAAAGGAAAAATGACCATGATTCGTAAATTACTCATATTTAATACTTCTCAACTTTCCAAAACAATGATAGTGATGATATATTTTAATCACATAAGGGGCACTAGTTTTAATATGTCTTTACCACTTTATTTTATTTATTTATTTTTGAGACACACTCTGTTGCTCAGGCTGGAGTGCAGTGTTTCAATCAGGTCTCACAGTAGCCTTGACCTCCCTGGGTTCAGGTGATTCTCCCACCTCAGCCTACTGAGTAGCTGGAACCACAGGCTCACACCACCACACTTGGCTAATTTTTAAATTTTTTGTAGAGACAAGGTTTTGTCATGTTTGCCCAGACTGATCTTAAACTTCTGAGCTCAAGCAGTTCTTCCTCCTAGGCCTCACAAAGTGCTGGGATTACAGGCGTGAGCCACTGTACCCAGCTATTTTATTTTTCAGATAGGGTCTCACTCTGTCACCCAGACTGGAGTGCAGTGTCACCATCGCAGCTCACTGCAGCCTCAACCTCCCCAGGCTCAGGTGATCCTCCCACTTCAGTCTTCCAAGTAGCTGCACCACCACATCTGGCTAATTTTTTGTATTTTTTGTAGAGATGGGGTTTCGCCATGTGGTGGTCTCAATCTCCTGGCCTCATGTGATCTGCCCGCCTTGGCATACCAAAATGTTGGGATTACAGGTGCGAGCCACTGCGCCCGGCCACCACCTTATTTAGTGCTGACTAAACAAATTTCCCTTTGCCAAATGTGATAATTTCTTGTAGAATTACTGTTCAGGGTCAACGTTCTCTTTTTTCTTTTTTTTTTTTTGAGACGGAGTTTCGCTCTTGTTGCCCAGAATGGAGTGCAATGGCACAATCTTGGCTCACTGCAATTTCTGCCTCCCGGGTTCAAGCAATTCTCCTGCCTCAGCCTCCCAAGTAGCTGGCACCTGCCACCATGCCCAGCTAATTTTTGTATATTTAGTAGAGATGGGGTTTTGCCACGTTGGCCAGGCTGGTCTCAAACTCCTGACCTCAGGTGATCCACCTGCCTTGGCTTCTCAAAGTGCTAGGATTACAGGCGTGAGCCACCACGCCTGGCCAGGGTCAATGTTCTGAAATAACCTTCAGCATTTGCCAGTACTCACCAAGATCAAATAATCAGCTTTGCTAATTTTTTGTTGTTGTTGTGTTTGAGATGGAGTCTCGCTCCGTTGCCCAGGCTGGAGTGCAATGGCGAGATCTCGGCTCACTGCAACCTCTGCCTCCCAGGTTCAAGCGATTCTTCCACCTCAGCCTCCTGAATAGCTAGCATTACAGGCACTCACCATCACGCCCGGCTAATTTTTGTATTTTTGCATATACCGGGTTTCACCATGTTGGCCAGGCTGGTCTTGAACTCTTGACTTCAGGTGATCTGCCTACCTCGGCCACCCAAAGTGCTGGCATTACAGGCGTGAACCACTGCGCC
>NW_012118421.1:427878-429110 GCF_000951035.1 Colobus angolensis palliatus
GGTTTCACTGTGTTAGCCAGGATGGTCTCGATCTCCTGACTTCGTGATCCACCCGCATTGGCCTCCCAAAATGCTGGGATTACAGGTGTGAGCCACCGCACCTGGCCCTACTTTGCTAGTTCTTAAAACATTTAAAGCTAAACCTCAAGGAGTGTGAAAAAGTGGTTAGGGTATCCATAAACAATCTGGTGCTGGGGCACTTCTGACCCTGGGGAGGAATTAAGTGACTCAGTCAGTGGTCATGTGGCTGAGAGGCATGGCCAGCAGGGACTCTGACACTCACCTTTTTTCTTCCTTCAACCAATCTCCAGGTTAGAAGGTGAAGGAAGTTATTTGCAGCATCATTAGCAATTTCTTTTCCACCTCCACCTGTAATAGCCAAGGCACAGGATACTGAAGAAAAGAAGCAAAGAGGCCTGATGCTTCTGGTGAATCAGTCGGAAGAAAAATCATATCTAAGGTAGACAAGATATCCAAGACATCCACTGTCTACACACACACAAACACACAACTCTCTAACTAAATTCACATTTGTATCTGGTGTTTCCATGCTATAGTGGCTTAACTGGTAATTCTGTAACACAAACATGGAGGTCATAGAGGCTTTCAATAATAGAGCTAAGGACTCATATTTCCTATGCTTTTAAAATTATCTTTTTAGGCTGGGCACAGTGGCTTACGCCTGTAATCCCAGCACTTTCTAAGGACAAGGTGAGCGGATTGCTTGAGTTCAGGAGTTTGAGACCAGCCTGGCCAACATGGTGAAAGCCCTTCTCTATAAAAGATACAAAAATTAGCCAGGCAGGGTGGTGCAGGCCTGTAGTTCCAGCTACTTGGGTCAGGGGGTGGGGTGGGGTAAAAAGGCAGGAGGATCACTTAAACCCAGGAGGTTGAGGCTGTAGTGAGTCAAGATCATGCCACTGTACTCCAGCCTGGGTGACAAAATGAGACCTTGCTTAAAAAAAAAATACACTTTGGGAGGCTGAGGCGGGTGGATCACTTGAGGTCAGGAGCTTGAGACCAGCCTGGCCAACATGGTAAAACCCTGTCTCTACTAAAAATACAAAAATTAGCCAGGTGTGGTGGCAGTGCCTGTAATCCCAGATACTTGGGAGGCTGAGGCAGGAGAATTGCTTGAACTGGGAGGCAGAGGTGGCAGTGAACCAAGATTGTGCCACTGCACTCCAGCCTGGGTGACACAATGAGACTCTGTCTCAATAATAATAATAATA
>NW_012118421.1:433660-434394 GCF_000951035.1 Colobus angolensis palliatus
GGTGGATCACGAGGTCAGGAGATCAAGATCATCCTGGCTAACATGATGAAACCCCGTCTCTACTAAAAATACAAAAAAATTAGCCAGATGTGGTGGCGGGCGCCTGTAGTCCCAGCTACTCGGAGGCTGAGGTGGGAGAATGGCATGAACCTGGGAGGCGGAGCTTGCAGTGAGCTGAGATCCGGCCACTGCACTCCAGCCTGGGCAACACAGTGAGACTCCGTCTCAAAAATAAATAAATAAATAAATAAAAATTGTGGTAAAATATATGTAACATTAAAATTTACCATATGCAGCTGGGGTAGATATCATAAGTCATATGCAGTACTGGGGAGTAGTCTGACAGTAATTGAAAATGAAAGAGCAGAAAAGAACCTCAAAAGATTATTATGCTTAAAAATCTGCTGCCAGATTGGTTAAAATTATGTAAGACATATGTGCTTCTTGAAGATTCCTAAAAATGAAGATTTACAAGCCTATCTAGTTAAGTTCTTCTATGCATTTAAAACTGTGTCCCATGTACTAGGTGAGGCAGCATGATGTCATGGGAAAAGTCCAGGACTTGGAATCAGGGCAAGTGTAATTGTGTCCTGGTTCTGCCTGTTTTTAAGTGGGTGAACACAAACAAGTTATCTAACCTTTCACACTCACTGTGTCTCCCCATGTTTTTTTTTTTTTTTTTTTTTTTTAGTAGAGACAAGGTTTCACTGTGTTAGCCAGGATGGTCTCGATCT
>NW_012118421.1:434450-440762 GCF_000951035.1 Colobus angolensis palliatus
GGGGTTTTGCCATGTTGGCCAGGCTGGTCTCAAACTCCTGACCTCAGGTGATCTGCCCGCCTGGGCCTCCCAAAGTGCTGGGATTACACGAGTGAGCCACTATGCCTGGCGGTAATTTCCTCATTTTAAAAATAGGAACAATAATAGCACCAACATTAGAATACTGTTACAAGGAACAAATGAGGTAGAGTTTAAGAAAAGTATATTGTGAAGTGCTATGTAAATGTTATTTTTCGACAAGGTTATAGTTTGTATACATCTTCCACAGAAGGTTATCCCTTTTATGGCCATTTTTTTCTATAGTTTTTTTTTTTTCCATTTTTTATCTTTGTAATCAATATTGACACTTTTTCTTTTCTCAACATACATTGTATTGGTCCTTGGACACCACTTTTTTTTTTTTTTTTGAGACAGAGTCTCACTGGGTCACCTAGGCTGGAGTGCAGTGACACAGTTTCGGTTCACTGCAGCCTCTGCCTCCCAGGCACAAGCAATTCTCCTGCCTCAGCCTCCCAAGTAGCTGGGATTACAGGGGCCCACCACCACGCCTGGCTAATTTTTGTATTTTCAGTAGAGATGGGGTTTCAACATGTTGGCCAGGCTGATCTTGAATCCCTGGACTTCAGGTGATCTGCCCATCTCAGCCTCCCAAAGTGTTAAGATTACAGATGTGAGCCACTATGTCCTGCCTAGACACCACTTTAAAATGGCTGTTTCATGTTACAGATTTAACTTGAGGGAGGCCAGCCTAATGAAAATTTATTATTTTCTGTGGGTCACTGTATTTATAACTCAGGTACTGGCTACCAAGTGAATGGTGGTGCCTGGTTTATGGTTTTGTGGGCTTACTGTCTAGTCTATTATCTGATTTGGGTAAGAGAATATAGATTTGCCCATAACTTAGCCAAATTTTAGAAAGCATACCTATTTATTAGAAAGAAAAAGTATTAAAGTATGACCTATCAAGCTAGTAATCGCATACATTTGTAACAAACTGTAGAAATGATCCCTGAAAGTACAGTCTTAATGGCATATTTTTGGGCATCATATTCAATAAGATTTAGAGAAGCACAAATACATATAAGGCCCCTCTTCCTTGCTCAATTTCAACACCTTTTTTTTTTTTTTTTTTTGATTCACTAAAGGGGAAAATGGTGGGGTGGTCAGTCAGTGCTAGGAAGGTAGGTAGTTCATGATGGTTATGCTAATTTAGAATGAAAAACTTTCATTCTAGATAGGACAATGAATCTAATACTCTTTTTTTTCCTCCCTAGAGACAGGGTCTCACTCTGTTGGAGTGGAATGGTGTGATCATAGCTCACTGCAGCCTTGAACTCCTGGGCTTAAGCAATCACCTCACCTCACCTTCCTAAGTAGCGGGCATGGTGGCATGAGCATGGTGGTGTGCACCTGTATTTTTTGTAGAGAGGGGTTCTTCTTGTGTTGTCCAGGCTGGTCTTGAACTCCTAGCCTCAAGAGATCCTCCTAAAGTGCTGGGATTTCAGGCAAGAACATCCATGCCTGGCCTCAACACCTTGTAGTAACAACTTGCTAGAACCACAGAAGTTCTGCTGGAACTTAAGTCAGAACTGGAACATTGCTCTGTTAGAATGAATGAGCAGTAAAGTCAATAGAGAGCTACCAGAGTGTGCATTCCTGAAAGTCCTGAAGAATAGGTGAGTCCAGTTGCCAACACAGAGAAGATAGGGTAGGAACCAAAAAGGGGTTGTGGTTTGCTGAGAATCAGTCACTAGAATGTCAGGAAGAACATTCACATCAAGTCAGGGGCAAGTGAGCCAGAAATTAAGAGACTAAAAGAGATGTCTTACCAGCTCAAAAATTAGAGACTAAGATGAGTCACGCTGCCACGGGGAAAAAAGTGTATCCTTGGGTAAAATAGCGTATACAAACAAATGCTTCCTGGAAACTAGACTCTCCTTTCGGGTTAATGATCAAGAGTTTTCCATAGTCATTGTCTTTTTAAAAAATCCGGTATTTATTGAGCATATGTTGTATGCCATCACCATTTTAAGAACTGTACTTGGACATGCATGCACCCTGTCCCTCAACCACTGCTGCTGTCTCCTTGTTCTGTCACTCCTGGTGCTGCACTGTGTGTTCGTTCAGTGAGGAGCTGGTACCTCTTTTGTGAAGCGGCAGCTGAGAAGACTCTGGCATTTGCCATGGCCGAGGAAAAGCCCAAGGCATTGTTAATGAGGCAGATCAGATTCCCATTTGACAGTCAGCCAATCAATGAAACAGCCACACCTGCACAGGTGGAAATGGAGGCTGTAGATATAATTGATGTGTTCCACCAGCAGATAGGAGGTGTCTACTGAAAACGGAAACTGCTTCTTTACTCCAGTTCCCATTTTTTTATTGTACATAAAGTAATTGGTATATGTGGATACACGTATTGCATTATTTATTTATTTTTTTTTTTTGAGACGGAGTCTTGCTGTGTCACCCAGGTTGGAGTGCAGTGGCGCGATCTCGGCTCACTGCTACCTCCGCCTACCAGGTTCAAGCAATTCTCCTGTCTTAGCCTCCTGAGTAGCTAGGACTACAGGCACCCAACACAACCGGCTAATTTTTGCATTTTTAGTAGAGATGGGGTTTCACCATATTGGTCAGGCTGGTCTCAAACTCCTGACCTCAGGTGATCCACCCACCTTGGCCTCCCAAAGTGCTGGGATTACAGGAGTGAGCCACCACGCCCGACCCATATTGCATTTTTTAAACTAAATAGCAATGGTATGTTTTGATTGACATCAAGTGGAAGTGGGATGGGAAAAAATATTGATTCTGTGAAAATACTCGCTTTCTCCATTAGTGGCATGCTCATTCAGCTCTTATCTTTATATTCCAGTAAGTTATTTTGCTCTCACTGTTTTAACAAAACAACATAAAAATCCTTGTATACCTTGTTCAATTGGAGAATTTTAATGTTTTTCATTTATCCTTGTTAAACCAAGGACAATTTTATAACCTTTTTGTATGCACCTGTTACACACAGGGCAATCTGTCTTGAAGTAGGGATAAATGACTCTGAAAAAAAAAAATCATAGTTCTTCCTTCAAGTGTTTTGTTTAAATAAACTTCTTGTTTAAAATGAAAAAAAAAGATATTTACTTGTATTATCTTTTAATCTTTACAACAACCCTATGCAGTAAATACTTTATCTTCATTTTATTTTATTTTATATTTTTGAGATGGAGTCTCGCTCTGTTGCCCAGGCTGGAGTGTAGTGGCATGATCTTGGCTCACTGCCAGCTCTGCCTTCCGGGTTCACACCATTCTCCTGCCTCAGTCTCCTGAGTAGCTGGGACTACAGGCGCCCACCACCATGCCTGGCTAATTTTTTCTATTTTTTAGTAGAGACAGGGTTTCACAGTGTTAGTCAGGATGGTTTCAATCTCCTGACCTCATGATCCGCCTGCCTCGGCCTCCCAAAGTGCTGGGATTACAGGCGTGAGCCACAGCACCCGGCCTATCTTCATTCTATAGATGAAGAAATGGAGGCAAAGGAGGATAACAAGATTTTCCAAAGTTACTCATCCAGCAAATATTAGAGCTACGACTCCAATTCAAACTACCTAACTCTAGTGCTTGCACTCTAAACCACAATGGTAGGTGGCTCCCTGTAGTTTTAATTTACATTTATTATTTATCACTTCACTGGGCTCAGCCTACTCTTGAAAGAGATGGCCGAAGACATGCATCTATGTCCGGATATTATATTATTATTATTATTATTTTTCGAGACAGAGTCTCATTCTGTTGCCCAGGCTGGAGTGCAGTGGCGCAATCTCGGCTCACTGCAAGCTCCGCCTCCTGGGTTCATACCATTCTCCTGCCTCAGCCTCCCGAGTAGCTGGGACTACAGGTGCCCACCACCACACTTGGCTAATTTTTTGTATTTGTAGTAGAGATGGGGTTTCACCGTGTTAGCTAGGATGGTCTTGATCTCCTGACCTCATGATACTCCTGCCCCGGCCTCCCAAAGTGCTGGGGTTACAGGTGTGAGCCACCACGCCTGGCTTCATGTCCAGATATTATTGTCTCATTTTTCTTGTTAAGAACATAGTATTTGGGTCATGCCTCTAATCCCAACACTTTGGGAGGCCGAGGCCAGTGGATTGCTTTAGTCCAGTAGTTTGAAACCACTTTGGACAGCATAGGGAGGCCCTGTCTCTATAAGAAATTTTAAAAATTAGCTGGGTGTGGTGGCACACTTGTGGACCCAGCTGCTGGGGGTGTTGAGGGGAGGATCACTTGAGCCCAGGAGGTTGAGGCTACAGTGAGCCATGATCACACCACCGCACTCCAGTGTGGGCAACAGAGTGAGACTCTGTCTCAAAAAGATAGTATAAATAATAAAAAGAAAAAAGAACATAATATTTAATAAAATTTTGAAAAAGGACAACTTAAGGAAAAAAATCTTTAACTTTATCCCATTTGGAGTTTAAAAGCCTCTATGTAGTTTGCTGCACAAAAGCACTTGCAATTTTGTCATCAGAATTCTTCATGGTCAATTTTCCTCAATTTTGGATTTGTTTTTTGTAGAAAATAAGTTGGCCGGGCACGGTGGCTCACGCCTGTAATCCCAGCACTTTGGGAGGCTGAGGTGGGCGTATCATGAGGTCAAGAGATGGATACCATCCTGGCTAACACAGTGAAAGCCCGTCTTAACTAAAAATACAAAAAATTAGCCGGGCGTGGTGGCACGCGCTTGTAGACCCAGCTACTCAGGAGGCTGAGGCAGGAGAATCACTTGAACCGGGAGGCAGACGTTGCAGTGAGCTGGGATCACTCACTGCACTGCAGCCTGGAAAACAGAGCGAGACTCTGTCTCAAAAAACAAAACAAAACAAAACATTCTTGGACTATTTTGAGGAAGTAAATATATTCATGATCTTGATTGCGTTACTGATACAGGTGTATACATGTCAAAACACATCAAATTGTACAGTTTATTGCATGTCATGAGCTTAAACTTTTTTTACAATTTTATTCTCTTAAAATTTTATTGTAAAAATATTTAAGCCCGTGAAAGAATGAGTGAACTATAATTATATAAAACAACACAGATTAACTTCACAAACATAATGTTGAACAAAGATTGGAAACAGGCCAGGCGAAGTGGCTCACGCCTGTAATCCCAGCACTTTGGGAGGCTGAGGTGGGTGGATCACCTTCGGTCAGAAGTTTGAGGCCAGCCTGGCCAACATGGCGAAACCCTGTCTCTACTAAAAATACAAAAATCAACCAGGCGCGGTGGCACATGCCTGTAGTCCCAGTTACTCAGGAGGCTGAGGCAGGAGAATTGCTTTAACCTGGGAGGCGGAGGTTACAGTGAGCTGAGATTGCAACATGCATTCCAGCCTGGGTGACAGAATGAGACTCCCTCTCAAACAAAAATAAAAATTAAAAAAGAAAGAAAGAAGCTGGGTGTGGTGGCTCATGTCTGTAATCCCAGCACTTTGGGAGGCAGAGACAGGCGGATCACGAGGTCAGGAGATCGAGACTATCCTGGCTAACTCA
Organism: Colobus angolensis palliatus; assembly: GCF_000951035.1. Classification (NCBI taxonomy): domain Eukaryota; kingdom Metazoa; phylum Chordata; class Mammalia; order Primates; family Cercopithecidae; genus Colobus; species Colobus angolensis. Next base: position 439,995 of record NW_012118421.1, read on the forward strand.
GTGAAACTCCGTCAGGAGGCTGAGGCAGGAGAATGGTGTGAACCCAGGAGGCGGAGCTTGCAGTGAGCCGAGATCGTGCCACTGTACTCCAGCCTGGACGACAGAGTGAGACTCCATCTCAAAAAAAAAAAAAAAAAGAAGAGAGAGAGAAACAGAAAAAAAGAAAGAAAAGAAAGAGAGAGAGAGAGGAAGGAAGGAAGGAAGGAAGGAAGAAAGGAAGGAAGGAAGGAAGGAAGGAAGGAAAGAAAGAGGAAAGAAAAGAGGCCAGATACAAAGAGTACACCAATGTGTGATTCCCTCTTAAAAGATGGTAGTATAAGGCAGTCTTCTGGGGTGGTAGTGATTTTCTGTTTCTTGAGCTGGATTATCACATGGGTATATTTACTTCAGGGAAATTCATTGAGCTGTGCAGTTAAGATTTGTCCACTTTTCTGTATGTTATTCTTCAGTAAAATGTTTACCATAAAGAGTGAGGCACATGTGCTATAATAAAAGGGAAATAATATGAAAATCAACTGTCTCAATAATAAATTTACAACTGATATTGCACAATAGTTATGTAAGACCTGACCATTAGGAGAAACTGGGTGAAGGGTACAGAGAACCTCTCTGCACTAATTTTTCAACTTCCTGTGAATCTACAATTATTTCAAAATTTAAAAATACTATCAACACTGATATTTTAGTGTGTGAACCCCAATTAGATTTTCTTGTTTTTTCTTTTCTTTTTTTTTTTTTTTGAGATGGAGTCTGGCTTTGTTGCCCAGG
>NW_012118421.1:441182-447485 GCF_000951035.1 Colobus angolensis palliatus
TAATTTTTCTATTTTTAGTAGAGATGAGGTTTCACCATGTTGGTCAGGCTGGTCTCGAACTCCTGACCTTGTGATCTGCCGGCCTCGGCCTCCCAAAGTGCTGGGATTACAGGCATGAGCCACCGTGCCCGGCCCCAGCCTAGATTTTCTAATTATATTCTCCTTCTAAAAATTCCTCTTTCCTGCCTACTCCTCAGAATTGAAGTGAAAATCATTTTCAATAGAGGCTGTCCCAACTATAGATGACAGCTGATAAGTCCTAGGATGGACATCTGCCCCAATGTGGGCCGGTTGGAGCCTTTTCCTGGGACATGGCATTTGGACTGAGAAACAGCCATCTCTCTTCATGTGTCCACACTATAATTTGTAAGCTGAAGAGCTGCCAGCATGTTCTGTTTTCCACCTTGTGGTTCGGGGAAGCAGAAGAACCTGATGGACAGAGAGAAAGCAGAATGAAGCTGATGTACAAAGGGAGGAGGACACATGAGATAGAGTCTCTTTGACATTCGCCTTCCTGGCTCCTTATGTCCAGTTCAATTTGTGTCCCTGAGTTCTGTGAGACTCTTTATGTGTTTAAAATACATTCACCTTGTTATCTAAGAGAAATCAAGATCCACTCAGATTTCTATTACTTGCAACCATAATCCTAACTAGCACATCTACGAAGATGCACAGTTTTTGTCCTGTGGCTTATACTTAGAATATGTCTTTTTTTTTTTTTTAATTTATGAAGTATGAGACCAGGAGCAGTGGCTCAAGCCTCTAATTCTAGCACTTTGGTAGGCAGAAGCAGGAGGACTGCTTGAGCCCAGGAGTTTGAGATCAGCTTGGGCAACAAGGTGACACCGTCTCTTAAAAAAAAAAAAATTAGCTGGCATGAACCTGTGGTCCCCACTACTTGGTAGGCTGAGGTGGGAGGATTGCTTAAGCCTGGGAGGTTGAGTCTGCAGTGAGTCATGATTGTACCACTGCATTCCAGCCTGGTGAAAGAGTAAGACCCTGTCTCAAAAGACAAACAAATATAATAAAGTATGACTTTACTGTATGTAAGATAAAGATTGGCACTCGTGCATAGTACAATCACAGAAGATATACTAAAGATCATTTAACCCATCCCTCTTATTTTCAGGTGAGAAAACTGCAGGTTAAGGGCCTTAGCCAAAGTCATACAGCCAGCTGCTAGAAGCATCAGACTCAGCATCCTGTCACCTTTCCCACGTCAATATTACACGGTAAGTCCTGGAGAGAAATATCAGGATGCCCCACTGAGGGTTTTATTTGTTTGCATATAGTATATTAACTGCATAATGAATTAATCAGAACATAGTCAACAAGGACCTACTTGAGAGATCAAATGAATAAGAGATGATGTATAGGGATATAAATAGTTATAATTATAGGTACTTAATTCTAAAAACAATCTTTAACTTTTATCATTATTAGTCATGGAGGTATTCCATGTGTCACTTAGAACAGATATACATAGTCTATTGAGAGTTAAAAAAAAAAAAAACAATTTGAGGACAGATTACTCAAACATTTAAATTCAAATAGTATCTAGAATTGAAAAAAGAATTAAGACTATATTCAACAGGATGTAAATACTAAGTTTGACGTAAACTTCCTGAGAAGTGGAGGTTTGCTCGGAAACTTCCTGCTCGGTCATAACAGAGAGCTAGAACACATCAGTCTGCCTCTCTTGATCTGGTCTGATACTGTTGGTTCGAAATGCTGATATGGGATTATTCTTAGCCAAAGTAGCCAAAGCACAGCATTGTGTTGACTGTATTTTGGGAGATAACTACAAGGTGGGAAAGAAGTATTATCCAGTTTTTAAATAAAAAGGAGTCTAATGAACATGTGACTTCCTGGAAAGCAAAGCACAGAATGGAAAATGTGTAATTAACAGCTTTCAGTTTTCTGTTCTCTTTATTGAAGTAGCTGTTCCTATCACTGCCAGACCTTTGGCCATCCAAAGTTGCAGCTGTCTACTTTTTGTTTATATTTTGTTAAGACAAGGTTTCACTCTGTCACCCAGGCTGGTGTGGATATGGATGTCCTATACCTAATCAATCTCCAGCTACTGGACGTTTAGGTGGTTTCCAATTTACTACCATTATAAAACAACACTGTAGTAAATCATCATACATAAATCATTCTGCAAATATCTGATTATTTTCTTAAGTTTTTAGAAACTGAACTCTTTCGTCAAGGTATTTAATCATTTTTAAGGCCTTTGTGACACTGCTGTAAGCAACAGATGAGGATTTCCTATTTTGATGGGTGGAACTTTTCTAGGGGTGGTAATATCTCTTACGTGAAGACTTGTTTTGTTTTGAAGATGCAGGAAGTGATCTAACAGACTTTCCTTGCTGGCACACTGTACCAGGAAGGAGACACAGCACTTTATCCACCCTACTTGGCCAGTTTGGTATTTGAATGGAAAGCACAAGTTTGTGTTTGAGGTGGTGTGTCACACTTGTGTCATGTGAGACACAATATGTAGATCAAAGAGGAGAAAAACCTTTGGGCAGTTCTATTAGTCTCCAGTGTGCTTTTGCTAAATATCTTCAATTAAGCAATCTAATACAGATGGATGGTACTCGTCTTTCTTCCCTGAATCCTCCCTTCTTCAAAGGTGACAACTAATATCATTATTTTCATTAAATATCCATAGGCTGAAAGTTCAGGTTCTCAAAGATAGTTTCTTTCTTTAATTGTAATTTTTACTAAAACAAAAAAAAAAGAAAACCAAGTGTCATTAACTTTGATTTGAGTATATGTGTGATGAGGGTTAATCCTTTCCTGTTTTAATGTGTATGATACTAAGTGTATCTGCCCAATTTTTATTTATTTATTTTTTGAGACAGTCTCGCTCTGCCATTCGGGCTGGAGGGCAGTGGTGCAATCTCGGCTCACTGCAACCTCCACCCCTGGTTCAAGTGATTCTCCTGCCTCAGCCTCCTGAGTAGCTGGGATTACAGGTGTGTGCCACCATGCCAGGCTAATTTTTATATTTTTAGTAGGGATGGGGTTTTGTCATGTTGGCCAGGCTTGTCTCAAACTCCTGACCTCAGGTGATCCACCCACCTCGGCCTCCCAAAGTGCTGGGATTATAGGGGTGAGCTACCATGCCCGGCCCTGTCTCAAATTTTAGTGCAGTGCAATCTATCACTAAGAAATTTCAAAGCTGTTATTTAAGATGTTAATTATATAATATACAAATATCACAGTTGTGTGGTTTAACCTGTTAAGACATGCTTAGAAAAGAGAGCGTGAGTATACTGACTTTATTACAAGCCTATATTGGAAGATATATAGTAATATATAGGTACATATAACTCCCTGTAACAATAGGTTATGCGTTATTTAAAAACATAATGTCAAACAACATTACAGTTGGTAATTTATTTAAAGACTATAGGCTTGCCTGTTCACTGCTGCATTTCTATCCTGGACATTTGTGGATATATTACTATATATCAGGTTTATATACTTTTACTATAGGTATGTAAATATTTGCTGAATGAATAAAAAATAGGAAGATAATTTTAAAAGGTAAAAAATGGCATTTAATTTACAAAACATAATAAACAAAAGTTCTAAGTGGTATTAAGTTCTAAAACAAACCAGATTTGTCAATATAGTTCCAAGTTTAATCTAATTCCAAACTTAAAAATGATGGCATGTAATATCAGTTCATTGAATATTGTAATTAGATATTAAAAGTTCAGAGATGAGTAGTAAAGGCAGAGTAGGACTTGTAATACCAGGGTCAAAGGTAGTGCTTGGGGTCTGACTAAACATTTGAAAAAAGACATCAGCCTGGGTGGGCAGGTGTCTATGAAGGATGAGAAAGGAGGCAACTTCTTTTTTTCTCTGGTTCTGTGGGCTTCTCTTTAACATTTGTTTTTTCACTCTTTATCATCCAAAACTAAAGGATTAATGAACTTTGGAGGATCTGAGCAACTGATCTTCAGTAAATAGGTAACTTGACACAGTCTTAGGGGAATTAATGATAGTGTATGATAGACTTACTGGAAGCTTAGAAAACACTCTTTTTTTGGTTAACTACCATACGTACTCTATTTATTTATCTATTTATTTACTAAAGGTAGTCAAGTGAAGCAGTGCGAGTAGAAAAAGAACAAAGAAATCTGTAACTGGTTGTGATCAATTAGTCATAAACACCACTGCACTCGGACCAGCCCATATGCACTCTTTAAAACTTAAAACTTTTACCAAAATCTTAAATATCAGAACAAGTCAGAAAGCTTGTTTTTTTAAAACCTTTTTTTATTATGAAATGTATTACACATAACAAAGGCTGTATAAAACATATATATAGATTTAAAAAAGAATAAAGAAACATTTATGTATGTACTCACCAGCTTAAGAATAATTTTTTGGTTAGGCACAGTGGCTCATGCCTGTAATCTCAGCACTTTGGGAGGCCGAGACTTGAGCCCTGGAGTTTGAGACCAGCCCAGGCAACAGAGACCCCATCTTTACAAAAAATAAAAAATTAGGCTGGGCGTGGTGGCTCACGCCTGTAATCCCAGCACTTTGGGAGGCGGTGGTGGGTGGATCACAAGGTCAAGAGATCAAGACCATCCTGGCCAACATGGTGAAACCCTGTCTCTACTAAAAATACAAAAATTAGCTGGGTGTGGTGGTGCGTGCCTGTAATTCCAGCTATTCAGGAGGCTGAGGTAGGAGAATCACTTGAACTTGGGAGGCGGAGGTTGCAGGGAGCCAAGATCGTGCCACTAAACTCCAGCCTGGTGACAGAGGGAAACTCTGTCTAAAAAAAATAATAAAATAAAATTAGCCAGGTGTGGTGGCTCACACCTGTAATCCTAGCACTTTGGGAGGCTGGGGTGGGCAAACTGCTTGAGCCCAGGAGTTTGAGACCAGCCTGGGCAACTTCGTGAAACTCTGTCTCTACAAAAAAATTTTAAAAATTAGCTGGGCATGGTGGTGTGCATCTGTAGTCCCAGCTAGTCGGGAGGCTGAGGCTGCAGTGACGCATGATTGTGCCACTGCACTCCAGCCTGGGCAACAGAGTAAGACCCTACACAAAAAACAAACAAAATTTCTTAAATTAACTATTTATGAGAATTGTCAGGTTGACTGTCTGTTTTCCAGCTGAGTTTCACAAAATGGAGCCTGCTTAATAAAACAGATCGATACATTCAAATCCACAGGCTCTGGTAATTTGTACTAAAGAATACTTATTTCCAGAATTGACCAGAGTTATCACAGAATTAGGAGTGTATTATTTTACAGAATAGTAGAGAACTAATTAAGTACCTATGACTTGTAAAAATAGAACCTCATGGTTTTTAAATGGAAAAGTCTGACTGGAAACTACAGTCCTTTAATATTAATTTCTAAACTCAGAAGTGAGATTATGATACAATCAGTTGGCAACTATCTAAGTTTTTCCTAGGCAACACCTTCCTTGTCTGGGTAAAGAATGTATCTTCTCACATGCATATTAATTTCTTTGAGTGAAATCTGAGTTAGGTATAAGTTAATATTTATCAAACAGAATCTGTATTAGTTATCTCTTGCTGTATGAAAAATTACCCCCAAACTTGGTGCCTTAAAGCAATAAACAATTATTTTCTTACGGAGTCTATGAGTAAGGAAGCTAGGCAAATGTTACTTGGGTCTCTTGGCTCTGGGTTTCTCATAAGGCTGTATAAAAGGTGTTGAGCGGGTGCTGCAGTCATCTTAAGGCTTGACTAGGTGTTGATGTTGGTAGGACTTAGTCCCTATCAGGGTGTTGGACTCAGGGCCTCCATTCCTCACTGGCTGTGGACTAGAGGCTACCCTCCTTTTTTCTGCCACATGGACCTATCCTTTGGGCAGTTCGCAACATGGCAATTTCCTTTGTTGGAATGAGCAAGTGAGAGCGCAAGAGAGACTGAGAGGAAGACGAAAGTCAGTCTTTTGTAACCTAATCTCAGAAGTGACATCCTGTCACTTTGCCATATTCTATTCTTTTGAAACAGGTCATTAGGTCCAGCCCATGCACAAGAGGAGGAAATTACACAAGGATGTGAAAACCAGAAGGTAGGGTACTTAGGAGCCATTTTAGATGCAGCCTACCATAGTAACTGTAGAAAGAAGGAAATACAAAAAGTAAAAATGCTTCAAAAGCAAGTGGTGCTAAAAAAAAAATAAGAATAGGCTGGGCACGGTGGCTCATGCCTGTAATTTCAGCACTTTGGGAGGCTGAGGCAGGCAGATCACTAGGTCAGGGGATCGAGACCATCCTGGCTAACATGGAGAAAC
>NW_012118421.1:448539-450097 GCF_000951035.1 Colobus angolensis palliatus
GCCCCTGTTCCAAAAAAAAAAAAAAAAAAAGAATACTTCTCACAAAAACAAAGATGGTTCTATGATTTATGGCCATTGTTCACCATTTGTAGAGTTTCTTGTTTTTTACTTTACAATTTTTATAGTGAAGCAAACATTAAACATGAATCAGCAAAGTGGTACTGTGATTTACAACTCAAAAACAATTCTGGGATACACCAATCAATCAGTAAGAACTTACTGATCACCTACATGTGCTAGAAAGTTACTGATACTAGAAAAGTATAAAACAGTATCTGTCCTCAACTAGTCTGTGGCAGGTCTCAAAAATCTATGCAATAGGAATTAACCCCTTACTAGGGTATTGTATCCGATCCTGGGCTCTAAATTCAAGAGATGAAGAAAATGGGAAAAAATCCAGAGGCATGATTAACCAAAGGATTAAAAATTAGAAAACACAAAATAGCAAAACAACAACAACAACAACAAAATTAGAAAACAGAATTTATGTGGAAAGGTTAAAGGCACAGTGCTTATTTAACCTGAGAAAGGTGAAAGTTGCTCCAGTAATCATCTTTAAGTTTATGAATAGCTACACAGGAGATGGAAATAAATGTTTGTGCCCTCAATGAGAAATCTACCAAGAGAACGGGATTTCTAATATAGTATGTACATTAAAAAGTCTTAGAATATATATATTAAGAGAATTGTTTAGGAAGGGTCAATGACTTTATTTTTTTTTAGGGCTTCTTTAAAAAATGTTTCCTCACTGTTTTGACAATTATCATGAAAAAAATTCAGTTTAGAATCTAGAACTGACCTGGATGGGATTCAAGGATAGCTGGCAGGGGCTGCACAGTCCCTGATTCCTCCCGGGCGGTGGGAGCTAAGCTACTAGAAACAGGAACTCAGTTGGTTTCTCAAGTCAGACAAGAAAGGGAAGGCCAGGCCAGAGGCGCCACAGAACTCCCATTAGTTTTGAATGACAACTTTTAAACCTGCAAGGTCTTTGCTCTGGAGGGAGACATTAACTTTATTATACAGGAAAGTAAACAAGACTGATCTCTGCTCTGAAGGGAAGTACTATCACTAAATTAAAGATCACCTGTAATCCCAGTGCTTTGAAAGATCAGGGCAGTGGCTGGGTGTGGTGGCTCACACCTGTAATCCCAGCACTTTGGGAGGCTGAGGCAGGAGGATCCCTTGAGCCCAGAGATTTGAGACCAGCCTCAGCAACACAGGAAGACCCCATCTCTACATAAAATTAAAAAATCAGCTGGGCATGGGGGCACGTGTCTGTGGCCCTAGCTACTCAGGAGGCTGAGGAATGCACCACTGCACTACAGCCTGGGCAACAGTGAGATCGTGTCTCAAAAAAAAAAACAAAAAACTTTGACTATTCTGAATATACCAATTGAGATAAACTAGCTGTTCTCAAGAGCCCCTTTACATAATAAGATCAGATAAATTATTATTATTATTTTTTTGAGACGGAGTCTTGCTCTGTCACCCAGGCTGGAGTGCAGTGGCCAGATCTCAGCTCACTGCAAGCTCCGCCTCCCAGGTTCACGCTATTCTC
>NW_012118421.1:450777-458434 GCF_000951035.1 Colobus angolensis palliatus
AGTAGAGATGGGGTTTCACTGTGTTGACCAGGATGGCCTCGATCTCTTGACCTTGTGATCTGCCCGCCTTGGCCTCCCAAAGTGCTAGGCTTACAGGTGTGAGCCACTGCGCCCAGCCAGGGTTAAAATATTTTAGAATAATTATTATGCTGCTATATTAGGAAAGCACATCCTTCCCACTTAGTAACCATCCCATTTAGCCTCCAAAAGGACCAAAAGATGCTTTTTTCTTAGATGATTAGTGGAAGATGATAACCACATCTGTGCCCATTGGCACTCTTACACAGTGACATTTCCGCTGTGCCTTCCTTTTTGTCAGAGGTAGCCTTCCGGGATCATTTCATCCATTTGACAGGAGTGCTGACAAGAAACTCTTAGGTGATCAGGATCTAATAAGCCTGTGAGAGAGGTGGTTGTGTTAAAACCCCTTTTCAGTTGTACCTCCTTTATAAAAACTGTTTGAAACTTTCCACACCTCTTCTTGGCCCAAAGGTGATTATTGTTTGGAAAATGTGAGATAACTCATCTAAGTTGAGGTTTTCTTTTAGTACTCCCAGGAGAAGATATATTTCTCTTTTCACTTTGAAAGTTTTCCTTTAAAAATAATTTCTTGTTCATCCCTCTCCAAGATGGCTGCTGAAGACGAGTTACTGCTGCCACAGCTCCCCGAGCTGTTCGAAACCAGCAAACAGCTTCTGGATGATGCAGAAGTAGCGACTGAACCTGCCGGTTGCCGGATAGTCCAGGAGAAGGTGTTCAAGGGCCTGGACTTCCTTGAGAAGGCTGCCGAAATATTATTGCAGCTCGACTTGTTCAGCTAAAATAAAGATTTGGAAGCAATTGCTTCCACCGACCTGAAGTACCTGTTGGTGCCAGTGTTTCAAGGAGCCCTCACCATGAAACAAGTCAAGCCCAGCAAGCGTCTAGATCATTTGCAGTGGGCTCGAAAACACTATAAACTACGTAACTGTGCCATTGATGTCATGTGGCAGAGTTTGAGCTGCCCAAAACCAAGAACTCAGCTGAAAATCACACTGCTAATTCCTCCATGGTTTATCCTAGCCTCATTGCTATGGCGTCTCAAAGACAAGCTAAGAGAGAGACACAAGCAGAAGAAGGAGTTGGAGCATAGGCTGTCTGCAATGAAATCTGCTGTGGAAAGTGGTCAAGCAGATGATGAGCGTGTTCGTGAATATTATCTTCTTCGCCTTCAGAGGTGGATTGATATCAGCTTAGAAGAGATTGAGAGCACTGACCAGGAAATAAAGATCCTGAGAGAAAGAGACTCTTCAAGAGAGGCATCAACTTCTAACTCATCTCGCCAGGAGGGACCTCCAGTGAAACCCTTCATTCTCACTCGGAACATGGCCCAAGCCAAAGTATTTGGAGCTGGTTATCCAAGTCTAGCAACTATGACAGTGAGTGACTGGTATGAGCAACATCAGAAATATGGAGCATTACCAGATCAGGGAATAGCCAAGGCAACACCAGAGGAATTCAGAAAAGCAGCTCAGCAACAGGAAGGTCAAGAAGAAAAGGAGGAAGAGGATGATGAACTAACACTCTACAGAGCTCAGGAGTGGGATGACTGGAAGGGCACCCATCCTAGGGGCTATGGCAGCTGACAGAACATGGGCTGATCTTCCCACAACACAACAGGACTGCAGGGTGCACACTTCCCAAGCCAAGGAAAACCATGCAGTCCTCACCTCCCTGGGTTTCCGCTTCAGCTGTGTACAACGAAGGCAAAGATGCTAAATCTTGTTTTGCATTCAATAAAGTGTTCACTGATTAAAAAAAAAATTCTTCTGAGATGCCTTCTCTGTTCTGTCATTCTGCAACTTGGGCTGGAAAATGATACTAATTATTTTTGGCTTGATTGGAGTAACTACTGGCCACTTGAAAATTAAATTTTGGCTGGGCGCAGTGGCTCACACCTGTAATTCCAGCACTTTGGGAGGCTGAGGCGGGCAGATAACCTGAGGTTGGGAGTTCGAGACCAGCCTGGCTAACATGCTGAAACCCCATCTCTACTAAAAATACAAAATTAGCCGGGCATGATGGTGCATGCATGTAATCCCAACTACTTGGGAGACCAAGGCAGGAGAATCACTTGGACCTGGGAGACAGAGGTTGCAGTGAGCTGGCATCGTACCACTGCATTCCAGCCTGGGTGACAGAGTGAGACTCTGTCTCAGAAAAAAAAAAATTAAATATTATGCTCAATATCTCCCATATTTAAAAGCAAAATTTTCAAATTTTACTTAAGAGCAAAATTGCAGTGGAACAGTGAGTTTTCAAAATGTTTCTAGTCCTGGAATCTGTTTAAGACTTGAAGCAGAAAAGTAGAAATATAGTAAGTGTTTGTGGGTGTGGTGTCTGCCACCTGTAATCCCACCACTTTGGAAGGCTGAGGCAGGTGGATCACTTGAGGTCAGGAGTTCAAGACCAGCCTGGTCAAATAGTAAAACCCCATCTCTACTGGAAAAAAAAAAAAAAAAAAAAGAGCTAGGAATGGTGGTGAGTGCCTGTAATCCCAGCTACTTGGGAGGCTGAGGCAGGAGAATCACTTGAACTCAGGAGGTAGAGGTTGCAGTGAGCCGAGATTGCATCACTGTACTCCAGCCTGTGCAATGGAGTGAGCCTCTATCTCAAGAAAATATAAATAAAAAATAAATAAATAATAAGCATTTAGGCCAGGTGCAGTGGCTCATGTCTGTAATCCCAGCTCTTTGGGAGCTGAGGCGGGCAGATCACCTGTTAGGAGTTCAAGATCAGCCTGGCCAACATGGTGAAACCCTGTCTCTACAAAAAATACAAAAATTAGCCGGATGTGGTGGTAGGCACCTATAATCCCTGCTACTCAGGAGGCTGAAGCACAAGGATCACTTGAACCCGGGAGGCGGAGGTTGCAGTGAGCAGAGATTGCACCACTGCACTCTAGCCTGGGTGACAGAGCGAGACTCTGTCTCAAAAAAAAGAAATAAAGAAAAAAGAAACATAATAAGGAATTAAAATAGCTTTTTACGCATGTTTTCTAAAAGCCTTTGAGATATTACCTAAGTTGTTTAATAATTAGCTAGTACAATATCTTGGTAAAGTATCATGATTTTCTTATTTGTCAATTGTTCATTTTACACCTTTTTTTGCTTTTCTACTTTTAAAGATTCCTCCAACTTATAAAATGATTGAAAAAATTAAAATGCAAAATATATTCTTATTAAACATTTGAATTGTCCTTATAACTAAGAAAACATTAGGAAATAAAAACTTTATGCTCTGACTTCTGCTACCATCCAGGATGGTGTAACAGGGACCAGAATTAACCTCCCACCTAAAATACTTAAAAAACTAAACAAAATATACTATTTAATTGTTTTCAGATATCAGACAGGAGGCAGTGCAGGACAGTGATTTCTCAGAGAAGGAAACAAAAACGTTGAGTCCTATGATTGCTGTAGGAGAATTTCCAGGCTGCAGCACAGGGAGGAGCAACCCAAACAGATGTTGGCCACCTCTTTGAGTTGAGCAAACAGTATGAAGATCTGGGAGGTGAAGGCATCAGAATTTACATGGTAAAAATCAGAGGAGAAAACTATATAATAGAAGAGCTCAGAAGGGTTCTCCTTGAGTCTTCAGCTGAGTTCTGATCATCAGAACATGTATGTGAAGAAAACGACCAAGATTTGAGAAAGAAGCACTGGAGAAGAACAAGTACAACAAAACTTGGATTTAAACAGGACCAGAAACTGTGGTCCAACAAGATAGAGTGGAAAAACCTCCTAAGATGCAAGGCATTGAGTAGAGTCTTGAGAAGGTATTGCTTCAGTAGCTGAGCCAAATAAACCCCATATTAAAGGCTGTAATGGACCTTCCTACAGAGATTCAAGGCTGGGCATGGTGGCTCACACCTGTAATTCCGGAACTTTGGGAGGCCGAGGTGGGCGGACCACCTGAGGTCAGGAGGTCAAGACCAGCCTGGCCAACATGGCAAAACCTCATCTCTACTAAAAATACAAAAATTAGCTGGGCATGGTGGCACATGCCTGTAATCCCAGCTACTCAGGATGCTGAGGCAGGAGAATCGCTTGAACCTGAGAGGCAGAAGTTGCAGTGAGCCTAGATAGTGCCATCGCACTCCAGCCTGGGTAACAGAGACACACTCCATCTCAAAGAAAAAAAAAAAAAAAGGCGGCTGGAAATGGTGGCTCATGTCTGTAATCCCAGCACTTTGGGAGGCTAAGGAAGGTAGATCATGAGGTCAGGAGTTCAAGACCAGCCTGGCCAAGATGGTGAAACCCTGCCTCTACTAAAAATACAAAAATTAGCTGGGCATGGTGGCACATGCCTGTAATCCCAGCTACTCAGGATGCTGAGGCAGGAGAATCGCTTGAACCTGAGAGGCAGAAGTTGCAGTGAGCCTAGATAGTGCCATCGCACTCCAGCCTGGGTAACAGAGACACACTCCATCTCAAAGAAAAAAAAAAAAAAAAGGCGGCTAGAAATGGTGGCTCATGTCTGTAATCCCAGCACTTTGGGAGGCTAAGGAAGGTAGATCATGAGGTCAGGAGTTCAAGACCAGCCTGGCCAACATGGTAAAACCTCATCTCTACTAAAAATACAAAAATCAGTCAAGTGTGGTGGTGGGCACCTGTAATCCCAGCTACTTGGGAGGCTGAGGCAGGAGAATTGTTTGAGCCCGGGAGGCAGAGGTTGCAGTGAGCAGAGATCGCGCCACTGCACTCCAGCCTGGGTGACAGAGTGAGACCCCACCTCAGCGAGGGGGGGGGAGGATTCAAAGTAAGCCTTGAAACAACCAATCAAACCGTTTCCAAGTAATACAACTGCATCCCAGAACAAAACCCAAAACATTTAAATACAGAAAACTCCAGCACAATGGAATCCAAAAATTAGAAGGCTTTTGAACAAGAAAATACAACCTATAACAAGGAGAAAAAACAATCAATAGAAACAGACCCAGAAGTGACAAGGACAATAGGATTTGTTAGTTAAGAACATTAAAACAGCTATTCTAACTATACTCCATATCTTCAAAAAGGTAATGGAAAGTTTGAGTATGATAAGAAGAGGAATATAAGATATTTTTAAGACTCAAATAAAACAGTGAGAGAAGAAAAAAGAAACAATGTCTAAGATGGACAATATACTAGAGGGGATTAACAGCAGATTACTGCTAAAGAAAGGATTAAGGCCGAGCACGACGGCTCACGCCTGTAATCCCAGCACTTTAGGAGGCTGAAGTGGGTGGATCACCTGAGATCAGGAGTTAGAGACCAGCCTGGTCAACATGGCAAAACTCTGTCTCTACTAAAAATACAAAAATTAGCCAGGTGTGGTGGCCTGCACCTGTAATCCCAGCTACTCAGGAGGCTGAGGCAGCAGAATTGCTTGAACTCGGGAGGCAGAGGCTGCAGTGAGCCAAAATTGCGCCACTGCACTCCTGCCTGGGTGACAGTGTGAGACTGTCTCAAAAAAAAAAAAAAAAAAAAGAAAAAGAAAAAGAAAGGATTAATAAACTTGAAGGCATAGCAATAGAAATCATCAAAAATGAACCACAGAAATATAAAAGATGGGGTTGAAAAAAATCAGATCTCAATGATCAGATCTCAGATCTCAATAATCAGATCTCAGTGCACTGTGGGAAAACATTAAGCAGCCTAATACATGTGTAGTTGGAGTCGCAAAAGAGGGAGAAAAAATGGAGGGATAGAATAAATATTTGAAGAAATAATAGCCAAAATATTTTCCAAATGTGATCAAAACTATAAACCCACAGATTCAAGAAGTGCAACAAACTCCAAACAAAAGAAACACAAAATAAAACACACCAGTGCACAAATGAAAGTCACAAAAAAAATATATTAAAAACAGGGCCAGGTGTGGTGGCTCATGTATACAATCCCAGCATTTTGTGAGGCACAGGCAGTAGCATTGCTTGAGCCCAGGAATTAGAGACCAGCCTGGGCAATGTGGCAAAAACGTATCTCTAAGAAAAATAAATAAACAAAAAATAAAAATTAGCCAGATGTGTTGCTGCATGTCTGCAATCCCAGCTACTGGGGAGGCTGAGGTGGGAGGAAAACCTAACCCTAGAACGTCAAGGCTGCAGTGAGCCATGATCACATGACCACACTCCAGCCTGGGTGACAGAGTGAGACCCTGTCTCAGAAAAACAAAACAACAAAACAAAACAACAAAACAGCCAGAGAAACAAGCTACAAGTGCTGAGGAAGAAAGGCAAGAATGACAGAACAGTGTGGCTCACGCCTGTAATCCCAGCACTCTGGGAGGCTGAGGCAGGTGGATTGCTTGAGCCCAGGAGTTCAAGCGGCCTAGGCAACATGGTGAAACCACATCTCTACAAAAGATACAATAATTAGCTGGGTGTGGGGATGCATATCTATGTCCCAGGGACTCAGGAGGCTAAGGTGGGAGGATCACCCAAGCCTGGAAGGTAAAGGTTGCAATGAGCCATGATCACACCACTGTACTCCAGCATGGGTGACAGAGACTCTGTATCAAAATAAAGTGTAAATTCAGTGGTTTTTAGTATCATCAGTTGTGCAAGTATCACCAAAATCTATTTTTAAATTATTTTTATTACCTCATAAAGAAACCCTGTACCTATTAGTAATCACTTCCCATCTCCTCTTACTCCCATCCCAGCTCTAAGCAACCAGTTATGTATTATCTCTGTAGGTTTGTGTATTCTAAACATTTCATATACATTGAATCATATGATCTTTTGTGACTGGCTTCTTTACACAATGTTTTCAAGATCATTGGGTTGTAGCACGTATTATTACTATCTTTTAACCTACGTAAAATTTCATCATATGGATATACTACATTTTATTTATCCATTCATCAGTTGAGAGACATTTGTCCCCACCTCTCCTTACTTTCTGGCTTTTATACATAATGTGCTGTCAATGTTTATGTACAAGTTTTTGTGTTGGATATGTTTTCCTTTCTCTTGACTATGTATGTAGAAGTGAGATTGCCACGTCATATAGTAACTCCATCTTTAGCATTTTGAGGAACTGTCAAACTGTTTTCCAAAGCATTTGCACCATTTTAAATTCCTACCAGCAATGTAGGAGTGTTCCAATTTCTCAACATCAACCTAAAGTAATTTTCAAGCTTCATTTTATCCCATAAATTGTGGGTCCCATGTTGTCAGAATGCAGATAGGTTTTAAGGAAGTTGCTTTCACTCATTTCTTTGCAAAGAAGCTCCAAATGCAATCTTTTTTTTTTTTTTCTGTAAGAAAATGGAGTTGGACTAGTTTATTCTGAGACATTTTCAAACTTAAAAAGTCTGTGCTTCTCTGAATTCAAACAGAAAGAATGTCTCTTATTTTTGCACCTTGCAGTTTGGCTTAAATATTAATGCCTGTTTGACAAGGAAAATAATGTTTGTTTGGCAAGGAAATTAAACAAAAGATTGAGTCCAAAAATTGAGTCATTATAAGCAAATCATGTACAGTCTCTATGAGTTGTCCCTTCCTGCCTGTTTTCAAGTCAAAAACTTGTCATATTTTCTATTTCTTCAGCTGCTTTTGAAAAGTTCAGGTATTGGCCGGGCGCGGTGGCTCAAGCCCGTAATCCCAGCACTTTGGGAGGCCGAGACGGGC
>NW_012118421.1:463759-467456 GCF_000951035.1 Colobus angolensis palliatus
TTCCTGATAATCTGTAAGGAGATTATACTCCTTATAGTTGTCTGAGGTGTTGTCTTAAAAAAGTTTAACATGAAAACATTTCTCCCCTACTAATCTCTTTTCATATCTTGCTGGATATATTTTAATGACAAATTTCTTGCTTGATAAAGTAACATACCTGGCCCGTTCTGCCTTATTAAAATTCGAAAGCATTATTCATGATAACAACATCAGCATTTTGCACAAGTAAACCTGGTGTACAGATGTCTGCACGAAGCACCTAATTAAGAATGAATTCACAGACGAGAACAAGGATACCATAGCATACAAACACATAAGAAGTATCTATTGGTTCACTGATATTGTGAAACAACATGACAGGTTAACACTTCTAAGAACTGGAGAAAGAACAGTATAATACTACCGCTTATTGGAGATGCTTATTATCTAGTAAAACCCATGAACCTGGCCGGGCGTGGTGGCTCACGCCTGTAATCCCAGCACTTTGGGAGGCCGAGGCAGGCGGATCACAAGGTCAGGAGATCGAGACCATCCTGGCAAACACGGTGAAACCCCGTCTCTACTAAAACTACAAAAAATGATTAGCCGGGCGTGGTGGCGAGCGCCTGTAGTCCCAGCTTCTCGGGAGGCTGAGGCAGGAGAATGGTGTGAACCCAGGAGGCGGCGGAGCTTGCAGTGAGCGGAGATTGCGCCACTGCACTCCAGCCTGGGCGACAGAACGAGACTCTATCTCAAAAACAAACAAACAACCAAACAAAAAAAAACCTATGAACCTGTCAATATTTATTTATTTATTTATTTTATTGTCAAGGAGTATTCTTTTTATTATTATTATTTTTATTATTATTACACTTTAAGTTCTAGGGTACATGTGCACAACGTGCAGGTTTGTTACATATGTATACCTGTGCCAATATTTATTTCAGAAGCAACTATTCACTTAGTCATAACTATGCTCTTTGACTTCCAGTTCAGTTTTTCCCACTATAATTATAACACTAGTTGTAAGAGTCAAAGGACCTAAGTTCAAATTCTGGCTCCATCACCAACTAGGTTTATACTCTTAGGTGATCAGTTTCTTCATAAATAAAATGAAGTAGTATGTTAATTCACAGAATGAAATAGGACCATACAAACATTTTTAAAATGGGTTATAAAAAATTATAACATGTGAATATATGTTAACTGGTCTTTTTGGCTTTTCATCTAAAAATCACTTACGCTGGGTGGAGTGGCTCACACCTTTAATCCCAGCACTTTGGGAGGCCAAGGCAGGCAGATTACCTGAGGTTGGGAGTTCGAGACCAGCCTAATCAACATGGAGAAACCCCGTCTCTACTAAAAATACAAAATTAGCTGAGCATGGTGGCACATGCCTCTAATCCCAGCTACTCCGGAGGCTGAGGCAGGAGAATGGCGTGAGCCCGGGAGGCGGAGCTTGCAGTGAGCTGAGATCTGGCCACTGCACTCCAGCCCGGGCAACAGAGCGAGACTCCGTCTCAAAAAAAAAAGAAAAGTTCAGGTATTATTTTATTAATGTATGAACAATTCAGTAAATGAAAAAAAAAAAAAGAAGAGAAGAAAATGAACCCACTTTCTATATAGGTAACTTTCAATGTAAAAAACATTACATTCATAATTCCCATTTAGGTTACTAGGTTCATAGTATTGGATGATACCAATTACAGTATTAAAGCTATGTTGTACTTTTATTCACAAAAGTCACAAATTTTGAACCTTTATTTTTTCCTCTTGGCTTAAGCACCCAGCAGATTTATAAATCATCTCATACATTTGACAATTACTCAAGCAACTCTCACATTATGAGGGAATGCAAAACCAAAATAAGGCAAAACACATTCTCTATTAGAATCTATTGATTTTTGTGGTTAATATAGTAGGTTATGAAATTTAAAATACAGATGCAGCATAACAAAATAGCATGGTCTTTGGAGTTCAGATAGGAATAGGGTTGAATCCTGACTGCCTGGGATTACAGGTGTGAACCACTGCGCCCAGCCCGTATGCAAGCATTTTAACAGAGCCTGCTTGAGATGATTTCATAGCTTATGACCTTTTTCTGTCATTAGGTACAGTTGAGATTTTACACTTTTTTTTTTGAGATGGAGTTTCACTCTTGTCGCCCAGGCTGGAGTGCAATGGTGCAATCTTGCCTCACTGCAACATCCACCTTCTGGTTTCAAGCGATTCTCCTGCCTGAGGCTCCCAAGTAGCTGGGATTGCAGGCACGTGCCATCATGCCTGGCTAATTTTTTATATTTTTAGTAGAGACCAAGTTTTATCATGTTGGCCAGGCTGGTCTCGAACTCCTGACCTCAGGTGATCTGTCTGCCTTAGTCTTCCAAAGTGCTGGGATTACATGTGTGAGCTACCTGGCCACCTACTTTCTTTTCTCCTCAGTCTACATAATTACATTTTCACTAATCCATAATTCATAGTTAATTTATTCCTAAAAGGTTATATTGGGGCATTTTTTCCTTATCTCCCTCAAAGAAAGTAGAAATTTGAGAATACCAATTAGTGTTGGAGAACTTAACAACTGGATGATCATTGTTGTTGGCAAAGAGCAACTTGAAGTTGAATGCTCTTGGAAATGAGGATCCTTGATACAAATACGATTACTGTATCTATCAATGTGGTTGGGACATTTCTTCTGATAAACAGATCAATTCCAATTTGTATTCTATTTATGTGCGTTTCCATATGTGTATCTGAAGGAGCGTTTATCATTCTCGATGTACATAATACTCTGGCGAAATCCATGGTCAGAAAAGATGAATTAAGTAACTTATTTTACAAGTGGATAAAACTACAGCCTAAAGTGGCTAAGATGCTTAAAGCATAAGCAATACCCCAGGTTCCAAGGCCTGCCTAAACAATACTGTATCTATGGAAAAAGTTACTTTTAAAGTAGGTGTCTGGGCAGGCATGGTGGCTTAGGCCTGTAATCCCAGCACTTTGGGAGGCTGAGGCAGGTGGATCATTTGAGCCCAGGAGTTTGAGACCAGCCTGGAAAACATGGTGAAACCCTGTCTCTACCAAAAAATACAAAAATTAGCTGGGTGTGGTGGTAGATGCCTATAGTCCCAACTACTTGGGAGGCTGAGGTGGGAAGGTCACCTGAGCCTGAAAGGTTGAGGCCACAGTGAGCTGAGATCATGCCACTGCACTCCAGCCTGGGTGACAGAGTGAGATCATGTCTTAAAAAAAAGAAAAAAAAATTAAGCCAGGAGTGGTGCCTCATGCTTGTAATCTCAGCATTTTGGGAGGCCAAGACAGGTGGATCGCCGGAGTTCAGCAGTTTGAGACCAGCGTGGGCAATATGGTGAAACACTGTCTCTACAAAAAATTAGCCAGGCATGGTGGTGCACAGCTGTAGTCCCAAGTACCTGGGAGACTGAGGTGGAAGGACTACTTGGGCCTGGGAGGCTGAGGCTGCAATGAGTTGAGCTCACACCACTGCACTCCACTGTGGGAGACAAAGCGAGACCCTGTCTCAAAAAAAAATTAAAAATAAAGTACATATCTTTTACTATACTAGCATGTCCCCAGTGAAACCCTGATGTTTGTTTTCTTTCCGCAGCAAGATTCTTTTTTTTTTTTTGAGACGGACTTTCGCTCTTGTTGCCCAGGCTGGAGTGCAATGGTGCAATCTCGGCTCACCGCAACCTATGCC
>NW_012118421.1:473432-477528 GCF_000951035.1 Colobus angolensis palliatus
CAGGAGAATCACTTGAACCCGGGAGGCGGAGGTTGCAGTGCGGCAAGATAGCGCCATTGCACTCCAGCCTGGCAACAGGAGCAAAACTCCATTTCAAAAGAAGAACAAAAAAGAAAAGAAAAGAAAAGAAAGAAATCAGTTAAATGTATCACCTATCCAAAAAAGTAAACACAACAATTTATTTAAAACCTATAGGAGAGGCCAGGCATGGTGGCTTACGCCTATAATCCTATCACTTTGGGAGTCTGAGGCAGGTAGATCACTTGAGGTCAGGAGTTTGAGACCAGCCTGGCCAACATGGTAAAACACCATCTCTACTAAAAATGCAAAAATTAGCTGGGCGTGGTAGTGTGCACCTGTAATCCCAGCTACTTGGGATGCTGAGGCAGAAGAATACTTGAACCCGGGAGGCGGAGGTTGCCGTGAGCTGTGATTGTGCCACTGTACTCCAGGCTGGGCAACAGAGAGAGACTCTGGACACCTGAGTTGGCAGAGAGATGCTCAGAGGAGTGGTAAGGGCAGCAAGCCACCTGATGTGGAGACCAGAGGGTTTGCTGCAGGAGCATTCTGTAATGGAGCACAGCCAGGGACTGCCATGCCTCTAGGCTCAACTTGCTTCGATAGGAGAGTTTAGCTCTAGGGGAACTGTCAGACTTCAACTCTGCTGGGCAATCTTGCTCATGAGACAGGTGTTGCAGGTGATCAGTGTCTATCTGGGCTGGTGGCCCCGGTGGTAAGAATTTAGACAATTGTAGGCAAAGAAAGGCAGATTTAGCCAGGAATGGTGGCTGACACCTGTAATCCCAGAACTTTGGGAGGCTGAGGCAGGTGATCACGTGAGGTCAGGAGTTCAAGACCAGCCTGGTCAACATGGTGAAACCCCATCTCTACTGAAACCACAAAATTAGCTGGGTGCAGTGGTACATGCCTGTAACACAGCTACTTAGGAGGCAGGAGAACTGCGTGAATCCGGGAGGTGGAGGTTGCAGTGAGCCGAGATCGTGCCATTGCACTCCAGCCTGGGCAATAAGAGTAAAACTCTGTCTAAAAAAAAAAAAAAAAAGGGCAGATTTATGGCCGGGCCTGGTGGCTTACACTGGTGATCCCAACACTTTGGGAGACTGATGCAGGTGGATCACTCAAGGTCAGGAGTTCCAGATCAGCCTAACATGGTGAAACCCCGTCTCTACTAAAAGTACAAAGAAATGAGCCGGGCATAGTGGCAGCCATCTGTAATTCCAGCTACTTGGGAGGCTGAGGCAGCAGAATCGCTTGAACCCAGCAGGTGAAGGTTGTGGTGAGCCGAGATCGCGCCATTGCACTCCAGCCTGGACAACAAGAGCGAAAACTCCATTTCAAAAAAAAAAAAAGGCAGATTTATTAGAGTATGAAAATACATTGCAAAGGTGGAACAGGTAGGTCAGCAAGAAAAATGCTGACTGAAAAGAGACAAAGGCTTGCTGTGAGTTTTACAGAATTGTGCTTCTGCTGTGTGTTGAAGAGGGCTTTGTGCAGTACTGATAATGCCAAGGTTTCGGTGACCTAACTTGCAGGTGTCTGGAGATAAGTTGGGCACACCAACTTGACTTATTTGTGCAGGAGGGCTATGTGTCTTTTTATTTTTGAGATGGAGTCTTGCTCTGTTGCCCAGCTTGGAGTGCAGTAGTGCAACCTCAGCTCACTGCAACCTCCACCTCCCGGGTTCAAGCAATTCTCCTGCCTCAGCCTCCTGAGTAGCTGGGATTACAGGTGCCTGCCGCCATGCCCGGTTGATCTACAACTCCTGACCTTGTGATCTGCCTGCCTTGGCCTCCCAAAGTGCTGGGATTACAGGCGTAAGCCACTGCACCCAACCTTGTTTTGTCCTTTTAATCCATCCTAAATAATGTCTTCAGAATTATGTTTCTATAATTTTATTCTGTCTATATCAGCATGCTAATGAATCTTGGAATGGCTCCCCCTTTCAGAATACAATGTGATCTGTTTGCCATGCCATGTCCTTCCCAATCTGGCATTCGTCTGCTTCACCAACCTCATGTGATCCTAGCCTGGGCCCTGGTCATACTAAAATACTCTCCTCTATGCCACTGCATATGCCATTCCCTCTACCAGGGACATCTTTCCTTACTCTGTATCTAAACAAACATAGCCCCTCTCCCCTTAGACTGTGAGTTCCTTCAGAGTGGACCCAAGTGTTCCATGTTTGTATCCAGTCTGGCAGAGTGCTGGATAAACAGCGGACACTTAGTACATGCTTGCATAATTAGTGCAATTAATAGCCGAATGGCTGTGGAATTCACCATCAACAAAAATACCTCATAACGTCTACTAATGATGAAGTTTTCATCAAATTTTGGCGTGTTTAAGCTGTTGTATCCCATCATGGGACGAGGCTGGGACATCTGCATTACTAGACAGCACTGCAGGTTGGGTGAGGGAATAAGGTGATAAAGGGATTACAGGAGTGAGCCACTGTTTTTTTTTTTTTTTTTTTTAGACAGAATCTCAGTCTGTCACCCAAGCTGGAGTGCAGTGGCTTGCTCGCAGCTCACTGTAACCTCTGCCTCCCGGGTTCAAGCGATTCTCGCACTTCAGCCTCCAGAGTAGGTGGGTCTACAGGTGCATGCCACTACGCCCGGCTAATTTTTTGTATTTTTAGTAGAGATGAGGTTTCACTAAGTTGGCCACACAGGTCTTGACTTCCTGGTCTCAAGTGATCTGTCTGTCTTGGCTTTCCAAAGTGCTGGGATTACAGGCATGAATCACTGTACCCAGCCATGTATGAAGTTTAATAATTTTAAAAAAATCATTGGCTGAAAAAAGTTCCAGAGTTCTAATAGGTTTGTTTTCTATCAATTTAATTTTTATCAAATCAATGTAAAATGGTAAAGAGCTAAGTAATTAGGACATTTACTAAAATCTTAATGTTTTTGTTTGAGTACCAGTAATGCTATATGAAAAACTGGTTTTGTTTTGTGTATTTTTCATTTGGCTGATGAAATACGAAACCGTCTTAACTCTATTTTTCTCCATTCCCACAAACCTTCTGAGATGCATTGTGTAACACTGGAGGAGAGAGAGGGAGGTTGAGGTCAAGCTAAGGAGTGACAAATTGTGGGCAGTATAAAGCTTCCAACAGTAAAAATTCTTCTAAAGTAAGAAACTAGCCTTTTTTTTTTTTTTTTTTTAGACACAGCCTCACTCTATTGCCCAGGTTGGAGTGCAGTGGTGTAGCTTCCTGAGCTTAAGTGATCCCCTACCTCAGCCTCCTAAGTAGCTGGGACTACAGGTGTGCACCACCACACCCAGCTAACTTTTGTACTTTTTGTAGAGATGGGGTTTTGCCATTTTGGCCAGGCTGGTCTCGAACTCCTGGACTCAACTGATCCTCCTGTCTCAGCCTCCCAATGTGCTGGGATTATAGGTGTGTGCCACTGCACCTGGCCTAGAAACTAGCATTTTAAAAAATAACAGGCTAGGCATGATGGCTCATGTCTGTAGTCCCAGCACTTTGGGAGGCCGAGGCAGGTGTATCACCTGAGGTCATGAGTTCGAGACCAGCCTGGTCAACATGGTGAAACCCCATCTCTACTAAAAATACAAAAAAAATCAGCTGGGTGTGGTGGCACACACCTGTAGTCCCAGCTACTAAGGAGGCTGAGGCAGGAGAATTGCTTGTACCTGGGAGGCTGAGGTTGCAGGGAGCCAAGATCACACCACTGCACTCCAGCATAAGCTACAGAAGGAGACCCCACGCCACATGCACAAATAATAAAAATAAATAAAATAAAATGACAGTTAGTTGTCTCTAGGCAAATATATAGACATTTAAATATTAAGTTGAGGCCGGGCATGGTGGCTCACGCCTGTAATCCCAGCACTTTGGGATGCCGAGGCAGGCGGATCACAAGGTCAGGATATGGAGACCATCCTGGCTAACACGGTGAAACCCCGTCTGTACTAAAAATACAAAAACTCAGCTGGGCATGGTGGCAGCCGCCTGTAGTCCCAGTTACTCGGGAGGCTGAGGCAGGAGAATGGCATGAACCCAGGAGGCGGAGCTTGCAGTGAGCTGAGATCGTGCCACTGCACTCCA
>NW_012118421.1:483208-486841 GCF_000951035.1 Colobus angolensis palliatus
CTCGATCTCCTGACCTCGTGATCTGCCCGTCTCGGCCTCCCAAAGTGCTGGGATTACAGGCTTGAGCCACCGCGCCCGGCCAGGTCTTATTTTTTAACTGTTCTTTGCTGACCAGGGTCACAGAGTTGGCCTTACCTGTGATTGTGGGTGGTTAGGAGGTTACATGGGCCTCAGTCTCTGAATTGGGAGTTACACTGGCAGGGTCGCTGTTGGACCATGGGGGAGCAGCATTTATAGCCTAAAAAGACACATGCACATGTATGTTCAATGTAACACTATTCACAATAGCAAAGACATGGAATCAAACTAAATGTCCATCAATGGTACACTGGATAAGAAAACGTGGTATATATTTACCAAGGAATACTATGCAGCCATAGAAAAGAACAAGATCATGTCCTTGGCAGGAACAGAGACGGATCTGGAGGCCAAACTAACACAGGAACAGAAAACCAAATATCACATGTTCTCACTTACAAGTGGGAGGTAAATGATAAGAACACATGGACACATAAAGAGGAACAACAGATACTGAGGCCTATTGGAGAGTAGAGGTTGGGAGGAGGGAGAGGATCAGGAAAAATAACTAATGCCATACTTACCACCTGGGTGACAAAATAATCTGTACAGCAAACCCCCGTGTCACAACTTTATCTATATAACAAACTTACAAACATATCCCTGAACTTAGAAGTTAAATACCCCCCAATACTATATACCTAAACAAATTAATTTAGACTACAATCAATAAATCTTGTAGACAACAGGAAAGATAGTAAGAAGAAACATATTTGCTCAAGAGCAAAACAAACTTTTATTTTAAAAATAAGAGAAAACTTTACTTTGTATCATATGATTTCTTTTCAAATAAGCACACGATCTTATAAACGTATAATATTCAAAATGTTTTGGGGTCTGATTTTTTTTTTTTTTGAAAAGGAGTCTTGCTCTGTCACCTAGGCTGGAGTGCAGCGGCACAATCTAGGCTTACTGCAACCTTCGCCTCCTGGGATCAAGCGATTCTCCTGCCTCAGCCTCCCAAGTAGCTAGAACTATAGGCACACACCACCGCGCCTGGCTAATTTTTGGAGTTTTTTTAGTAGAGACAGGGTTTCACCATGTTGGCCAAGCTGGTCTCGACCTTCTGACCTTAGGTCATCAGCCTGCCTCAGTCTCCCAAAGTGCTGGGATTACAGGCATGAGCTACCATGCCTGGCCTGGGGTCTGATTTTTAAAAAATATTTTCCTTCTTTTTTTAAGTGTTAAGAATACTAAAATATGGGCCTGGTGCAGTGTCTCACACCTGTAATCCCAGCACTTTGGGAGGCCAAGGTGGACAGATTGCCTGAGGTCAGGAGTTCGAGACCAGTTGGCTAACTTGGCAAAAACTTGTCTCTACCATACAAAAATTAGCTGGGTGTAATGGCACACACCTGTAATCCCAGCTACTCAGGAGGCTGAGGCAGGAGAACCGCTTGAACCCGGGAGGTGGAGGTTGTGGTGAGCCGAGATCACACCACTGCACTGTCTCAAAAAAAAAAAAAAAAAAAAAAAACTAAAATAATAAATTTAAAGTTGGCCTGGAGCCTCTAAGCATATTACTCAACACAAAGAAAAAGTCAATCATTTCAAACTTTTGAAACATGTATGAAATACATGAAATAGACATGTAAATTAACTTCCTGATACATCATAGTTCTCAAACAATTCCCCCCTTTTCTTTTCCATCTCTGTTCACTCTTTTCTCCCCATACCCCACAACTGTACAGACAGTGTAAAGGAGAATCAGGTGGATCAATTAATTAGGACCACAGAGGTGCTCCTAAGGTCCCAGGAAAACCCTAAGGAATAGCTCTGGGCAAACTCTGGAATGCTAACAATGCAGAGGCCACAAGGTAGCTCAAATCAATTTAACCAGTATTTAATGGGCACCTCCTATGCACAAGATACTGTGCAGAGATATACACTGTGATGAATGAGACACAATATTTACTCTCAAATATGTTATCTAGTAAGGGGACTAAAAAAGCTACGTTAGTAAGTTCATACAGCTGCCATCAAAGGAATAAGCTAACACCAGGGATATGAATGAGGGAAAGTTTACCTCTAGCCTGGAGAAAAGGGAAAAAAACAATTTCAATCCATAGGCCTTGCCTGTAAAGACAGTGGGTAAGAGACATGCGTGGACATTAGTGAAATCCCATTATAATGACAGAATAGGGGTTTTTAAAAGAAGGTGTAAACCTTCAAGGATGGATAGAATGGGAAAGGGAATAACAGATATAAGAATTTGTTAAGTTAGAGAAAAAAGGAGAAGTGATAAGGAATTTAGGAGACCTGAGAAAATTGATTTCAAAGATAGAAATACTGAGAGCTAAGACTCAAATCTGACTTACGCTACAGAAACTCCAAAAGGCTAATAATTGGTGGTACCGGATGAAGTTGTAGGGAGAAATGCTAAAAATAAGAGAATCTAGCTGAAAGTCAGATTAAGATGCAGTCAGATCCCTATTTCCCTTATTCCTACTCCAGCAAATGAATAGAGGTTTATTCTCTAGAGAGGGTTGAACAGGATAACCAGGGGATTCCAGGCCTCGCTGAAGGAAAGGGTAATGTACTGAAAACCGGGGAATTAAGGAAATATGCATGCAGAATGCGGAGAACCCTGCCTCTTCAACCCTTTTGCTCTACCACTCTGTTCCCAGTATGCTGCTTGTTATTCGGCTAGAAGATTGGAAAGATTTTTTCTAGGCAATCAGATCAGCCCAAGAGGAAAGATCTTAAGATATTTCATTAGATATTTCCCAGCTAATAAACTACCCAGCAAGATCACTCAATAATGAAGTCCACAGTTAACAATCCCCACTCAGAACTTCAATCAGCCTTTTTGTTACTCATTCTTAAGTATGAGCAGAAAACCAAGGATTCAGAGAAAAGCCCCATACAAAAAGATGAAACAGGCCGGGCACAGTGGCTTGTCTGTAATTCCAACACTTTGGGAGGCTGAGGTGGGCGGATCATTTGAGGTTAGGAGTTTGAGGTCAGCCTGGTCAACATGGTGAAACCCAGTTACTACTAAAAATAGAAAAATTAGCCAGGCTTGGTGGCACGTGCCTGTAATTCCAGCTACTTGGGAGGCTGAGGCAGAAGAATTGCTTGAATCCAGGAAGAGGAGGTTGGAGTAAGCTGAGATCATGCCACTGCACTTCAGCCTGGGCAACAGAGCAAGACTGTTTCAAAAAAAAAGAAAAGAAAAGAAAAGAAAAAAAAAGAAAAGAAAGAAAGAAAAACAAACAAACAACAAAAACAAATGAAAAAGTAAAAATTGAACCTTGGAGGCTAGCTAGATTTCAACAGATACAATAAAAAACAATCCTAGAATCCTTTCTGTTAATTTTAAGATCCCTCAAATCCATTTGTCTATAGCTTCAAGGAAGGAAACTGTTAAGGTTTCTAAAAGTCATAAGGTGGTATAAAAATACCGGGTGCGGCCAGGCGTGGTGGCTCACGCCTATAATCCCAGCACTTTGGGAGGCCGAGGTGGGCGGATCATGAGGTCAGGAGATTGAGATCATCCTGTCTAACATGGTGAAACCCGGTCTCTACCAAAAATACAAAAAATTAGCAGGGCAT
>NW_012118421.1:486891-489274 GCF_000951035.1 Colobus angolensis palliatus
AAAAAAAAAAAAATTAAGTTGAATAACTCCACATACAGAATATTGAAGCTGGTGGTAGTAATGTCTCCTTGGTATCCTACAGTATGAATATTTGCCTCATATTTATTAAAAAAAGTGTTAAGCATATAAAGTGATCCCATCCCCCCTTAGCCATGGTTTTGCTTTCTGTAGTTTCGATTACCTGTGGTCAACTGTAATCTGAAAACAGCACACAAAAATTTCCAGAAAAAAACAACTCCTGTTTTAAATTGCATGCCATTCTGAGTAACATGATGAAATTTCACGCCATCTTGCTCTGTATCCCAGAAGTGAATCATCTCTTTATCCAAGGGATCCACACTCGTCTCCACTACCCACCTGTTAGTCCCTTAGTAGTGTCGTCTTTGTCAGATCAAGTCCTTTGTCTCCCTATCGAAGGGCTGGTGGTAAAGTAAGGATTATTCCTCATTCTTTTTTGTTCATTTTTAAAAATTTAATTAATTTATTATTTATTTTTTTTAATACGGAGTCTTGCTCTGTCGCCCAGGCTGGAGTGCAGTGGTGTGATCTTGGCTCACTGCAAGCTCCACCTCCCAGGTTCACACCATTCTCCTGCCTCAGACTCCTGAGCAGCTGGGACTACAGGCACCTGCCACCATGCCCGGCTAATTTTTTGTATTTTTAGTAGAGACGGGGTTTCCCCATGTTAGCCAGGATGGTCTCAATCTCCTGACCTCGTGATCCGCCCGCCTCAGCCTCCCAAAGTGCTGGGATTACAGGCATGAGCCACCACGCCTGGCCTTTATGTATTTTTTCAATTTTCATTTTTTTTGTTTGTTTCTCAAATAATGCTTATTTCACTTAAGAATGGCCCCAAAGCACAGAGTAGTGATGCTGGCAAGTTAGATATGCAGAAAAGCTATGAAGGGCTTCCTTGATTGGGGGGCCAAGGCAGGTGGATCACTTGAAGTCAGGACAGAGTGAGACCCTTGAAGTCAGGAGTTCGAGACCAATCTGGCCAACATGGTGAAACCCCATCTCTACTAAAAATACAAAAATTAGCCGGTCATGGTGGCAGCATACTTGTAATTCCAGTTACTCGGGAGGCTAAGGCAGGAGAATTGCTTGAATCTGAGAGGCAGAGGTTGCAGTGAGCCAAGATCACGCCACTGCACTCCTGTTATTTTAATTTCTCTGTGATGAAAACCTAAATGATGCAACAATCCAAAAATATTAGTGTAAGTCTCTTTCAAATATATTGAAAGGAGCTTTCTTGTATCTAGAATCCATATATGCCATATAAAAAGTAAGAAATCAGCAAGCCTGATTTCAGAGTCTCAGACTACAGACTATAGGAATTTTCTAATTAGAGGATCCTACAGGTCCTGATGCATCAATTGTGGCAGGGAAGTCAGAAAAGTGATCACAGACTTGCTAGTTTTTCTACTATTTGAATAGCAGAATAAACTCCAGGAACCTATTATTAATACCTTAAGAAAGTTTTTAAAGTTCAATAATTAATCAGTTTTCCAGGTTAATATTGAGATGGAGTCTTGCTCTGCCATGCAGGTTGGAGTGCAGTGGCACCATCTTGGCTCACTGCAACCTCTGCCTCCTTGGTTCAAGCAATTCTCCTGCCTCAGCCTTCCGAGTAGCTGGGCCTACAGGCACTCACCACCACGCCAGGCTAATTTTTGTATTTTTAGTAGAGACGGGCTTTCACCATATTGGCCAGGCTGGTCTCAAACTCCTGACATTGTGATCCACCCACCTCAGCCTCCCAAAGTGCTAGAATTAAGGTGTGAGCCACCGCGCCCAGCCAATATTCTTACGTCCATTTAATATTCATTTATAAGCCATAGTTAATTCCCATTGGTTTATAATAGGATAGCAATATGTTATTTCAGAGAAAATAAAACTGAGGCAGAAAAGAGTAAGTACAGGCTGGGCGCAGTGGCTCATGCCCACATGCTAGCACTTTGGGAGACTGAGGCGGATGGATCACTTGAGGTTAGGAGTTCGAGACCAGCCTAGTCAACGTGGTGAAACCCCATCTCTACTAAAAATACAAAAATTAGTTGAACATGGTGGCATGTGCCTGTAATCCCCGCTGCACATACCTAGGAGGCTGAGGCAGGAGAATTGCTGGAACCTGGCAGGCGGAGGCTGCAGTGAGCTGAGACTGCACAAGTATAAAGGCCCACTGAGAATTGGTATTTTATTGTATCCCTCACTGCTAAGGAAATGTTGGATCATGAAATCATTTTATCTGTCAAAAATTAGATACATTGGGTGTCATTGCTCATGCCTGCAATCCCAGCACTTTGGGAGGCTGAGGTGGGCAGATCACTTGAGGTCAGGAGTTCGAGACCAGCCTGGCCAACATGGTGGAACCCCATCTCTA
>NW_012118421.1:494334-533348 GCF_000951035.1 Colobus angolensis palliatus
TAAAATAAAAAAATAAATACCAGGTGCAGTGACCGAGGCCTGTAATCCTAGCACTTTGGGAGGCTGAGGTGGGCAGATCACTTGAGCTCAGGATTTCAAGACCATGCTGGGCAATGTGGTCAATCCCTGTTTCTACCAAAAAACCACAAAAATTAGCCAGGTATGGTGGCACACACCTGTAGTCCCAGCTACTTGGGAGGCTGAGGTGGGAGGATCACCTGAGCCCAGGGAGGACCCTATTTCAAAAAACAAAAAAAGATGGTATTAAAAAAGTTTTGTTTATTTATTTATCTGAGATAGAGTCTTGCTGTGTCGCTCAGGCTGGAGTGCAGTGGCATGATCTCAGCTCACTGCAACCTCCACCTCCTGGGTTCAAGCAATTATCCTGCTTCTCTCTCCCAAGTAGCTGGGATTACAGGGCAGGCACCACCACACCTGGCTAATTTTTTTATTTTTAGTAAAGATGGGGTTTCACCATGTTGGCCAGGCTGGTCTCAAACTCCTGACATCAGGTGATCTGCCCGCCTTGGCCTCCCAAAGTGCTGGGATTACAGGTGTAAGCCACCGAGCCGGCCTTAGAGTTTTTATTTTTTTAAGAGACAAAGTCTAGCTGTTATCCAGGCTGGGCTGCAGTGGCATGACTGTAGATCAATGAAACTTCAAATTGCTGGGCTAAAGGAGTCCTGCCTCAGCCTCCCAAGTAGCTGGGACTTACAGGTGTGTGCCACCATACCTGGCTAATTTTTTTTTTTTTTGGGAGAGATGGTTTTTCAGGCTGTTACTGAACTCCTGGCCTCAAGCAATCCTCCCACCTTGGCCTGCTAAGGCACTGGGATTACAGGCGTGAGGCACTGCACCTGGCCAAAAAGTTTTTATTGGGTTGCTGATGGCCACAGAAGCTACAAGCCAGTATGTGGATGGGTGTCTGCATATTTTCCTTTGAAAAGGGGTAAAAAAAATCTTCAAAAATGTAAATAAGGCTGGGCGCCGTGGCTCACACCTGTAATCCCAGCACTTTGGGAGGCTGAGGTGGGTGGATCACAAGGTCAGGAGATCGAGATCAGCCTGGCCAACATGGTGAAACCCCGTCTCTACTAAAAATACAAAAATTAGCCGGGCGTGGTGGTGCTCACCTGTAGTCCCAGCTACTTGGGAGGCTGAGGCAGAAGAATCGCTTGAACCTGGAAGGCAGAGGTTGCAGTGACCCAAGATCATGTCACCACACTCTAGTCAGGGCGACAGAGTGAGACTACATCTCAAAAAAAAAAAGTAAGTAAATATGTGTTTTGTACACCTTTATTATCTTCTTTAAAAAGAAACCAACAAAAATTACTTGGTTATCCATTTATAAACCATGATTTTTAAGAGTTCATAATTTTTAAATCTCAATTTTCAATTATATTGATTCTATTAGTTATGTGATTCTTATGTAAGAGCAAGGTATTATTGTTCACCACATATGGGATAGTGAGAAAATACCATGAACTTATTATTGGACAATGAATTTACTCTGATCATTTGTCTCTCTACCTCTAATATGAGCAACTGGGGGAGAGAGAGAGAGGTGGGAAAGAGGAGGGAATGAAATAATTTCCTTCTATAAAAAAGGGGAGGCCAAGCGCGGTGGCTCATGCCTGTAATCCCAGCACTTTGGGAGGCTGAGGCGGGTGGATCACGAGGTAGCAGATCGAGGCCATCTTGGCTAACATGGTGAAACTCCGTCTCTACTAAAAATACAAAAAATTACCCAGGCGTGGTAGTGGGCTCTTGTAGTCCCAGCTACTCAGGAGGCAGAGGCAGGAGAATCACTTGAACCCAGGAGGTGGAGGTTGCAGTGAGCCGAGATCACGCCACTGCACTCCAGCCTAGGCAGCAGAGCGAGACTCCATCTCAAAAAAAAACAAAGTGGGGGGGAAGACTACATCCTTAATCTTACTGAGGTATGTCTTTCCACATTAGATTGCACTTGACATCAGAGATACTCAATATTTCTCTGCATTGCCATCAGAATTATAGAACTATTAGTGAACTGATAAAGATTACTGCATTAACCAAAAAAATTCCTTTCCCCTTTTTAGTTATTTTTCTTCTTAAATATGGGAAAAAGAGAAAACCTCTGTTGTAGCCTAACCTATGGCATCATTCCCTCATGGACTGCTATTCTGTGGCATATACAATACCTGCTGAAAAAGAGGTATTGTGAGCATTACTTAGGCCTTTTATGTATTTTCAACATTCAGAGATTAAATACACTTCTAATCAACCTCTAGAGATTCAAAAATGCTGCTACCAAAACTGTATCTGGTAGCAAGACAATTCAAAAAATTTTACTTTCCAATAAAATCAGCGAAGAGAGAAATATGTGAACAGGATATAAGCACAACAATTCATCTCTGTTAATGTTTTAAAATATTTAAGATCATTCAATCTGTTTCTATACAATGGCAACCAAGAACAGATTGGAAAACAATGCAAAAGGTAAGTTAAAACGTACCTTTATTCTGTTAGTGAACAGGTATTTTTTTATGACCATTTCCTGCAATTGGGGAAAGTCTCCTTTCAATTCTACTCCATAGAGTTGCACTGCTGAACTGGAAAGATAACCCTAAAACAGGAAGATACACTATGATACAAATGAATGAACTCTTACTGGTGGGTTTATTTCTACTTGAAATTTTAAAAAATTGAGCTTTAAAAAATATAGTTTGGTCAGGCACGGTGGCTCACGCCTGTAATCCCAGCACTCTGGGAGGCCAAGGCAGACGGATCACCTGAGGTCAGCAGTTCCAGACCATCCTGGCCAAGATGGCAAAACCCTGACTCTACTAAAAATACAAAAAATTAGTCAGGCTTAGTAGTGGGCACCTGTAATCTCCGCTACTCGGGAGGCTGAGGCAAGAGAATTGCTTGACTTCGGGAGGCAGAGGTTTCAGTGAGCCAAAATCGCGCCACTGAACTCCAGTCTGGGCGACAGAGTGAGACTGTCTCAAAACATATAAATAAAAATAATTCAATAAAGTAAAAATAAAATGAAAGTAATATCTTGTAGTTTATCTAAAACTTACAACTTCCTGAACTGAAAAAGGCTCTTACTGATCAAAGCCTTGATTATAGTTTATTAATTCCCATTATCTAAAAGTTGCATTTTTAAAGATGGGTTTCCTTTATTTTTGAGACAGGGTGTCCCTCTGCCGCCTAGGCTGGAATGCAGTGGCATAATCACAGTTCACTGCACCCTCATCTTCCCCAGGCTCAGGTGATCTTCTCACCTCAGCCTCCCAAGTAGCTGGGACCAGGAGTGTACACCACCATGCCTGGCTAATTTTTGTATTGCTTTTGGAGAGACAGAGTTTAGCCATGTTGCCCAGGTTGGTCTCGAACTCCTAGGCTCAAGTGATCCTCCAGCCGTAGCCTCCCAAAGTGCTGGGATTACAGGCATGAACCACTGTGCCTAGCCGGCCACATGTTTTAATAAGTCTCCTAATGACAACCAGAAATCATATTTCGGATTTTGGTAAAACCATTTAAGAACCTAAGAAATAAATACTCACGATTTTATTTTTAAAAGTCCACACTGAAGTGATGTTTTAGAAACAAGCATTGAAACTGAGGATCACAAAAACTTGGAGCAAGATGTGTCCTTGGATAGCATTTAGTTTGCTCATTTACAAATGAGGAACTAGAGGCCTAGAGGTGTTAAGTGGTTTGCTTATGGCCATACAGCAATATCCTAGGTCAAGTAAATTTGTCAGCTTTATAAAAGCTCTTATCAACATACTATTTTAGTATAGTACCAAAAAAAGAAGGGGTTAGAAGGCAGACAATAGTGACAAAATAGCAAGTGTTACAAGAAAGAGTCATATACTTCTGTTTTGTAGATATTCCTTAATCTGTGTTGCAGAGACAAAGCAGTAAAGGAAGTAAAGTAGTAAAAAGGAAATCAGACAGCTTGTCTTTGAAATCCCAGTTGTCATCATAAACTAGAACGTAAGTGTCTACCTATGTCATATTTTATTCTTTTACTTTAATAAAGCCACACTGTCACCTTGGATGGTGGTAGGCAAAGCTGTTGCTAGCAGAAGAAAATATTTTCCAAATGTTGATGTCTGCAAGTGAGAGGTGACAATGTGCTAGCAGCCCTCACTTGCTCTTGGTGCCTCCTCGGCCTCGGGGTCAGCTCTGGCTGCGCTGGAGAAAGCCCTTCAGCCCGCCGCTGTGCTGTGGGGGCCCCTCTCTGGGGCTGGCTGATGCCAGAGCCGGCTCCCTCTGCTCGCGGGGAGGTGTGGAGGGAGATGCGCCGGGCATGAGTAGGAGCTGCATGTGGCGCTCGCCGGCCGGCGCGGGTTCCAGGTGGGCGCGGGCTTGGTGGGCACCTCACTTGGCGCAGCAGCCGGCACCTGCTGGGCTTGATTGGGGGACAAGCTCCCTCTGGGCTGCTGGAGTGCTGGGGTGCCATAAAGTCCCGGGGAGAGTGCCAGTGAGAGGTGAAGCTGGCTGGGCTTCTGGCACTGGTGGAGACTTGGAGAACTTTTCTGTCTAGCTAAAGGATTGTATATGCACCAATCAGCACTTTGTGTCTAGCTAAAGGTTTGTAAATCACCAATCAGCACTCTGTTAACATGGACCAATTAGCTCTCTGTAAAATGGACCAAGCAGCAGGATGTGCGTGGGGCCAGATAAGGGAATAAAAGTAGGCTACCTGGGCCAGCAGCAGCAACCCTGGGGTCACTTTCCACTGTGTGGAAGCTTTGTTCTTTCACTCTTTGCAATAAATCTTGCTGCTGCGCATTCTTTGGGTCCACACTGCCTTTATGAGCTGTAACACTCGCCGCCAAGGTCTGCAGCTTCACTCCTGAGGACAGCGAGACCACAAACCCACCGGGAGGGACAAACAACTCCAGACGGGAGGAACGAACAATTCCAGATGTGCCACCTTAAGAGCTATAACACTCATTGTGAAGGTCTGCAGCTTCACTCCTGAAGCCAGCCAGACCACGAAACCCACCAGAAGGAAGAAACTCTGAAGCCAGCGAGACCACGAAACCCACCAGAAGGAAGAAACTCTGAACACGTCCGAACGTCAGAAGGAAGAAACTCCGGACACACCATCTTTTTTTTTTTTTTTTTTGAGACGGAGTCTCACTCTGTCGCCCAGGCTGGAGTGCAGTGGCCGGATCTCAGCTCACTGCAAGCTCTGCCTCCCGGGTTTATGCCATTCTCCTGCCTCAGCCTCCCGAGTAGCTGGGACTACAGGCGCCCGCCACCTCGCCCGGGTAGTTTTTTGTATTTTTTAGTAGAGACGGGGTTTCACCATGTTAGCCAGGATGGTCTCGATCTCCTGACCTCGTGATCCGCCCGTCTCGGCCTCCCAAAGTGCTGGGATTACAGGCTTGAGCCACCGCGCCCGGCCTACACCATCTTTAAGAACTGTAACACTCACTGCGAGGGTCCGTGGCTTCATACTTGAAGTCAGCAAGACCAAGAACCTACCAATTCCGGACCCACAAGCTGGACAGTACCCCATAAAGGACTATGCTGGGCCTGGAGCTGATGTCAACCAAGACCTTTCCTGATATGTCAGAGAGTATAGGATGATAAATGAATTTCATTTCCATGAGGGAGGAGTAAAGAGAAATAAATCCCGGAGAATTAGAAGAGTGAACATCAAATTTTGCTTGGGTATAACCAATTGCATTCTGGACTTCTAATTCTTTCATCTATAAAGTATATTTCATGTTTTTTTCCTTAATGAAAATCATCCAGAAGTTATTTAGAAAAAATTTGTGTGATAATTTTTTACTCATCCACTCTGACTTACATCAGAGAGAACAAATATTAAGTCCGACATTTAAAAGGCCTTTAGGGAACAGCTACTTAGAAGACCGTCTCTATTCCTGTGCCCCTCATCTCCTTCTTGCTGCTGCTTTAGAGATTCTGACTTTTTCCTTCCTCTACTTCCTATGGCCTGTTGCTGCCTGGGACAGCGTCATAACTTCCATACCATCTGGCTTTCTCATCTTATCCCAGAACTAACCTCAGAAGTCCTATGTATTGCTGCATAGACTGTAGACTACCAAATGTATGACTGGCTCTGGAGCTATGCTGAGTGGCAGCCCTAATCAACCTGGAATAGATTCTGGAGGGCAAAAGAGGAGTGATGTGAAAGATTCACATACACCCATAAATTGCTTTTATCCCACTTAAGTTTACCTGCCACCATTTCTAGCCTCCTAATCTATCTTCTCACCTTAGTTTCTGTCATGAAATATCTGAGATAGCCTGAGTCTGGTTTTCTTCTGATATGTAGGTAACCCAATGACTTATTATATTATGTTCTATGTAATAATAATGATTAGGAAGGGGGAAAACCTTAGTCCTAACAGAGGGTGAAAAGTAAAATGGAAGCAGGTAGGCCAATCCCTTAGAAGAGAATAAAAGGTTTCAGTAGGCCTCTGAAGTCATTCTTGGGGGTTGGGCTGTAAGCAGTGTAGTTGTTATCTCCCTAGGATCCTCATCTTCTCTACCCTCTGCCACACTGGTGCTTCTTTGGGTTACAGTCACCACCACAGTCTTGTAGCTAGACATGCCCCTTGTCATAGAGAGGGGGAAAGTCCCTCATGGTGATAACTGTTTCAGATTCATTATAGTTCTCTATAATGGGGAGGCTGGTTTGTTTACCCAGTAATTAAAAATAAGATTTTTATGGGAAGACACATCCTAATCTTTAAATTTTTATCTGTCAAACATAGCTCTTCTATACATATTTTTAACACGATATTACAGTTATTAACTGTTCAATAATATAGGTACAATATATTTGTATTAGCAATATATTCCAAATTGGTAGTTAATCTTTGATAATGATATTATCTAAGATCAGTAACATAAGCACAAGATTATTTACCCAGAGGGGTAGCCCACTCTATGTAATAATCCTAAATGTAAGTGAGCAGGGAAATACACGTCTCAAGTAACAGACTAGACAAATCTATCCAGTCTGAACAAAGACAGAAGACTTTCTGTCACTAGAGAAGTTCTCTAATATGGATTGGGATGCTTCACTCGGTCAAATTATAGCCTGAATGAATGATTTCTCAAGATTATCTATCTCTGTCTTCTGTGTCCATGCCCACCCAATAATATCTGATCACTATCTGATTTCTTAAGTAGATTTTTTCTTTTAGACAGTCTTGCTCTGTCACCCAGGCTGGAGTACAGTGGTGTGATCTCAGCTCACTGCACCCTCCACCTCCTGGGTTCAAGCAATTCTCATGCCTCAGCCTCATGAGTAGCTGGGATTACAGATGTGTGCTGCCACATCCTGCTATTTTTTTATTTTTAGTACAGATGGAGTTTTACCATGTTGGTCAGGCTGGTTTCAAGCTCCTGGCCTGAAGTGATCTGCCCATCTCGGCCTCCCAAGTGCTGGGATTACAGGCATAAGCCACTGCGCCCAGCCAGATGTTTTTCTTTTAAGTGACTGGGTCTCCTGTTGTCCAGGCTGGAGTGCAGTGGCTATACACAGGCCCAATCACACTGCACTGCAGCCCTGAACTCCTGGTCTTAAGCAATCCTTCCACCTCAGCCTTCCAAGTAGCTGAGACTACAGGTACACACCACCATGTCCAGCTCAAGTAGATGTTTTTATAGGGAGAACATTTCAGCCTCCTTGGAAACTGTATTTCTCATTCTAAATCAATCAGTGTATGGTTTATCAATCTTTGTTCAGCATGCAGAGTATGAGTCAGTTCCTTTGTATTGTCACCTCTGTTTAGCTTCTGAACCTGCAGAGTCGCCTTTGATTAAATAGTTTCTAGATGTGAAAAACATCTCACTGCCCTACTTGACTAGGAAAAAAAAATTGTGAAAAACAGTTTCTAGGCTGGGTGTGGTAGC
Organism: Colobus angolensis palliatus; assembly: GCF_000951035.1. Classification (NCBI taxonomy): domain Eukaryota; kingdom Metazoa; phylum Chordata; class Mammalia; order Primates; family Cercopithecidae; genus Colobus; species Colobus angolensis. The sequence continues at coordinate 502,231 of NW_012118421.1, forward strand.
TCATGCCTGTAATCCCAGCACTTTGGGAGGCCAAGGTGGGTGGATCACTTGAGGTCAGGAGTTCGAGACCAGCCTAGCCAACATGGTGAAAACCTGTCTCTACTAAAAATACAAAAAAATTAGCTGGGTGTGGTGGCGGGCGCCTCTAATCCCAGCTACTTGGGAGGCTGAGGCACAACTGCTTGAACCCAGGAGGTGGAGGCTGCAGTGAGCCGAGATTGTGTCACTGCACTCCAGCCTGGGTGATAGAGGGAGACTCAGTTTCAAAAAACAAAACAAAACAACAACAACAACAAAAAAGTTTCTAAATATATCCTGGGGGACATTAAGTGACCTATTCTCCCAATATTCGTTTACCCTCCCTAACTGCAGTATTTGGTAATAACCATGCCACAGGTTGGCCTTTTGCTTTCAGAAAACATTGAATAGCTTAGTCCAAACTGCATACTCATGACTTGTAAGAAAAAATACACATAAAGTCATCAGATTTGCACACCTAAGTGCCTACCTAAAGGTGCTGTCTGGTGTGAGCTGCACATCATACAGTAGTTTCTGCTCATTTTTCCTTTCTCATATAATGAATCAATAAGTCTTCATCATAAAGGAATGCACCAAGGTGAACTGTGGGTTCCGGCTGCTGCTGCATCTGGTGGAGAGAAAAACATCAAAAGAAACAAAGTACAAAGAAGTATCTTTTTATTGCTAAATAAAGTAAAATGTCAGTGGTCTATATGCTAACATTCTGAGAGCAACAAAAAGGCACAGTAAGACATTGTTTTGCTTATGCAAGTAACCGCTCCACTTTCGTTTTATTTCTGAGACCTTAGAAATATATAAAACTCTAGTTGAAAGGAATCTCATAGATCATTTTGTCTATCCTAAGTAGTATATTTTACAAATAGTTACCCAGAAAGATTTCTTCAAAGAAATTATATTAGTTAATAATAGGGGAAAAGTTTAATACCAGGTCTTCGGAGTCCTGCATGTCAGTGACTTACCATTAAAATATCTAACAAGTAATCTTTTCCCAGAGTGCAGTTTTCAAATAATAAAATGCTATTAAAACTTCGTGCTTATAAATAGTAGTCATTTATCAATATTAGTGGTATAGGATATACTAGCAAATGGCTACAAAGAAATAAATGTTTGATTCCTTTTACCTTAACGGTAATAAACCACTCTACTTGAATACCTAAAAATGTGTCTACATTTAAACAGAGAAACCTTGGTTGGTATATAAAAATCAGGTATGGATATATAAGGATCAGAAGGAAATTTAAGATAAAAAGTTGGACCAGGTGCGGTGGCTCATGCCTGTAATCCCAGCACTTTGGGAGGCCAAGGTGGGTGGATCATGAGGTCAGGAGATCGAGACCATCCTGGCTAACATGGTGAAACCCCATCTCTACTAAAAATACAAAAAAAAATTAGCTGGGCTTTGTGGCACGCACCTGTAGTCTCAGCTATTCAGGAGGCTGAGGTAGGAGAATGGTGTGAACTCGGGAAGCAGAGCTTGCAGTGAGCCAAGATCGTGCCACTGCACTCCAGCCTGGGCGACAGAGAGAGACTCCATCTCAAAAAAAACAAAAAAAAGAAAAGATAAAAAGTTGAAGTTTGTGGGTCAATTATTAACATATAAGGATTACTTTTCTCATTGTATATACTGTGGATTTCACAAAACTGTTTATATGCATAGCACTATTAAGAATGTGCCGATGGCTGGGCATGGTGGCTCACGCCTGTAATCCCAGCACTTTGGAAGACTAAGGTGGGTGGATCACTAGGTCAGGAGTTTGAGACCAGCCTGACCAACATAGTGAAAACCCATCTCTACCAAAATACAAAAATTAGCCAGGCGTGGTGTCGGGTGCCTGTAATCCCAGCTACTTGGGAGGCTGAGGCAGGAGAATTGCTCAAACCTGGGAGGCGGGGGTTGCAGTGAGCCGAGATCGCACCATTGCACTCCAGCCTGGGCAATAAGAGCAAGACTCTGTCTCAGGGAAAAAAAAAGAATGTGCAGAATTTAGCTCCTTTATTCAGTCATTCACAGTCTGAAAACCACATGGAGAATAGCTGTTTTCAGGTTAGTGGGTGGCAATTTTTTTTTTTTTTTTTAAAATAGAGATGGGGTCTTGCTATGTTCCAGGCTGGTCTTGAACTCCTAGGCTCAAATGATCCTCTCCCTTCAGCCTCCCAAAGGGCTGGGATTATAGGTATGAGCCACCACACCCGGCCAAGAAGAGATTATTAGCCTTGCTTTACAAAACAATATTCATAACACAGGTTTCCCATTAAGGGTTAGGATTTGAAGGAACTTGAAAGAGAGGGCTGCCTGGAGAAGAAAAATGAGAACTTTTTTTTTTTTGAGATGGAGTCTTACTCTGTCACCCAGGCTGGAGTGCAGTGGTGCGATCTTGGCTCACTGCAAGCTCCGCCTCCTGGGTTCAAGTCATTCTCCTGCCTCAGCCTCCCAAGTAGCTGGGACTACAGGTGCCCGCCACCACGCCCGGCTAATTTTTTATATTTTTAGTAGAGACAGGGTTTCACCGTGTTAGCCAGGATGGTCTCGATCTCCCGACCTCGTGATCCATTCACCTCAGTCTCCTACAGTGCTGGGACTATAGGCGTGAGCCACCGTGTCAGGCCAAAAATGAGAACTAATTCTAAAAATAAAGGGATAGAAGAATAAGTAAAAGTGTAAGGTGCAAATGTAGGAGAAGGAAACAAAAAAGTGAGCTTCATCCTTAATACAACTGAGGGAAATGGAATGGAGGAAAAAACAAGGACATGGATGTAGTAGGATCACATCATTGGCCCTTCTTGGGCTTTGATTGTTTTTCCAGAGCCTGGCAAACAGGATACTCTCAAAAAATATTTGTTGAATGAATAGTACTGATGAGTCAAAGGGGTGAGGACTCAAAAGAATTGGGGACATGGTTGAAGCACTACATGAAAAACTGTTTAAAACCAAATTTAGGGCTGACTAGGCTGAAGAGACTGGGGGGTTAGGAAGAATAGGAGAACCTTTAAGAAACACTCAGAGTAAATTTAACATATTTACTTTTATTTATGTCTTCATGAACTATCCTCAGTCAATGATGTCAGACATTCACTTCTCTTGCTTTATGATCTAAGTGTTGCATTATCAGACTGCACATCATGTGCATTCTGGTGTGACACCATGAGCTGAGACTTTCCCATTGCTCATGAGTGAATGCTAACTGACCTGATTTCTTAATTTTCTTTCTGTATGCTCTCTGCAGCGTGGTCTCTGGAATCCCTGCTGGTGTCGGTCAATCCTGGTGGTAGTTTCGCATAGTTGAGCTGGTTTCTGCAGCATGATATAATGCTGTGGAGGCAAACTGCGGCAATGTTGTTGCTGTTATTTTTGAGGAAAAAGGATGACTTGGCATAAGGAAAAAATTGGGCCCGCCTGCTCTCTCAAATGACTTCCATGCCTCTCTGAACTTCAGTATCTCATCTATTACCCTAGGAATTTAGATTAAAGCAGAACCAAAATACTAAAGAAAATTTTTTTTTATGAACAGCATAATCATCTGGGGCTCTTTTGTGACTGATGAATCTGAGCTATGAATGGTTGCACAGTTCCACTAACCTTAGTGGAAAGTATCCTGATGACAGAATAGTGGTACCACCTATACCCTGCCATTTTAGATACATAAGTAGCGATGTCAATTCCAGAGTAGTAGACATGCAGCCGGGTACGGTGGCTCATGCCTGTAATCCCAGCACTTTGGGAGGCCGAGGCGTGTGGATCACCTGAGATCAGGAGTTCGAGACCAGCCTGGCCAACATGGTGAAACTCCATCTCTACTAAAAATACAAAAACTAGCCAGGCGTGGTGGTTGGCACCTGTAATCCCAGCTACTCGGGAGGCTGAGGCAGGAGAATCGCTTGAACCTGGGAGGCAGCGGTTGCAGTGAGCCCAGATTGTGCCACTGTACTCCAGCCTGGGTGACAAGAGCAAAACTCCATCTCAAAAAAAAGTTGTTATGCTGTATTTCTAAAAATATTATATTACTATTTTTGAAATGCTTTCAATTCTCTGCTGGATCAATCTACAAATGTAGAATCTGTGGATATGGAGAACCCACTGCATATCCTAAGCATTTATGCTACATCATTAAAATTAAAATTTGTGGAAACTTTACTTTTGAAGGTTGTGTAGTCCCTATTTAACCATTCACTGTTACCCTGAGACAGTTAAATATAGTTATAATTGTGAAAAACTGAGAATATTGCAACAAACATTTTGACAAACATCATCTCTTTGCATCTTCAATTATTTCCTTACTATAAATTCTTAGAAGTGCTTCAATATTTTAAAGCCTTTTCCTACATATTTGCACATTTCTTTCTGTCTTGAAGGACATCAGTTTAACAGAAATAGAAAAGAACATGAGCCTCTGGCTGGACGTGGTGGCTCACGCCTGTAATCCCAGCACTTTGGGAGACTGAGGTGGGCGGATCACTTGAGGTCAGGAGTTTGAGACCAGTCTGTCCAACATGGTAAAATCCTGTGTCTACTAAAATACAAAAATTAGCTGGGCATGGTGGTACATGCCTGTAATCCTAGTTGCTTGGGAGGCTGAGGCAGGAGAATTACTTGACCCCGGGAGCTGGAGGTTGCAGTGAGTTGAGATGGCTCTACTACACTCCAGCCTGGGCATGAGACTGCCTCTCAAAAAAAGAAACAAACAAAAAAGAAAACAAGTCTCATCAAACCCTCACAACACTGATTATTATTATAAAAACAAACTTGGGCAGGTCACGGTGGCTCACCCCTGTAATCCCAGCACTTTGGGAGGCCAAGGCAGGTGGACTGCTTGAATCCCAGGGTTTGAGACCAGCCTGGGCAACATGGTGAAACCCCATCTCTACAAAAAAAATTAAAATGTAGCTGGGTGTGGTGGTGTATACCTATAGTCCCAGCTACTCGGGAGGCTGAGGTAGGAGGATCACCTGAACCCGGGAGGTCAAGGCTGCAGCGAGCCGTGATCACGATTGCATACCAGCCTGGGCAACCAGAGTAAGATCCTATCTGGGGGAAAAAAAAAACAACTAAAAACAAAAACTGGTTGTTTTAATATGCATTTATTTAATTACTACTGAGGTGGAACATCTCTTAACATGTAAACAGCGAATGTGTAGTAATACTATGTTGCTTGGAAAAAGATTAAAGGAAGGTGCTAATCAGCTGCCTAAAGGACAGTAGAGTTTTTCTCAAATTACATATGTAGAGGGGAAGGGAATGGAGAACAAGAGCTTCTCTAAAGGGCAAAATCAATTCTTTAAAATTTCCTACTTACATCTAGTTAAATATATGGGGAAAGAAAAGTCCTCAAAGCTGACAGCCTATGAATCAAACCTCACTTTTTATATCTAGTTAGGTGTTCAGTCCCACCACTTTTTTTTTTGAAACCTATTTTCCCTTCATTCCCAATTCAACTATCTCATAGCCACAGTCATCACTTCACAAATGGAATACCATCACAAACTCATAACCAGTTCCTCAGCATCGGCTTCTCCCCACTATAAAATACCTTGTTCACCTAAGCTAATCTTGCTTAAACCTCACTTTTGTATCACTCCCTCTCCTTACAAATTTTTAATGATTTTCTATTTTTCAGTGCATCAAATCTTGAGATTTTTAAGGTCCTCCATATTACAAGTCTACTCATCTATTTTCTCAAAATTTTATTTTTAATTGACAATAATTGCATATATTTACGGGGTACAGTGTATACATTGTAGAATGACCATCACATATTTATTATTTCTTTGTTTTTCTTGAGATGGAGTTTCGCTCGTTGCCCAGGCTGGAGTGCAATGGTGTGATCTTGGCTCGCCGCAACCTCCGCTTTCCCGGTTCAAGCGATTCTTCTGTTTCAACCTCCTGAGTAGCTGGGATTACAGGCATGTGCCACCACACCTGGCTAATTTTTTTTTTTTTTTTTTTTTTTCAGTAGGGACAGGTTTCTCCATGCTTGTCAGGCTAGTCTCGAACTCTCGACCTCAGGTGATCCACCTGCCTCAGCCTCCCAAAGTGCTGGGATTACAGGCATGAGCCACTGCACCCGGCCAAATTTATTATTTCTTTGTGTCAAGAACATTTAAAACCCACCCTCTCAACAATTCTGAAATACAGTCACATACTACATAATGACGTTTCCATCAATGACAGACTGCACACACCATGGTAGTCCCATAAGATTACAATGCCATATTTTTACTGTACCTTTTCTATGTTTAGATACACAAATACTTACCATTGTGTTACAACTGCCTACAGTATTCAGTACAGGAACATGCTGTACAGGTTTGTAGAAACTGCAACAGACTATACAATCTAGGTTTGTGTAAGTACTGTATATTCCCTGATGCTTGCACAACAATGAAATGGCCTAACAACGCATTTCTCAGAACCTGTCCTTGTTGCTAAATGATGTATGATTGTATATATCTTTTAGCAAATTTGGTGAATTACATTGATTTTCTAATGTTAAACCAACAGGGCATTCCTGAAATAAACCCACTTGCTAATGATGTATTATTCTTTTCATATATCCTGGCCATTTTTAATACACAACAAATGTGATTGAGAGAAAAGTACAAATTATTTTTATTCATTTAATAGAACCTACAAAAGCTCTGTAGTTACTGCTCAGCAACATGTTCAATTCTACTCAATGAAGAGGTATTTACAATAAAGGATACAGAGAATCTCCTGTAAGTTTCTAGTCGCCTATTGTTATTTTAAGCTTTTCTTGATTATCTGGTTAATTTCCTTCCTACAAACCTTAATTTTCTATCCTTTGTAACCTGATCCTTAACAGAAACTGTATAAGCAGTTCCGCACAGTGGCTCACACCTGCAATTCCAGTGCTTTGGGAGGCTGAAGTTGGTAAAATGATTGAGCTCAGGAGTTTGAGATCACCCTGGGCAACATGGCGAAACCCTGTCACTACCAAAAAATGCAAAAATTAGCCAGGTATGATGGCATGCACCTGTAATCCCAGCTACTTGGGCTGAGGGAGGAGGCTCACTTGAACTTGGGAAGTTGAAGCTGCAGTGAGCCCTGTGTTCACACCACTACACTCCAGCCTGGGTGACAGAGTGAGACTCTGTCTAAAAGAAGAGGCCCAGCACAGTGGCTCACGCCTATAATCCTAGCACTTTGGGAGGCCAAGGCGAGCAGATCATTTGAGGTCAGGAGTTCGAGACCAGCCTGACCAATATGATGAAACCCTGTCTCTACTAAAAATACAAAAATTAGCCAGGCAAGGGCCAGACTTAATGCCAGAGGTTTAAAAATTTATTTAAAAACTATAGGAGAGGCCAGGCGCACTGGCTCACACCTGTAATCCCAGCACTTTCGGAGGTCGAGGCAGGCGGATCACCTGAGATCAGGAATTCAAGAGCAGCCTGGCCAACATGGTGAAACCTTACCTCTACTAAAAATACAAAAATCACCCGGACTTGGTGGCATGTGCCTGTAATCTCAGCTATTCAAGAGGCTGCACTCCAGCCTGGGCAACACAGCGAGACTCTGTCTCAAAAAAACAAAAACAAAAAACAAACAAAAAACTTCCCCAGGAAAAAGGAAATCTAACTAGGAAAATGAAAAATGGTTGTTTAGAAGAATCATTTGTGCTGTACTTAGACCACTTCATAAAAAGGTATACTAAGAGATTCAGTGTGGGAAGACAAAAAAGTTCTGGCGATTAATAGTGATGATGTTTACAAAACAATGTGAACACATTTAATGCCACTTAACTATACAGTAAAAAATGGTCAAAACAGGCCGGGCGCAGTGGCTCACGCCTGTAATCCCAACACTTTGGGAGGCTGAGGTCGGCAGATCATGAGGTCAGGTGCTCGACACCAGTTTGGCCAACATGGTGAAACTCCACCTCTATTAAAAATACAAAAATGAGCCAGGTGTGGTGCATGCCTGTAATCCCAACTACTCAGGAGGCTGAGGCAGGAGAATCGCTTGAACCTGGGAGGCAGAGGTTGCAGTGAGCTGAGACTGTGCCACTGCACTCTAGCCTGGGCGAAGAGCAAGATTCTGTCTGAATAAAAAAAAAAAAAGGTAAAAACGGTAAATTTTATTTTATATATATTTTACCACAATAAAGAAGGCATACTAATACACTACGTTTTTAAAAGAATTATAAATAACCATACTCCTTTATTTTAAGCTCAGTGATACCCTCACTTCTTTCTTAAAATTTTTTTTAATTTTAATTTTTTTTTTTTTTTTGAGACAGGTTCTCGCTATGTTGCCCAGGCTGGTCTCACATTCCTGGGCTCAGGCAATTCTCCTACCTCGGCCTCCCAAAGTGCTAAGATTACAGGTGTGGGCCACATACCTGGCCTCACTTCTTTTTTTTTTTTTGAGACGGAGTCTTGCTCTGTCGCCCAGGCTCGAGTGCAGTGGCCGGATCTCCGCTCACTGCAAGCTCCGCCCCCCGGGTTCATGCTATTCTCCTGCCTCAGCCTCCGGAGTAGCTGGGACTACAGGCGCCCGCCACCTCGCCCAGCTAGTTTTTTTGTATTTTTTAGTAGAGACAGGATTTCACCGTGTTAGCCAGGATGGTCTCGATCTCCTGACCTCGTGATCCGCCCGTCTCGGCCTCCCAAAGTGCTGGGATTACAGGCTTGAGCCACCACGCCCGGCGGCCTCACTTCTTAAAATATTCGTGTTAATAAACATTCTTCAGAAACTCAAGTTATTTTTTAAATTGTTTAACAAATTGCTTGAGCTTCCTCACTACAGGGTCTGCTGAAGAGAGGCACAGGAAGTACCTGCAGATCGGGTAGGATGGCTCACGCCTGTAATCCCAGCACTTTGGGAAGCCAAGGTGGGAGGATCTCTTGAGGCCAGGAGTTTGAGACTAGCCTGGGCAACACAGTGAGATCCTGTTTCTACAGGAAATTTTAAAAAGCTGGGTGTGGTGGTTTGCACCATAGTACAGCTACTCAGGAGGCTGAGATGGGAGGACTGCTTCAGCCCAGGAGGTCAAAGCTGCAGTGGGCTTATAATGGTGTTACGGCACACCAGCCTCCAGTCTGGGTGACAGAATGAGACCCTGTCTCTAAAAACAACAACAAAAAGTACCTTTAAAAGAAGTAAAAATAGGGCCGAGCGCGGTGGCTCATGCCTGTAATCCCAGCACTTTGGGAGGCACAGGCTGGCAGATCACGAGATCAGAAGATTTGAGACCATCCTGGCTAACACGGTAAAACTCCGTCTCTACTAAAAACACAAAAAAATTAGCCAGGCTTGGTGGCATGCACCTGTAGTTCCAGCTACTCTGAGAGGCTGAGGCAGCAGAATCGCTTGAACCCAGGAAGTGGAGGTTGCAGTGAGCCAAGATCGTGCCATTGCACTCCAGCCTGGGTGACAGCAAGACACTATCTCCAAAAAAAAAAAAAAAGTAAAAATATATTCTTTAGCCAGTGATATTGGCTCTTGTTTACAAAATTATCTAAACATTGTTTCAAGTCTTCCTGATTTTGAAAAATAGAGTCTCAACTGATATCTCTAAAATTTGAGGCTGAGTACAGTGGCTCATGCTTGTAATTTGAACACTTTAGGAGGCTGAGGTGGGAGGATCCCTTGAGGCCAGGAGTGTGAGGCTATAGTGAGCTATCACGGTGCCACTGCACTCCAGCCTGGGTGACAAAGACCCCATCTCAAAAACAAACAAAACACAGAAAAAAAAAAATTCAAGATTTACATTACAGATGGCTCCACAAAACAAATCTTGAGGGCAAGGATGTTTTAGTAATTTTACAATTGCCAGCTCTATGAAGTATGCGACATTTTTGTAGGCCCTCAGTGCTTTTAGAATAAATGAACTTGTGCTGAGGAATGTGAAAAAAGATGTAAACCGGTGCAGTTTTGCTGACAAATGGGATATGAAGAATGAAATGTGCAACACAGGGTTTAGATGAAGTGACAGGAAATTCAGCATATTATGGAAATTCTTATCTTGATTTTGTGTATATAGAAATAAAGATGTATTGGGCTGGGCGCAGTGGCTTACGCCGGTAATTCAGCACTTTGGAAGACTGAGGTAGGCAGATCACGAGGTCACGAGTTCAAGATCAGCCTGTCCAACATGGTAAAACCCCATCTCTACTAAAAATACCAAAATTAGCTGGATGCGGTGGTTCGTGCCTGTAACCCCAGCTACTCCAGGGGCTGAGGCAGGAGAATTGCTTGAACCCAGAAGGCAGGGTGCAATGAGCCAAGATCGTGCCACTGCACTCCAGCGTGGCAACAGACTGAGAATCCATCTCGATAAATAAATAAATAAATAAACAAAGCTGTACCTCTGGTTTTCTATACTTCCCAGGTCAAATCTCACTATCAGATGTTCCTGTTAACTTCAGTTTGACATCTTATCTAAAATGACTCCTAAAATATGTAATAATGATCATTACAATCCCTAAACCTACTGACTCTAACATCACAAAGAATTTTAAGAGGTCAAGGTTAAAAATCTAAAATTGGAAGTCATCAGCTAACAATAACATTTCAAGTCATGAATTTGGATAAAAATAACCATGGAGATCAACATTCAGCAAAATACAGGCATAGTGGCCAGGCGTGGTGGCTCACGCCTGTAATCTCAGCACTCTGGGAGGCTGAGGCAGGAAGATCACCTGAGGTCAGCAGTCTAAGACCAGACTGGGAAACAGGGTGAAATTCCGTCTCCACTACAAATACAAAAATTAGCCGGGCGTGGTGGCGGACGCCTGTAATCCCGGCCACTCAAAATCGCTCGAATCTGGGAGGTGGAGGTTGCAGTGAGCCTGATGGCACCACTGCACCCCCGCCTGGGTGACAAGAGTGAAACTCTGTCTCAAAAAATAAATATACATATACACACACACACACACGCACACACACACACACACACGCATAGGATAGTTTGCTACAGTTACCAAACATAAGAATATCCTTTTTTTTTTTTTTTTTTTTTGAGACGGAGTCTCCCTCTGTCGCCCAGGCTGGAGTGCAGTGGTGCAGTCTTGTCTTACTGCAACCTCTGCCTCCCGGGTTCAGGCGATTCTCCTGCTTCAGACTACCGAATAGCTGGGACTACAAGGGCATGCCACCACGCCCGGCTAATTTTTTGTATTTTTAGTAGAGGCGGGGTTTCACCGTGTTAGACAGGATGGTCTCGATCTCCTGACCTCATGATCCACCCGCCTCGGCCTCCCAAAGTGCTGGGATCACAGGCGAGAGCCAACACACCCAACCAAGAATATCCTATTTTCTTGAGGTTTCATCAGGCTTTACTTTGCCAGAATACATCTATCCCAGTTTTCAATAACTAGATCTGGCTACCACATTTCCTCAGTTTTAACGTGTGTGTTTAAAGAGGGTCTTGTGTCGCTCAGGCTGGAGTGAAGCAGCGGGATAAAAGCTCACTGCAGACTTTTTCTGTCTATAAACCTTCAACACTTGGCTGCGCTGCAATCTCTCTGAGCCTGCCCGATTCGCGAATCGTTCTTTGCTCAAACTGTTAAATTTAACTTGGCTAAGGTTTTTCTTTTAACACTTCCTACTAACGCTACAGTCTAAAACCTCTCCTGCAAAGTGCTTTTTCAGGTGGCAACGTACCAATCCCAACAAGTTTGTGGGAGTAATGGGGAAGAGGACTAACCCTCTATTTTCTTTCAGAAAAAGGGTTACGCACAAGGAGCTCTAAAGGCTTGTCCGAAGTCTGCTGCAAAGTCACAAACCACTCAAAACCAGGTCTTCCCAAACCCAATTAATTCCAAGTGGTACTGTATCCGATTACCCCCATTTTCCAAGAGATAGTTTATTTTTTCCCTCTTTTCCCCTCCCCACTACACTTCCCACTTAGCCCTTTTTGAAATACAAAATAACCTCTCAACTCCCCTCAACAGAGCAATCTCTACAGAGCAAATTCATCTACGAGATCCAAGACGCAACTCCCACCTCCGGGTGTAGCTTCAGAAGGGTAAGCCTTTTAAAGCATGCCCACTTGGCCACTTTTACAACTTATTTCTGCTCAGAAAGGCGTCAACTACCCGGTAGATAACGCACCAGCTAGCAGAGACCTCTTGCTCATTTCCTCTCGTACCTTATAAAATGCCCGCTTTTTTGCTCCAAAGGTGAAGCTGCACAAATGTGCCGCTTCCTCCAGGCTGGCTTCGGAAATAAAATCCCTCTTCTTGTGTATCAGGGCTCGCTCTTGTTAATTGGCCTCTACGTGCGGCGAGCAATTAACTCCTTTTTCCGTTAGAGCACTCTGAGCCCTGGTCAATTTACCCCCACAGGAGAGCAGAGACCAGCACAGCGACCCCAAGGAAGGCTTTTGGCTTCACCCCGCCTAAGTCCTCAAAGTCAGCGCCTGAAGCATATCCTTGCCCCCACCGCCTGCCTCTGGCTGTGGTCACTTACACTTACAGGTAGTTCGCATCCACTGTAGCAGCGCCTGGCGGTCGGCAGGAATCACAGTGCGAAGCCGCCGCAGCATCACTACCTGCTTCGCGGTGGGAAATTTTACGTTGTACGAGCAAGACTCGCAGGCACTGGTTGGCATTGCGCATGCGCAGGGAGAGACCGCCCCACCCTCCGCGGAACCCGCCTCTAGTCTGCGAAGCCCTAAGTCCCACACCTCTACGGAGGTCTCTCGTGCGCCCGGGAATCCCTGCTTTCAGTCACACCTCCATCTCTCATCTTTCCGCTCTTTGCTGGGAGTGCTCCGCCTAATCACTTTTCTTAAGGTGGATCGTCGAAGCCTGACTTCTCCCCTGAAATTACATCCCTAGACAGCCTCCTATTTTACCACTAACTTTACTACTGCAGTTATTCAGCGGTAGAAAACTGAAACCAAAAGCCAGTCGATGCAAATAAACATCTAAACTGTTTCAGGAGCCGCGCAGAAAGAACACGGCGGTGTGCCCCGGAAGCGGAAGCGCATCCTCCTCTAGAAAGGTTGGACTACGCGGAGTGCTGACGTTTCCTCATTGGGCGGAAGGTTCGGTGGCGCTCGTCGGTTTTCCAGCTGGTGGGAGTTGGCAACGCGGTGCTGGGCGTTGGGACCCTACTTTTAGTTCGGGAAGTTGGGTTGTGGGGTCATACCTGTCTGTCTGCTCCCAGCTTTCTTGGGTTTCTTTCCACGGCGTGGGGCCTCGCTAAGGAATTCCCGGCCCCTTAGGGCCACGGCGTTAGCGGTGCCTTTTGCGGTAAGTGTCTGCTTTTTCCTGCCCCACACTACGGAGGGGCAGCTAGGGGCAGTCCCAGCGCTGCTCAGGAGGCGAGAGACTCTGGGGGAAGTCTGCCTCCCTGGCCACCGGCAGTCGTTACCGAAACTGAGGTTCTGTGGCTCTTCTTTATCTCTTGTCTTCCATGAGAAGTTTTATTAAAGATGCACTGTGACCCTTTTGAGTTGTCTGCCGATTTACCTGAGCCAGATAAGATGTAGGCAGTTGCAGGCCTGACTCTTCGTTTTGCTTTCCTGAGCAGGAATTTAGATGAGGCTACTTCCCCGAAAATCTTTCTACTGGTACCAGACTTTTATTTTTCCTATGTGTGTGTAGTGCTTAACACAGTGTCCTGCGCGTAGTAGACGTTCAATAAATGAATATAGAATATCAGTTGGATGCCAATGATGATTTAAGATAGATTGATAGCTCTCTCTCTACCATTTGACGCTGCGACCATCCATTTCTTGAAACTTTCCCCTGCTGCCTTTCTTCATGCTATCCTCACCTGATTGTTTCACATGCTTAATTTAACAAAATATATACTTGTTCTTGGCTACAGGGATACAGAAATGAATAACAGTAACTCTGCTATTGAGAAGCTAACGCACATAAATATACATGATATCAAGATGGGTAATGAGAAACACTAGTTACGTGTAAAGAGTTATAGAAAGCTGTGAAAGAGCTAAAGTGCTCCTTAGGTGCTTTGTGACCCTGAGCGAGTTTCTATTCCAATCTATCCTCAATATCCTCATCCACCTAATAGGCTTGTCATGAGGAAGAAAGGAGATTAGGTAAGAGGTTTGGTTTGGTTTGGTTTAGTGCCTAGAACATAGCAATGGTTGTGCCAAAGGGGAGGGAAATATTTCCCTCAAATCCCCTTTCCTCAGTTTTTTTATGTGGCCAACTGGTATTTTCTACCTTAATATAGAGTACTATGCAAAAGCATCTTCAGGCCTTCCTTCCAGATTACTCCTCTAACCCCATCTATTTGGAAATTTTGGACCTGCCACAGGATTACAGTAAGATAACCATAAATTTAGCTTTTTAAAAATTGATTTTCTTCTGTGTGCCATGTAAGGGAAAGGCTTGAGCATATGCCTCTTATCCCTCTTCCTTTTTTATTTTTCACTCTTCCTTTTTCTTTTCAACATTAAGGCCAACCATTTCCAAGGAATTCTTTTGATTTTCGTTTTAATTTTCTTCTTGGTAGCATTTTATGTAAAGATTCTTTTATGGTTGATCTCATAGCCAAAAAGTATCGTAAAGAAATGATTACCGGTGTTTTGAGTTATTACCTCTTGTTATTAATTGACTTTTTTTGGTATACCTTTTTTGCTGCAAAACTATGAATTGGTGCTGTGGTATTTACATAAAATGAGTTTTAAAATTTGAAAACCAGTTACTTTAATGAAGAGAAAGTTGCTTGATACTTCTTGATATAATTGAATATAACCTTTGGTGCTAAGTTAAGGCAGAGGTGGTATGATGCATTATTTATCTTTTGAAGTCTTGTGTTAAACTGTTATATTTGATTAGGAGTTAGAACTTCTGTCATGCTGGGACAATTTCTGGATTACATAGTAGGTGTTTAATGAATGAGTAAATGAATACAAGTGGCAGCTCCTTCCCAACCTCTAGTCTGTTGACTAGTTGCACTCTAATTCTCACAAGGAGCACTTTGGAAAGTAATTTTCCCTTGACTTAATAATAATCTCAGTCATTACTAAAAATTGGAAATTAGAAAAAGGTATAAGAAAAATAAAAATTACTGGGCCCAGTGGTTCACGCCTGTAATCCCAGCACTTTTGGAGGCCGAGGCAGGTGGATCACGAGGTCAGGAGTTCAAGACCAGCCTGGCCAAGATGTTGAAAACACATCTCTACTAAAAATACAAAAAATTAGCTGGGTGCGGTGGCAGGAGCCTGTAATCCCAGCTACTCGGGAGGCTGAGGCAGGAGAATCGCTTGAATTCAGAGGGCAGAGGTTGCAGTGAGCCGAGATTGTGCACTCCAGCCTGGGTGACAGAGTGAGACTCCGCCTCAGAAGAAAAAAAAAAGTTGTTAGTTACTCATCATCCAGCTATGACATGTTATTTTAACAGTTTATTAAAATATAATTCTTGGCTGGGCAGGATGGCTCAAGCCTGTCCCAACACTTTGGGAGGCCGAGGCGGGCGGATCACAAGGTCAGGAGATCGAGACTATCCTGGTTAACAAGGTGAAACCCCATCTCTACTAAAAATACAAAAAATTAGCTGGGCATTGTGGCACTCGCCTGTAGTCGCAGCTACACGGGACGCTGAGGTAAGAGAATTGCTTGAACCCGGAAGACAGAGGTTGCAGTGAGCCGAGATCGTGCCACTATACTCTAGCCTGGGCAACAGAGAGACTCTGTCTCAAAAAAAAAAAAAAAAAATACATATATATATATGTATATATGCACACACACACATAATTCTTACACAGTTCACCTAAAATGTACAATTGAAAGGATTATAGCGTATTTACAAAGTTGTGCAACCATCACCATAATCAATTTTCATACATTTTTATCATCCCATGAAGAAACCCCATACCTGTTAGCAATCATTCCCTATTTTACTCCATCTCCTGAGCCCTAAGCAACTATTAATCCACTTTCTTTCTCTATAGATTTGCATATTCTGAACAATTCATATGGAACTATAATATGTGGTCTTTTGTGACTGGGTTTTTTCACTTATGTTTCGAAGATTAATCCATGTCGTAGCATGTGTTCAGTACTGCATTTCTTTTTATTGCCTACTGATATCCCATTGTATTTTATTCTACATTTTACTTATCCATTCATAAGTTGAAGGATACTTGGGTTGTTTCTACTTTTTGGCTATTATGAATAGTGCTGCTATGACCATTCATGTACAAGTATTTGGATGATATCTCATTAAGATTTTGATTTACAATTCCCTGATCGCTAATATTTTTTAATACTTGTTTTTAGACTGTGTTTAACAAAATATGGATTATACTCCATATACAGTTTTGTAGTCTGCCTTTTGCATTTAAGCCTGTTTTTAGCATTAGCAAGCATATTTACAAAATAATTTTCCTAATTTTTGCTCCCCTTTTTAATCCCCCCAAAACCATAAAGCTTGGGAAACCTTGCTTAAATTAATATACCTAGAAAATACAATCCATGTTAATATATACCAAATTGTTATTGGTTGTTACCACGGTATGGGAGCTGGTAGAATTAGGGGAATTATATTTTCTACCTTAAATATTTCTGTAATGTTTCAACTTTTACAATGAATGTACGTCATTTTGTAATCACAGAACATAAAGGTGAATTATTTCCCTGTGGAATAAGTAGATTCAGCATGAAAAACACTTCCTAAATTTGAAAGTCATAATTAACATTGTAAAGTTAGTCATTAAAATATATTTTACTAAGCTGGGCGCAGTGGCTCATGCCTGTAATCCCAGCACTTTGGGAGGCTGAGGCGGGCGGATCACGAGGTCAAGAGATCAAGACCATCCTGGCCAACATGGTGAAACCCCGTCTCTACTAAAAATACAAAAATTAGGTGGGCATAGTGGCATGCACCTGTAGTCCTAGCTACTTGGGAGGCTGAGGCAGAAGAATTGCTTGAACCTGGGAGGCGGAAGTTGCAGTGAGCTGAGATCACGCCACTGCACTCCTGCCTGGTGACAGAGCGAGACTCCATCTCAAAAAATATATATATATATGTGTGTGTGTCTATATATATATTTTTTTACTAAATATAATACTTATAGGCCATTTTGTTAACTAAATTTACTTTTCTGTGGTCCTAGACTGTGAACACATATGCTGTGCAGAATTAAGAAAAATATTTAGTATTAAAGTCAGAAAAGCAAATACTGGTTATTAGCCTTTGACTACTTTATAGAAAAGTATACAGTTGTCCCTTGGTATCTTGGGGGGATTGATTCCAGGACCAAAATCAGAGGATGCTCAAGTCCCTGATATAAAATGGCATAGTATTTGCTTATAACCTACGCACATCCTTCCATATACTTTAAAGCATCTCTAGATCATCTATAAATACCTAATACAAAATGTAAATAGTTGTTATACCATATTTATATACTTAAGTAAATACTTGTTATACTGTATTGTTTAGGAAATAATGACAAGAAAAGTCTGTACGTGTTCACTACAGACACAATTTTTTTCTGAACATATTGATTTGTGGTTGGTTGAATCCATGGTTGTGAAGCCCCAGATACAGAAGGCTGATTATACTACTTAGAAGTAATTTTTCTAAGTATATTTAGTTCTTGAGGCTAGTATTGATTCAAAAAGTCATTGACAAGGACTTAGAAGAAAGAACTTTTGGCCAGGTGCAGTGGCTCACGCCTCTCTATAATCTGAGCACTTTGGGAGGCCGAGGCGGGTGGATCACCTGAGGTCAGTAGTTCAAGACCAGCCTGACCAACATGGTGAAACCCTGTCTCTACTAAAAATACAAAAAATTACCTGGGTGTGGTGGCGAGCGCCTGTAATCCCAGCTGCTTTGGAGGTTGCAGTGAGCTGAGATTGCCCTATTGCACTCCATCCTGGGCAACAAGAGTGAAACTCCATCTCAAAAAATAAAAAAAGAACTTTTATGTAGGGATTGTGTTGTAATAGGATTTGACATATCCGATCATTAGACTCTGTTTTATAATCTTAGATCAGACAAATCTGACATGAATATTTATAATTGTTTATGTAGAGAAAGATGGGTTTTTGGACACTGCAGCTTCTGTTGAATAAGAATCTGGCAGTTGTAATTGGCACTAAATTTTAAAGATGCCAGGAGTGGCTCCTGGATGATGGGACAGACACTTTAGTAAGATTGTTCAGAAAATGTCCACCTTACTTATACTCCAGATAATACAGAGATTGATAGTCGGTATCATTAAAAAAAGAAAGGAAGTTAATAGTTAATCTGCTAGGTTTTTGAAGACAGCTTTATACATATTGTCTCATTTAATCCTCACAACAGGCGTTCAGGGTAACTACCTTGGTAATGGTATTATCTCCATTTTGCAAGTGAGGAAAGTGAGGCTCAGAGAGATTAAGTAAATGCCCAAAGTAACATAGCCAGTATGTAACAGAGCTAGGATTTGAATCTAAGTCTATCAGACTCCAAAATCTATACTCTTTCCAGTACTTCACACTGCAGCAGTAAGTGTGATACTTGGCCCTGTGCTTACCTTACTTAGGACACTCCAAACTTCAGCCTGTTTCCATTGCTCACTGTCTAAATCCTAGTCAGACCCCAGTTAGAAGACCCTGTAACTCGAGCCAGGATCAGTCCTTGTATGTACTGTTCTGATTGCAGTGATACTTATCATGTCTTTCTGAATGTTGCAATTATGCCTTCACAAAGAGGAATATATATCTTTAAATATGATTAAAATATGATTTCTCCTATTATGGCATAGCAGCAAAATTTGTCCTTGCAGTTTCCAGCAGGTATATTCAACCCTATAATTTAAAGCATCATTCATACTCTAGCCAAAGGACTGTGGGAAGTCATTTTGCTTTTTTTGGCAGGGAATGGCTGTTCTATTCCCTATCCTACTTATATCGTAAAATTGTTGTAAGAGTGGATTGAGGTAATAGATGTTCAATTGTAGGAAAGTACTGTGTGCTAATCTGTTACCTTTCTAAAAGCCCCATCTAAGTAGAGATTCTTCTTTTGTGAAATTCTAGCATATCCAGATTTATTTCTATAAATTCGTTTTAGTTAGGCAAGAGAATCTTGAGAGTGTCCTTGAATTGTAGATTACTCCAATCTGAGATTAAGGTTTAGCTATTAACATACAAAAGATGTTTTGCACTTTACATATTAGAACAAGATGAGATTAATTTTTAAGTATCTTGTTGGAAATGCATGACAGGGAAATTCTGAAGAAGAATTATAAGTAATGACAAATAGATATATTTAATGTACAGTATAAATTACCCAAGTTATTGATTTTCTTTTGATTCATCGTATTATCTTCATTGATTTATTTTGGTGGCTTTTAACAAGTATTTGCAATGCCTTTCATGACTTTAGCTCTTTGGTCTCACTTTTTCCCTAAGGCCTTAAATACTTCATTTCATTCATTCAAAATGTTCATTTTTATTAAGGATTTACTATGTAAGACTGAGGATAGATAAAGCAGTGAACTCACAGGGGAAAGCAAAAGAGGCAAAAATCCCTGCCCTTATGCAGGTTAAATTTCTTTTTTTTCTTTCTTTCTTTTTTTTTTTTTGTTGAGATGGAGTTTTGCTCTTTCACCCAGGCTGGAGTGCAGTGGCACGATCTGGGCTCACCGCAAGCTCCACCTCCTGGGTTCAAGCGATTCTCATGCCTCAGCCTTCTGAGTACCTGGGATTACAGGCATCTGCCACCACGCCTGGCTAATTTTTGTATTTTTAATAGAGACAGGGTTTCACCATGTTGGCCAGGCTGGTCTCGAACTCCTGACCTCAGGAGATTCACCCACCTCGGCCTCCCAAAGTACTGGGATTACAGGCGTGAGCCACCGTGCCTAGCTGTAGCTTACATTTCAATAGTGAGATTATAGATGACAAATAATATAAATAAGCCATATGTCAGTTGATAATAGAACAATAGGAAAAAATATAGGGAAGGGGGTTGCAGTTTCAAATAAGTGATTAGGGAAGACCTCATTGAGTAATGGCATCTGGACGAATCTGAAGGAAATGAGGGAGGGAGTTACGTTGTCAAGCAGAGGAAGAGCATGCCGGCTAGTACCAAGACACTGAGGTGGAAATGTGTAACAGCAATAGCAAGGAGGTCAGTATGATTAAAATCATTCATGCGTGTGTGTGTGTGTGTGTGTGTGTGTGTGTGTGTTTGTTGAGGGGGCCTTATAGTCCATTCTGCGGACTTTACATCTGTGTGTATTGAGATTTTAAGCAAAATTCTAACATGGAGTTTTCAGGAACACATCATCCTTGGACATTGTAGAGGAAACACTGTAAATGAAAGGTATTATAAGATGTTCTTATTCCTCTACTGAAATGCAAGATTTTATTTTATTGTTTTTGTGTTTTGTGTTTTTGAGATGGAGTTTCACTCTTGTCACCCAGGCTGGAGTGCAGTGGCGCCATATCGGCTTACTGCAACCTCCACCTCCTGGTTCAAGCGATTCTCCTGCCTCAGTCTCCCGAGTAGCTGGGATTATGGGCATGTGCCACCAACCACGGCTAATTTTTGTGTTTTTAGTAGAGATGGGGTTTTGCCGTGTTGGCCAGGCTGGTCTTGAACTCCTGACTTCAGATGATCCACCCGCCTTGGCCTCCCAAAGTGCTGGGATTACAGGCATGAGCCACTGCCCAGACAGATTTTATTATTTTATATATTAAAACTATATGTATTCATGTATTATATAATAAATTATATATGTTTTTAAATTTAAGGCAAAAATGTTTTAAAATATACTGCCAGTAACTACTTACAGAAGGAAAAGTGTATTGGAAAACCTCACAGAAGTTTTTAAAATTTTTTAATTTAAAACAACCAGTTTACATGGAAAGTTAGATTTATATTTAAGAATTAACTAGGCAGCCATAAAAAGAATGAAATCATGTCTTTTGCAGCAACATGGATGGAGCTGGAGGCCATTATCCTAAGAGAGCTAATTCAGAAACAGAAAATCAAATATCTCATGTTCTCACTCATAAGTGGGAGCTAAACATAGGTACACATGGACATAAAGAAGAAAATAGTAGACACAGAGCATTCCAAAATGGGGGAGTTTGGGAGGAGACTGAAGATTGAAAAAGTACGTCTTGGGTTCAAGGTTCAATATTTGGGTCATACGTGTATAAGCCCAGTCCCCAGCATTACACAGTATACTGATGTAAGAAATATACACATGTACCCTCTGAATCTAAAATAAATTAATTTAAAAAATTAAAGATATTTCCTAGAGTTTGCCTCCAAAAAAGTTAACTAGTATAGCTTATTTATTTAGAGATGGAGTCTCACTCTGTCTCCCAGGCTGGAGTACAATGATGTGATCTCGGCTCACTGCAACCTCCACTTCCCGGGTTCAAGTGATTCTCCTGCCACAGCCTCCTGAGTAGTTGGGACTACTGGAGCGCACCACCATACCTGGCCAAGTTTTGTATATTTTGTAGAGATGGGATTTCACCATGTCGACTAGACTGGTCTCAAACTCCCAACCTCAAGCAATCTGCCCACCTCGGCCTCCCAGAGTGCTGGGGTTACAGGCGTAAGCCACCATGCTTGGCCTAGTGTAGCTTTTTAAAATGAAGGATGATCTGTTTATGACGTGACCTCTAAAAAAGTTAATTGTGGTGTCATGAATAGGATTATATCACTCCCAGTACCACGGTAAAGGATATGAACTGAAACATCTGAATCTTATTTCTTAAATGAAGAATATTAATTTAAAGATCAATAATTATTTTGTGTAATGGGTATGGCATAAGAAACAAGTCCTGGATCTTTTCCATGAAGTAATTGGCTCTCAGATTAAGTAACAATGTAATTGTAAAAAAATCTTATGGTAAGCAATTTTTTTTCAATTTCATCAAGTATTGGTAGTAAGTTATTTTAAAGTTCTAAATTACCAAATTGTACTTGAGTAAAAGTGTAGTGTTTAATTTGTAGCTCAGCCTGGGATATCTGTTTGCCAGCGATAGGTCCTCGAATGCATTTTCCCTTCCTGCCTTTTTTTGATTCCTCTCACCTCTTTGCTTTCTCTATGGTGAATGAGTCAGCTACTTAATTTTCCTGTTTGTCTTAAAATTTATTTATTTATTTATTTATTGAGACGGAATTTCGCTCTTGTTGCCCAGGCTGGAGTGCAATGGTGCGATCTGTGGCTTACCGCAATCTCCACTTCCCGGGTTCAAGTGATTCATCTGTCTCAGCCTCCCAAGTAGCTGGCATTACAGGCATGTGCCACCATGCCCAGCTAATTTTGTATTTTTAATGGAGATGGGGTTTCTCCATTTTGGTCAGGGTGGTCTCGAACTCCCAACCTCAGGTGATCCGCCCGCCTCAGCCTCCCAAAGTGCTGGGATTACAAACGTGAGCCACTGCACCCAGCCCCAAATTTATTTTTTTTTAATACGGATGTTCACCCTTGTTGCCCAGGCTGGAGTGCAATGGTGCGATCTCAGTTCACTATAACCTCTGCCTCCCATCTTCAAGCGTTTCTCCTGCCTCAGCCTCCCGAGTAGCTGGAATTACAGGTGCCTGCCACCATGCCCAGCTAATTTTTTTTTTTTTTCTGTATTTTTAAGACGGGGTTTTGCCATGTTGGCCAGGGTGGTCTCGAACTCCTGACCTCAGATGATCCACCCACCTCAGCCTCCCAAAGTGCTGGGATTACAGGTGTTAGCCACCATGCCCGGCCCTATTTCTCTTATTTTTAATCCCCTGTGTATTTTGTAGAGGGGATCTAGTCTGGATAATCTTGGTTGACTAAATTAGACTACATTAGCTCAGAAGGGTTACCAAAACAGTTGTTTTGAAGAGTTAACTTTTCTGTTAATATTGTTCATATTGGAAAATTGATATTCCCCAGACCTTGTTTTTGGAGCCCTTTGAAATCTCGGTTTCCTTCTAACTGTATACTCCTCTGTCCTGACCTGAATATTTTGTTTCCTGTCCCCTAAATAATGCTCAGTGATCCATAAGTACAGTGCATATATAAGGCATAAGTGTGTCCCAGATTTGTCTCTCTCCATTTCTGACTATGCTATTTCATCTTCCTCAAATTCCTTTTTGTCTTTTCCACTTACTAAAATTCTACTATTATTTCAGGACCAAATTCATATTCAGTCTTTCCAATAAAGCCTGTACCCTCTGCCTTAGTCTAAAATTCTTCCTTTTCTTTTTTCTTTTTTTTTTTTGGAGACAGAGTCGCACTCTGTCACCCAGGTTGGAGTGCAGTAGTGTGATCATGACCTCCTTGGCTCAAGCAATCCTCCCGTCAGCCTCCCAAGTAGCTGGGACTACAGGCACATGCCGCCATGCCTGGCTACTTTTTTATTTTTTTTATTTTTTGAGATGGGGTCTCGCTCTGTCACCCAGCCTGGAGTGCAGTGCCCGAATCTCAGCTCACTGCAAGCTCCGTCTCCCGGGTTTACGCCATTCTCCTGCCTCAGCCTCCCAAGTAGCTGGGACTACAGGCGCCCGCCACCTCGCCCGGCTAGTTTTTTGTATTTCTTTTAGTAGAAACGGGGTTTCATCGTGTTAGCCAGGATGGTCTCGATCTCCTGACCTCGTGATCCACCCGTCTTGGCCTCCCAAAGTGCTAGGATTACAGGCTTGAGCCACCGCGCCCGGCCTTTTTTTTTTTTTTTCTCTAAGAGATGAGGTCCTGCTATGTTGCCCAGGCTGGTTTCCAACTCCTGAATCCCAGTGATCCTACTTCCTTGGCCTCCCAAAGTGCTGGCATTACAGGCTTAAGCCACTGTACCTGGCCTTTTTCTTCCTATTTCTTTTTTTTTTTTTTTTCTTGTTCCAGAGAAGCAGAATCAATGAAGTGTGTGTGTGTGTGTATGTGTGTGTGTATATATATAAATATATAGAGAGATAGATATAAAGATATTTATTTATTTATTTCTGAGACGGAGTCTCGCTCTGTTGCCCAGGCTGGAGTGCAGTGGCCGGATCTCAGCTCACTGCAAGATAGATATTTATTATAAGAAATTGGCTCAGGCCGTTATGGAGACTTAAATCTCAGGATCTGTAGGATGAGTTGGCAAGCTGGAGACCCAGGAGAGCCCATGGTGTAGATCCAGTCTGAATCTGAAGGCCTGAGAACTCAGAGCCATTGATGTAGTTTTAATCCAAATGCTTGAGATCCATAAAGAACCAGTGTTTCAGTTTGAAGGCAAGAAAAGCTGATGTCCCTGTTAGTAAGCAGTCAAACAGGAGGAATTCTCTCTTAGTGTTTATTTTAGTGTGCATTTATGTGCCTTGTCTTACCAGCTAGTAGATAAGCGTCTTGAGGGCAGGGACTACAAACCATATTTGCTTGTTTATCACCCATAAGCCCTTGCATCCTTACAAGTAGTAAGTACATCTAATATATAATACTTTATAAAATAGTAAGATTTTAGAGCTGGAAAGGGTTTTTGACTCTTACTTAACTGAAACAGAAAGTCTGTTGCATGTAACTTTTTTGGAAAAACCAGGATTAGAATTTTATTTTTGATTACTCATCCAGGTTTTTTCTAGTAATTCTTATTAATAATAAATGATAACTTAAATCGTTATCTTATGTTAGAGTTTTCCTGGAATCAGAAACAGGTTTAAAATAGGAAGAGAACCAGCCTTGGCAGTATAGTGAGACTGCATCTCTACAAATAATAAAAATTAGCTGGGCATGGTGGCAGGCACCTGTGGTCCCAGCTACTTGGGAGTCTAAGGCAGGAGGATTGCCTGCTCCCAGGAAGTTGAGCCTGCAGTCAGCTGCGATCACACCACTGCACTCCAGCTTGGGTGACAGAGTAAGTGAGACCCTGTCTCAAAAAAAAAAAAAAAGAAGAGTAAAATAATATACCTCTTTCCTTTGTGGTTAGAAGAATAAAATGAAATAATGTATGTGGAATCACTTAGTACAGTGCTTTAATACAGCTAATAGCTCAACAGTTGCTTTTTTTGTACTAGAAAAGTTATTAAAACTTTTTTCTTTTTTCCTTTTTTTTTGCTTGGGAGCAAGAATCAAAATAGTTTGCAGAGTCCTTTAGTGTGGGAAATTAGGCAATATTCCTGGAGATTTCACCTTATTTTCCTCTTTTAATTTAAAAATGTGCGTGATACATAATTCAGTTCATAAGTATTGTGCCAAAAAAAGAACATATTTAATGTGAGTTTATCGTTATTTCCTGAAAGTATATTTTTTGACATGTTAAATTTGCTGATTCATATACAGGATTCCAATTAAGTATTTGAATATAAGGCATCATAACCAAGTGGCAGTTTTATCTTTATGACATGACTGTATTTAAGCACAGGTTGAGGCTATGGAAGGTGAAATTACAGTATCTAAACACTAGAGTTATTTGAACTTAAAATACTCTTTAGAACTCTTCAGTCATGGGAAATCAAATTGATTATTTTCATTTAATTTTTTTTCCTCTCCAGAGTTCTTCGTAAGTACTTCTTAAAGCTGTCAAGATGGTTCTAGCAGACCTTGGAAGAAAAATAACATCAGCATTACGCTCGTTGAGCAATGCCACCATTATCAATGAAGAGGTATGTAAAATATTGTATGAAATATATATGATTGTATATTATCACTAGCATTGGGAAGATGGCTTATTAATAATCTCTGTATGTATATGTATTTTGATGTAGACTTAATACTTGTAGACAAAAACCTAAAAGTGGATTCAGTAAGTAGTGTTTTATTGAGAAATTAACTACAACTTCAAATTTACTTCAACTTTCTATAAAGAATTTTCCAAAAAAAATCCAAAACAAAACTGACCTTAACTTACATGTAAAAATGACATATTTTATCATTTGAAAGTGTCTTAAATCTGGAACTGTACTTTTGTTTTCTCTGTTGATAAAGACCTAAAATTTCGTTACCCTGCTTTCTTCTTGGCTAGGCCGTGTTTGTCTGTCCTTTTCTTTGTGACTTTTATTTAGCATTTTTGTAAAAGGCTGGCATTTCCATCTTGTCTGTTTTGATTCACTTTCTTCGAAATCTTCAGTTTTTTGGAGATTTTTGTAAGCCACTCCTTAGATCATATTAAAATACTTTTCTTCCTGGCTATATTGTTTTAAGATATTTCTTTGTTTCATTTGTCCCCCACAGATTGTATCTTAATGGTTTATTAATTGAAAAAGATGACTATGGTCCACAAGTATACTTTATGTTTTGTATTAACAATGGGAAAGTACTGAATTTGGTGTTAGAAGGCATTGTTTAGAGTCCCACTGTAGCTGTTTAGTAGCTGTACGATGTAAATTTGGGCAACTCAACTTTAGATTCCTTAGTGTGTAAAATAGGAAAATAGCATTTACCATAGAAAATAGTTTTAAGTATCAAATGAACTTTCTAACTTGGAGGTTAGAAAACTAATTCTTACGTAGAATTTTATCTCAACACTAAGCTAATGGAATTAAATAATTTTGAGACCATCTTAGAGATCATTTAGTTCAGCCTCTTATTTAACAGAAACAGAAAGTCAGTTTCATGTGATTATTTGGAAGAACTAGGATTGGAACCTTTTTTTTCCTAATTCCTCATACAGGGCTTTTTCTAATACTTCTTATTAAATAATAAGTCATAACTTAAATCATTTTTGGTCTTGTATTTCAGAATAAATAAAACAACTTTGCAAACAGTTTTCCCTGTTGGGTAGCCCTTATGTTCTTTGTGTTTATAGTAGAAAGGAAAGGAAACCAGGGAAGGAGTTCTTGGTGGGAAGTAGAGTAACAGCTGTTGCTTAAATTGGCAGCTTCTCTGTTCTTGATACTGTGCTGCTAGCTAATTAACAAGGAGAAAGCCCTCTAGTGAAAGATCACTTCCAGTTTTATCAGACTCCTTTAATAAGGGATAGAGAAAATTGATAAGCCTCTCCTTGTAGGGCATACAAAGTGAGGTGAAGGAGAGAGTTCATTCAACAAATATTTGAGGGCCTATGTTTTTGCAGACATTTTTGCTGGCACCAGAGATACAGCGGTGAACAAAATAGACTAAAATTCCTACCCTCATAGAGCTTACATTCTAGTGTGTGAGCACTTTATATACATGAGTGGCTAAAGCCTCATCTTTTCTTAAGACTTTTAATTTTATGACCTTTTAACTACAGTGCCTTGCAATTCAACAAACATATGATGAAAATAAGTTATTAATGGAGGGTAGCCTTTCCAACTGTATTCTGCTGCTCTACGTAAAAGTGACAAGACTGGCTAACTTTCTTCTGTCACATTTACTTCACATTTACTTCCATAGTTGTCCAGTTTTTAAGAAAAGCAAATATTAAGCCAGGCGTGGTGGCTCACACCTGTAATCCTAGCACTCTGGGAGGCTGAGGTGGGTGGATCACCTGAGGTCAGGAGTTTGAGACCAACCTGGCCAACATAGTGAAACTCTGTCTCTACTGAAAATATAAAAAATTAGCTGGGCGTGATGGCAGGCACCTATAATCCCAGCTACTAGGGAGGCTGAGGCAGGAGATTTGCTTGAATCCGGGAGGCGGAGGTTGCAGTGAGCCGAGATCATGCCATTGTACTCCAGCCTACGCAACAATAGCGAAACTCCATTTCAGAAAAAAAGAAAAGCAAATATTGTGACTACATACCACTATGTAATAACAACAGGAGCTCTTCAGTAACTTAAAAAACGTCAAAGGCGACATCTATTTGTAGAAACTTTTTTTGGCTTGAATATTGTCTTTATTGTTATTACTTTGTGTGTGTGTGGTTTTTTGGTTTGTTTTTGTTTTTGTTTGTTTTTTTCTTTGAGACAAAATCTTACTCTGTCGCCCAGGCTGGAGTGCAGTGGCACTATCTTGGTTCACTGCAGCCTCAGCCTCCTGAGTAACTGGGATTACAGACACATGCCACCATGCCCAGCTAATTTTTGTATTTTTAGTAGAGATGGAGTTTCGCCATGTTGGCCAGGCTGGTCTTGAACTCCTGACCTCAAGTGATCTGCCCACCTCGGCCTCCCAAAGTGTTGGGATTACAGGCGTGAGCCACCATGCCTGGCCTATAATTACTTTTACATAGGAATAAAATTGCGGTAATTAATACTTGGGTGTGTAAAACTAAATGGGGTTTCTTATTTTGACAAAATGACTTAACATTTAATAAAATTCTCTCTCCAGAACTAACTGAAGAACCCAGTATTGTGGTATTATTTTATTAAGCTATGGTCATATAATTGATCAACCATTGTTTTTATGGAACTTAAATTATACACTGGGTACTTTAAATTTCATTTATTTCTTTATTTTCAGGTATTGAATGCTATGCTAAAAGAAGTCTGTACCGCTTTGTTGGAAGCAGATGTTAATATTAAACTAGTGAAGCAACTGAGAGAAAATGTTAAGTAAGTTAAATTAATCAGGTAAAAAACAGGCACAGTTTAGTTTACAGGAAAGAAGTGCTAACTAGAAGTGTTTGCTATATCAGGAATCATTTCTGCTCTGCAGCACTGGAAAAGTGCTGTGTGGGAGCTCATATGTTCAGCAAGAGCATGTGTAGTACTTTTCCATAATGATAGTTCAAAGAATAAACTACATGTGGTTTTCATTTAATTACATTTTTTTTTTCTATTTTACTAGTCTTTTATTTGGATGGATTAGACTAAATACTGATAGTATTTTAATATATAAAGCCTTTTAACAATTCAGGTTCTTCATAGAAAAGTACTGCAATTTTATTCTTTTTAGGCTTAAGATGATATTAACCATTATTGGAGAGCTGTATTCTCTTTTGTTCTCCTTTTGGTTTCTCTGTTTCATATTTGATTGAGGAATTAATGTGTGTGGTCTCAGTTGTCATATTCATTGGGAGAGGCACTGAGTTGGCAGGACATACAGAACGATACAGATAGCTGAGTTAACTGCTTGAATCTTATCCCTTATCATGCTTTAGATATTTCTTCTTGTATTGTTAGACTGAGATTAGTTGTGGGACTACCAGCATTTAAGCATTTAGAAATAGAGAAAGTAGCCAGGCGTGGTGGCTCACGCCTGTAATCCCAGCTCTTTGGGAGGCTGAGGCGGGAGGAACATGAGGTCAGGAGGTGGAAACCAGCCTGGCCAACATGGTGAAACCCCGTCTCTACTAAAAATACAAAAAATTAGCCAGGCATGGTGGCATACGCCTGTAAACCCAGCTACTCGGGAGGCTGAGGCAGGAAAATTGCTTAAGCTTGGTGAGCCGAGATCATGCCACTGCACTCTGGCCTGGCCCACAGAGTGAGACTCTGTCTCAAAAAAGAAGAAGAAGAAATAGAGAAAGTAGTCCTGATTTCTGTTGTAAAGATATATAAAATATATAAGCTGCAAGCAAAGTAAATAAAACTAGTTCTTTGTGGTGATATTAGGACAAATTTATACTTTCAGGTGTAATCCTTGAAAACCAAAGTCTTGTGTCTAATACTTCATGGCTAAAACTCTTTATGATATAGACTTACGAGTCTGTAGTAATTACATGCATGTTAATTGGAAGACTATTAATATGAATGACTGAATAGTCGTACATTCTTTGGAGCAGAAGCTTTTTTTTCTTAGAGTTTCTTAACTGATTTTCTTCTCCCCATCCCAATCACCAACCACCATCATAAAGGTCTGCTATTGATCTTGAAGAGATGGCATCTGGTCTTAACAAAAGAAAAATGATTCAGCATGCTGTATTTAAAGAACTTGTGAAGGTAAAAGTATATGAAGATTGTGCTGTGATTCTATACTCAGTGGATAAAAATACATTAGCACTACACATATTTCAGAATATTTTTAACATGTCTTTATGGAATATTCATCTGTATTAAAATATTAATGAAAGGATTATTAAGTTTTCTTAGGAACTTTTTTTTTTTTTTTTTTTTGAGAAGGAGTTTCACTCTCGTTGCCCAGGCTGGAGTGCAATGACACGATCTTGGTTCACTGCAACCTCCACCTCCTGGGTTCAAGTGATTCTCTTGCCTCAGCGTCCCGAGTAGCTGGGATTACAGGCATGCACCACTACGCCTGGCTAATTTTGTATTTTTGGTAGAGACAGGGTTCCTCTATGTTGGTCAGCCTGATCTTGAACTCCCGACCTCAGGTGATCTGCCCGCCTTGGCCTCACAAAGTACTGGGATTACAGATATAAGCCAGTGCACCTGGTCAGGACCTATTTTTATTGTATACTTTACTGAATATACAGAATTCCGAGTGCAGATATGAAGGCTAGTACTATTCCTGCAAAAAATGCCAAAACCAAGATGCGATGAGTGAAATTTCACTGCAGATTGGTTGATGAAAGGGCCTAAGTTTTTCTTCTTTCACTATCGTGTTGGCAAAGTCACACATACAAATATTCTTTTCTACACTGTTCGTTGTGTAAGGAATTCCCTTTGCAAAGACCGAGTATCCCAATTCTTGCCTAGATTATGAGCAATTTTGAATTAGTGAAAGTTTTATTTTCAAGTAGTAAATATAGTTGGTTGCCCCTGCCTCATCTTATTGCTGATCATGCAAATTATGGTGAAAATCTTAGAGCTTAAAATATATATATATATTGGCTCAGTTGTAGAAGAAAAAAAGAAAGGAGCTGTTAAAAAATTATTTTAGTCCAGGCGCAGTGGCTCATGCCTGTAATCACAGTGCTTTGGGAGGCGGAGGTGGGAAGATTCCTTGAGGCCCGGAGTTTGAGACCAACCTGGGCAATGCAGTGAGAACCAGTCTCTACAAAAAAAAAAAAAAAAAAAAAATTGGTAAAAATAACTGGTGCAGGCCAGGTGCAGTGGCTCACATCTGTAATCCCAGCACTTTGGGAGGCTGAGGTGGGTGAATCACCCAAGGTCAGGAGTTTGAGACCAGCCTGACCAACATGGTGTAATCCTGTCTCTACTAAAAATACAAAAATTAGCTGGGCATGGTGGTGCACATCTATAGTCCCAGCTACTGAGGAGGGTGAGGCAGGAGGATTGCTTGAGCCCCAGAGTTCAGGGGTGCAGTGAGCCATGATTGTGCCACTGCACTCCAGACTTGGGGAGAGGGTGAGACCCTGTCTTAAAAAAAAAACAAAAAAAATTTTTTTAGAGCAATAGATGGCTACTAGTTCTACATTTTTTTCCCCCATATTGTATGAATTTTTT
>NW_012118421.1:534363-541301 GCF_000951035.1 Colobus angolensis palliatus
CCAGGCTGGAGTGCAGTGGTGCAATCATGGCTCACTGTAGCCTCAACCTCTTGGGCTCAAACAATCCTCCTGCCTCAGCGCCCCCCAAGTAGCTGGACTACAGATACATGTCACCACGCCCAGCTAGTTTTTGCATTTTTTGTAGAGACAAGGTTTTGCCATGTTGCCCTAGCTGGTCTTGATCTTCTGAGCTCAAGTGATCCACCTGCCTTGGCCTTCCAAAGTGTTAGGATTGCAGGTGTCAGCCACTGTGCCTGGCCGGAAATTTTTATTGTTAGGGGCTCATAACTACAGGCAATTCTGGAGCATCAAGTGCTTTATTAAGAAGCATTTAGTGAGTACCTACTTTATTTCAGGAAGTATGGCAAATGCTGCTGACAGCAGAGATAAATAAGACTGGTCCTTATACTCAGATGCTTATGGTCTAGAGCAATGGTGTACAAAGCAAGATCAAAATTATTTTCATAATACGAAGACACTATTTGACTTTTGTACTATGTTGACATTTGCACTGAAAACAATGGTAGGTAAAACTCCCTAGTATGAATCAAGGCGGTGGCACCATACGATACTAGTAGTTTCTGGACTCTTTATTTTTTTTATTTTTAAAGACAGAGTCCCTGTCATTCAAGCTAGAGTGCAGTGGCATGATCAGAGCTCACTGCAGCCTCAAATTCATGGGCTCAAGCGATCTTCTCTCCTCAGCTTCCAGAGAAGCTAGGACTACAGGCCTGCACCACTGTGTTTTTTTTTTGTTTGTTTTTTTGTTTGTTTGTTTGTTGTGGTGTGATCATGGCTTGCTGCAGGCTCATCCTCCCTAGGCTCAGGTGCCCTACACCTGAGCCTCCCTACTAGCTGGGACTACTACTCTTTGAGCCCAGTAGTTTGAGACCAGCCTGAGCAACATGATGAAACCCCATCACTACAAAAAATACAAAAAGTAGCTGGGAATAGTGGCTTACACCTGTAAAGTCAGTTACTCGGGAGGGTAAGTTGAATCCGGGAGGTGGAGGTTACAGTGAGCTGAGATCACGCCACTGCACTCCAGCCTGGGCGACAGAGCGAGACCTGTCTTAAAAAAAAAAAAAAAGCCACCAGGCACAGTGGTGCATGCCTGTAATCCCAGCACTTTGGGAGGCCGAGGCGGGTGGATCACCTGAGGTCAGGAGTTTGAGACCAGTCTGACCAACGTGGTGAAACCCCGTCTTGACAAAAAAAGTTAGCCGTGTGTAGTGGCACATGCCTGTAATCCCAGCTACTTGGGAGGCTGAGGCAGGAGAATGGCTTGAACCTGGGAGGCAGAGGTTGCAGTGAGCTGAGATCACGCCATTGCACTCCAGCCTAGGCCACAAGAGCGAAACTCCATCTAAAATAAAAATAAAAAGGCCTTGTATCTATCATCTATCTCTGTCATGAGTTTGACAGTATCCCTCTACTTACTTTTCTGATGAGAGTCAGTATTGATATTAATGAAGTTTTTTGATTATGTATAGTGAAATATGTCAATGACGAGAGATCTGCCTAACTCAGTGAACCAATGTTTTGTGAATAACTAGTGCGTGATATTACAAGATCATGTACCAGTATAAGATTCATTTAAAATGCAAGATGGAATCACAGATTTTAATGTAACAGAGTATAAAAGTTTATATGGTTTTAGATTCTACATTGCAGCTAACCTTTACAAACTACCATGATTATAAAGAAACTCTGAGACCAAGAAGTTGAAAACAGCTGTTCTCGAGAGTGGGCGAAAGAGAAGACAAATTTATTAAATTATTTAGTAAAACATATATGTTCCAAATAATGGGTCCATAGAGAGCTGGGAGATTTTGCCATGACATGTAGAAAATGGAGGTGAATGTGGAGCAGCATCAGTGTACTGAAAGGATCTATGAGGAATGGAAGTGGATTTATGTTTAAGACAGATTTTGCCTGTTTCAGAAGTTTGCTTAAGGGGAGGTTGATGCTTAGGAAAGGTATGAGAAAATGTATTTTTCTCTCTTCTTTATCTCATGGCTTTCCTTGAAATTCAGGTATAATATGGATTATGTAATTTTTATGGATGGCTTGGCAGACTTTCTCTCAAAGGTTTAGACTTTGTGGACCATGTGATTTCTATTGCAACTACTCAGCTCTGCTGTTGTGGCACAAAGCAGCAAATGTGTCAGGCACAGTGGCTTATACCTGTAATCTCAGCACTTCGGGCGGCCAAGGCTGGAGGGTTGCTTGAGGCCAAGAGTTCAAAAGCAGTCTGGGCAACATAGCAATACTCCGTCTCTACAAACAAATACTAAAATTAGTCAGATATCATGGCACACGCCTGTAGTTCCAGCTACTCACGAGGCTGAGATGGTAGGATCGCTTGAGCCCAAAAGTTCGAGACTGCAGTGAGCCATGATTGTACCACTGCACTCTAGTCTGGGTTACAGAGTGAGACCGTGTCTCAAAAAAAAAAAAACAAAAAAAGTAGTAAATGAATGGGCATGGCTGTATTAGATTGAAATTTTTTTCAATGTAATAACTAGAAATGTAATAACTTTATAGCCTGTTGCCCAGGCCAGAGTACAGTGGCCTGATAATAGCTCATTGCAGTCTCAAACTCCTGGGCTCAAGCCATCTTCCTGCCTCAGCCTCCTGATTAGCTGGGACCACAGGTACATGCCATCACACCTGGCCAATTCTTTAAATTAGTAGGGACAAGATCTAACTATGCTGCCCAAGCTGGTCTCAAACTCCTGGTCTC
The DNA here is from genome assembly GCF_000951035.1 of Colobus angolensis palliatus. Taxonomy (NCBI): domain Eukaryota; kingdom Metazoa; phylum Chordata; class Mammalia; order Primates; family Cercopithecidae; genus Colobus; species Colobus angolensis. The sequence goes on from NW_012118421.1 coordinate 537,110, forward strand.
AAGCAATCCTCCTCTGGCCCCCAGAAAGGGCCGGGATTATAGGCATGAGCCACCACACCCAGCCTCCATTGAAACTTTATTTGCACATAGTTCACCAACCCCTGATCTGGGACATTAACTATTATGGGTTTATTATTATATCATACATTTCAAGTTCCAAACGACTAATTCCCACGTGAATTACTTTTTAAATGTCCCATGCCTTTTTTTTTTTTTTGGAGATGGAGTCTTGCTCTGTTGCCCAGGCTGGAGTGCAGTGGTGCAATCTCAGCTAACTTCAAGCTCTGCCTCCTAGGTTCACGCCATTCTCCTGTCTCAGCCTCTTGAGTAGCTGGGACTACAGGTGCCCACCACCACACCCGGCTAATTTTTTGTATTTTTAGTAGAGATGGGGTTTCACTGTGTTACCCAGGATGGTCTCGATCTCCTGACCTCATGATCCACCCACTTCGGCCTCCCAAAGTGCTGGGATTACAGGTGTGAGCCACCGCACCTGGCTCTAAATGTCCCATGCTTTTTTAATTTGGAGACTGTCCCTATATGAACCTCAGTTTTCCACTGACTGTCATTTTAAAGTTGGTGATTGTTTTTTACTAGCCCTCTAAATGTAGTAACTTTACAGTAAATATTTGGCATTGGAGAATTTACAGTTTGACCTGGAAAATCTTTCACATATAATCTGTAATTTTGTTAAGTAAATATTTGTCAAATTGAATATGGACGTTAGCACTCTTGAGTATGGCATCCACTAGCCACATGTGGTTATTGAGCATTTGTAATGTGGCTAGTCCAAACTGAGATGTGTTTTACATATAAAATACACACCAGATTTTCAGACTTTGTATGGGAAAATAAATGTAAAAATCTCATTAATTTTTAAATATAGATTACATATGAAAATGATAATTTTTTAGGTGTATTGGGATAGATATTAAAATTAGTATCACCTGTTTTTACTTTTTAAATGTCAGTACTGGAAATTTTAAAGTTCATGTGTAGCCTTCACATACATTTTTGTATTACACTTCTGTAGTGCTGATGTAGATTCCTCGTGTGGCTTAAACTTGGTTTTACATTTTATTTTATACTCCAGCTTGTTCTAAAAAATGTTGTGAGATCTTTACCTCTGAACTGGTTTGGAGTATAGACTTGATTATGACTTCTTAAATTTATGTTCTTAAATTTTACTCTGTCTATGCAAAGGAGAATAGTTATATTAGAATAGCGTATGGTAGCTTTTATATGAAAATGCCCTTATTTATATAATTTAAAAGTTGTGGCAGCATGGTGTCTCACGCCTGAAATCCCAGGACTCTGAGGCTGAGACAGAAGGATTGCTTGAACCCAGAGGTTGGAGATCAGCCTGGGCAACGTGGCAAGACCCTCTCTCTACAAAAAAAAGTGTTTCAATTAACTAGATGTGGTGGCGTGTACCTGTAGTCCCAGTTACTTGGGAGGCTGAAGTGGGAGCATCATTTGAGCCCAGGAGATCGAGGCTGCAGTGAGCTCTGATTATGCCACTGCACTCCAGCCTGGGTGACAGAGTGCGACCCTGTCTCAAAAAAGGAAAAAAAAGTTGTGGGAAAGGGGTTTTGAATTTAAGTGTATGTTAACTTGATTTTATTTTTAATTTATTTTTGGTATTTAGCTTGTGGACCCTGGAGTTAAGGCATGGACACCCACTAAAGGAAAACAAAATGTGATTATGTTTGTTGGATTGCAAGGGAGTGGTAAAACAACAACATGTTCAAAGGTAAATTGAACTTAATTTAAAAAGAAGCCATATGAAAGATAGGTTTGTATAAATCAAGTTTTGTACTTAATGTAAAAAGATAAAGCCTGGCTTTATAATATTGAAATATATTTTTTATTAATTATAATTAATTAGAATATATTAATATATAGTGTTATATATATTTTATTAAAATATATCTGTGATATATTAAAATATACTATAATATATTAAAATACCTTAAGGCTTTATAATATTGTTGCTTTATAATTTTATGTTACTTGATGTATGTTTTTAAATAATTTTTTGTAGGATAAGAGAAGAGATCCTCATACTTTCTTATTTCTTTTTTGAAAGAAGGTAGACATCTATAACTATGCTGTTTCTTTTATTAAAAAAAGACCATTCCTATCCTTTCAGGAAGTGAGCGTATTATTTTTGGAGAAGAGAACATGGAGTTTACTTTATCCTCTATAGCTCAGGACTCCTTTTTCAGGTTCCCACCCAGCATACTATAGATCTTCATTTTGCATATCCTTATGCAATGTTGTTTTAGACAGAGTCTTACTTTGTTGCCCAAGATAAAGTGCAGTGGCGTGCAAACATAGCTCACTGTAGCCTTGACCTCTTTATGCTAATTTTTAATTCGGTTTACCACTCCTTTTTCCCGAATTGGGTGTCTCAACAATATTATGGGATTTTTCCACAAGCTTCATATATGTTATAGTTTGAGGGGGAAAAAGAGAAAAGGATCTTAGATCGTTTTGTTGTTGTTTGTTTTTAATTAACATTAATAGTAGTTAACATTTTTTACTACGATCATTTGCTACTTGATCATTTTATATTTGAATGCTGCTGCATGACAATTAGAATATAAAACTTTGTAGGAAATTTGCCGTATTCAAAAATCTTTAATAATCGGGAGAATTATACACGTTTTATTTTACTCCTTAGGTAAATAATAAGGAAAAACAGAAGAAATTATATGTATAATTTGTTATATTTTATGATATTATATTTTTAAATCTTTTCTCACCCAGTTAGCGTATTATTACCAGAGGAAAGGTTGGAAGACCTGTTTAATATGTGCAGACACATTCAGAGCAGGTAATGTCTTGAAATTTGAAAATTGTTTTCTATAATTTTTATTTTCAAGTTTGAGGATTCATGAACTCTTTATCTTCTAGGGGCTTTTGACCAACTAAAACAGAATGCTACCAAAGCAAGAATTCCATTTTATGGAAGGTAGGTTACCGGTTTTTTATTTTAACACTCATATGCCTCTTCTTGTCTGTCAGCTTTTTTTTTTTTTTTTTTTTTGAGACACAGTCTCCCTCTATTACCCAGGTTGGAGTGCAATGGTGCGATCTCGGCTCACCGCAGCCTCCACCTCCTGAGTTCAAGCAACTCTCCTGCCTCAGCTGGACTAGGATTATAGGTGCCCACCACCACGCCCGGCTAACTTTTTGCATTTTTAGTAGAGACAGGGTTTCGCCATGTTGGCCAGGCTGGTCACTCCTGACCTCAGGTGATCTGCCTGCCTCGACCTCCAAAAGTGCTGGGATTACAGGCGTGAGCCACCACGCCTAACCATGCCCTGCTAATTTTTTTTTAAACTTTTTGTAAAGACCCTTTCTTTACAAAAGATCCTGTGTTGCCCAGGCTAGTCCCAAGCTCCTGGACTCAAATGATCCTTCCACCTCAGCCTCCCAAAGGGCTGGGATTACAGGCTTCAGCCACTGTACGCAGCAACACGCATATTCTTGTTAAGTATATTCTACCTGAGTTTTTGGTGGTGGTTCTTAATTTAGGGGAAAAACTTTTTTTTGTAACATTATATGTCTTTATTTGATAGTAGTGATCTGCATATAAAAAGTTGCCACTAATCAGAATAATGCAAATTAAAATATCTAATTTCTTGATTTTTCAAGTTGGCAAAGATTGTATTAGGGATTGTGAAAATGTAGTGAAATAGGGATGAGATTAAACTGTTATGGAGGAGGTTTGCCTCATAAAAGCAAAAAGCCTTAAATGGTCATACCATTTGTTCCAAATTCAACTTATAAGAGTGCTCAAAGAAGAAACATTTACCAATTATATTGGCTGTATTTTTAATATCAAGAAATTGGAAAAACTGCCATGCACAGTGGCTTATATATATAATCCCAGCACTTTGGGAGGCTGAGATGGGAGGATCACTTGAGCCCAGAAGTTGGACACCAGCCTGAGCAACATAACAAGACCTCATCTCTAGAAAAAATAAATTAAAAAAATTTTTAGGCCAGGCGTGGTGGGGTTACGCTTGTAACCCCAGCAGTTTGGGAGGCTGAGGCAGGTGGATTATAAAGTCAGGAGTTCGAGACCAGCCTGGCCAACACAGTGAAACCCTGTCTCTACTAAAAATACAGAAATTAGCTGGGTGTGTTGGTGGGTGCTTGTAATCCCAGCTGTTTGGGAGGC
>NW_012118421.1:542013-554071 GCF_000951035.1 Colobus angolensis palliatus
GAGGCAGAAGTGGCAGTGAGCCGAGATCTCGCCACTGCACTCCAGCCTGGGCGACAGAGTGAAACTTTGTCTCAAAAAAAAAAAAAGAAAGAAAATAAATGGGAAAAACGTCAAATGTCTAATAGGAGGACATTATTTAATAAACAATATAGCCATCTGATAGAATGCTGTATAACCTCAAAGTTATGTTTTACAGAAATATTTTTTCTTTTTTCCCCCGTGGTTTTTTTTTTTTTTTTTTTGAGACAGAGTCTCGCTCTGTCGCCCAGGCTGGAGTGCAGTGGCCGGATCTTAGCTCACTGCAAGCTCTGCCTTCCGGGTTTTCGCCATTCTCCTACCTCAGCCTCCCCCTCCACCCCGTGTTATTTTTAAAGAGACATGGTCTTGCCCTGTTGCCCAAGTTGGAGTGCAGTTGCTTGATCATAAGCTCACTGCAGCCACAAACTCATGGACTGAAGTCGTTCTCCTGCCTCAGTCTCCCAAGTGGCTGGGACTACAGGTGCATTCCACTATGCCAGTTAGATTTTTTTTCTTTTTTTGTAGAGTGGAATCTCACTATATTGCTCAGGCTTGTTACAAGAATATCTACTGGTTTCATAAAATGCTTCCAAATGGATATTAAATGGAAAAACGTGTGAAACGCTGTGAACATGAATTCAATTATTAAATAAAATATAAAAAATAAATTTGAAGGAGACACAGTTCATTCAGAGAAGACGTGTGATAGAATCATACTGGGTTTTGGAATTGGAAAATTGGATAATGCTTCATGCTTTTTTAGAAGTAGATTTTGTATTTAATACTTTGTAGATTTTCTTCTTCTAAATTGAAATTGGGGTCATTTTGGCTTTTTCAAAATAGATTAAAGGTAAACTAACAATTTCTGAATTAGTAATATTTGGAAGTTTTGCCGTTTTGTTAAATAATTTGTCCATGTTATATAGCTATACAGAAATGGATCCTGTTATCATTGCTTCTGAAGGAGTAGAGAAATTTAAAAATGAAAATTTTGAAATTATTATTGTTGATACAAGTGGCCGCCATAAACAAGAAGACTCTTTATTTGAAGAAATGCTTCAAGTTGCTAATGCTATAGTAAGTAGCTTTCAACGTAGAAACAATATTAGGACTTTGGTTAATTTAATTATAAAACCGGATTGAGTATATGACCAATATAATTTGTTTTGGGCACCTATATCTGTGTGGTAGTGACTTAATTTCATCATTTTTGCTCTCCGTTAAATATAAACTTTTCATAGGTTTGAAAAAATAATTTCCTTTCTCACTTAATCATCCTATTAGTATGCATAAGAAGACGTTTAAAAATTAGTAATTAGCCTGGGTGCAGTGGCTCACATCTATAATCCCAGCACTTTGGGAGGCTGAGTCGGATGGATCACAAAGTCAGGAGTTCGAGATCAGCCTGGCCAACATGGTGAAACCCCCATCTCTGCTAAAAATACAAAAATTATCTGGGCGTGGTGGCGGGTGCCTGTAATCCCATCTACCTGGGAGCTGAGATAGGAGAATCGGTTGAACCCGGGAGGCAGAGGTTGCAGTGAGCTGAGATCATGCCATTGCACTCCAACCTGGGCAACAAGAACAAAACTCCATCTGAAAAAAAAAAAATTAGTAATTAGCCTTTCATGTCTGATGAATTTCCTTTTTAAAAATTCAGTTGGAAATATTTAGGTGAATTTTGAGAATTTTCCAAAATGAAGCATTAAAAAAATATTATTTCGTGTCTCTTTAAAAGTGTGATGGAAATAATTTGGGGGAGGAGAAGCAGTTTATAGATATCTGCAGCATATATTATTTAGGAACCCATGTCTTGGCATTGGAGTATTAGCAGTAATTCTTTGGTTTGTGGTTAATGCTAACAAGTTTCTTTTTATTTATGTTGTTATTTTGACCAACTTGAGCAGATCTAAGGGAAATAGCCTCAAGTGTATTTTATCCATTTTGTTTTCAGTATACACTCTTCTGCTTTGATTTCCCTTTGCACTTTTTTTGCCTAGAATGCCATTCTTTCAAATCTTTGCATAACTTTTTCCTTTTTATTCAGGTCTCAGCTCAAACATTAGGTCCAGAGAGGCCTTCCCTGACTGCCCTACTAGAAGATGCCTCCCATACTTCAAAACTGATACTCTGTATCCCATTTTAGTTGTTACACATCTGAAATGTTTATCTATGTATTATCTATGTCCTCTGACTAGAATGCAAGTTTCTTAGGACAAATATTTTCTCATTTACCTTTTTGTTCTCAGGACCTAGATGGTACCCAATAATACATAGTACTTCAACAAATATTTATGGATTGAACCATTATTTATGTTGTAAATATTGTGGGGGTTTTTTTTTGTTTGTTTGTTTTTCTTGAGATGGAGTTTCACTCTTGTTGCCCAGGCTGGAGTGCGGTGGCATGATCTCAACTGACTGCAACCTCTGCCTCCCGGGTTCAGGTGATTCTCCTGCCTGAGCCTCTCATGTAGCTGGGATTACAGGGGCTTGCCACCACGTTTGGCTAATTTTTGTATGCTAATTTTTGTATTTTTAGTAGAGACAGGGTTTTCACCATGTTGGCCAGGCTGGTCTTGAACTCCACCTCTGGTGATCCACCCGGCTTGGCCTCCCAAAGCGCTGAGCTTACAGACATGAGCCACCGTGCCTGGCTCTAAATATTGTTTTGTAGCTTCTAATGATGACATTTGCTTAGGATCAATAAAAATCTTTTCTAAAGTATCTTTTCTATTTAAACTTTCTAGCAACCTGATAACATTGTTTATGTGATGGATGCCTCCATTGGGCAGGCTTGTGAAGCCCAGGCTAAGGCTTTTAAAGATAAAGTAGATGTAGCCTCAGTAATAGTGACAAAACTTGATGGCCATGCAAAAGGAGGTGGTGCGCTCAGTGCGTAAGTATCATTGGTACTGTTGTCCTCTGTCTTGGGATTGTATGGGGAAGGGTATGTGTTTATAGCTTTCATATTGATCATTTAAAATATGTTTCAATAGTGAGCCTAATATGGTATGTAAAGGAAGTTTAAATAGAAATAATTTTGGAGCCCGTCTAATATAGTTCTATTACATCTTGCGAAATGAAACTTGAGTTTTGTACCTTTGTCTAATTAGCTTTGGAGGCGGATTCACTTCAAATATCAGATCTGCTGGAAATTTGTGGGGCTCTTTTGAGGTTATTTTATATTTTCTTTTTTTTTTCCAGAGTTGCTGCCACAAAAAGTCCGATTATTTTCATTGGTACAGGGGAACATATAGATGACTTTGAACCTTTCAAAACACAGCCTTTTATTAGCAAACTTCTTGGTATGTACAGTGGTGGTGATATAGACAAATCTCCAAGAAATACAATGTATCTTTAGGACAAAATAGGATTTTAATTCTGTCCTCACTAATTTAAGAACATCATTTCCTTCTATGACTTACTTTCCTTATCTGTAAAATAGAGATAATGCTTATCTGCTTTCTGTGGTGAAAGTGGTAAAATGAGGTATCTAGTAGAAAGTTCTTTGGAAAAGTTTTAGAGCACAATACAAAAACAAGTGGTTTTAATAATAGTAGATGTAAGGGCAGTAATACTTTGGCAATGTCTCAAGGTGGTATAGTTAGAGAGCATGGAATTTGGAGTTAAACCCTGGGCTGCATTCCCTGCTTTGCAACTTGTTTGTTGCTACTTACCTTTTTTTTTTTGAGATGGAGTTTCGCTCTTGTCACCCATGCTGGAGTGCAATGGCGGGATCTCAGTTCACTGCAACTTCTACCTTCTGGGTTCAAGCGATTTTCCTGCCTCAGCCTCCCAAGTGGCTGGGATTATAGGCGTGCACCACCAGGTCCAGCTAATTTTTTTTTATTTTTAGTAAAGACGGGGTTTCACCATGTTGGCCAGGCTAGTCTCGAACTCCTGACCTCAGGTGACCCACCCACCTCGGCCTCCCAAACTGCTGGGATTACAGGCATAAGCCACCGTGCCTGGCCATGCCACTTAACTTTCTTAGCTTCGGTTTTCTCATTTGTGTAGTGTAGTAAGAATACCTATCATAATAACCTCACAAGGTTATTATGTATGTGAGTGTGTTTTGTATAATGTAAAGCAGGGTATAGTATTAGCTGTTAATTTTTCTTTTTTGCATCTTATAGGTATGGGCGACATTGAAGGACTGATAGATAAAGTCAACGAGTTGAAGTTGGATGACAATGAAGCACTTATAGAGAAGTTGAAACATGGTATATGAGTGACAAAAAAGCACTTCATCTCAGATGTCTTCCATTGACTTTTTTTTAATAAAGTTACTATTAAGTTGTTTGAAATATAATATCTAGTAGAGTCAGATCTTCTGCTTATTTTAGATGATTTATATGCAAATCATTTAAAATCTAGCTGCCTGAGCAGTTACAGAATTCAGTGTTTTTATTTTCTTTATTGTAATAAAATTAAGATTAAAATCAAGGCTTTCACTAGGGTCCTTGAAATGTTTGTTTGTTTGTTTGTTTTTTAAGATGGAGTCTCACTCTGTTATCCAGGCTGGAGTGCAGTGGTGCAATCTTGGCTTGCTGCCAACTCTGCCTCCTGGGTTCAAGTGATTCTTCTGCCTCAGCCTCCTGAGGAGCTGGGATTACAGGCATGTACCACCAGGCCTGGCTAATTTTTGTATTTTTAGTAGAGATGAGGTTTCACCATGTTGGCCAGGCTGGTCTTGAACTGCTGACCTCAGGTGATCCGCCCACCTCGGCCTCCCAACGTGCTAGGATTACAGGTGTGAGCCACTGTGCTTGGCTGGTTCCTTGAAGTTAAACAGGTTAAAAGTAAGTTAGAACACAAGGATGAAATTAAATATACCACATTTTCTTTACCCCACATGAAAGACCCCTCCTGTAGAGAAGGATATTACTCGATTAGGAGCTCAGGGTCTTAAATATAACATACCGGTGTTTGTATCTCTGATCTATTTTTCAGCTGTATAACTTTTTGAAATTAGCCTCAATTTTGTCATCTATAAAAAGTACATAATACTAACTACTTCATATGGTTGTGAAGTCTGCATTCACCAATGCGTGTACAATGTCTGGCACATCATAAACACTCCGTGTATATTATTCTCGACCATTCCAGTTGTTCTAAAAATAATCTTTAATTACCATAGCAACTATTTGCCTCTTTGCTTCTTCTCACTCATCTTACCAGATAATTGTGCCTTTACCTTTCTCTTAAATGCTAGTCTTTCTCAGGGATCATTCTAAGTCATCTTTCTCAGGCGCTTCAGACTCATGTATCTGTTTACTAGACCATTTTGGATGTTTCATAGACATCTCAAATTCAGCATATCCTTATTCCCATCCCAACCTCTCACCTCTTTGCCTCATCAATGAATATTAACATCATTTATATTGTTGCCAGAGTCAGAAACTTGGGTGTCATTATTATTTCTTCCTCACTCTGCCTTTCTCCATCAGTTAACTAGTCTTAGTGTTCCTACCTCCTAAATATCTCCATTCCATCCCCTTCTCTGTAGCCGCCCTACAACTAAACTATGCTAGTTCATCTCTTTCCTAGATCTTCTTATTGTAAGTCTTTCAACAGATCTTCCAGCTTCCTGTACTCTTCCTCTTTGATGTATTTTTTCATACTACAGCCCAAAATAATCTTTCAAAACTGCAAATCCGATCCCATTACTGCTCTTCTTAAAATTCTTTAATGGCTTTCTATTGCCCTTATAAAGTTTTTAACTGATTTTACAATCTAGCTCACATCTTCCATGTGGTGTTTTAGCACTGTTGTTCTTAGTATTCTCTGTGTCAGCTATGCTGGACTTTAGTTTCTCAAATGTACATTCCTGTCTCACATCTGGGCTGTTGCCTTTGCTTGTCCCTCTATCTCTCTTCTTACCTCTGCCATCATCTCTGGCCAAGATGGCTAACTGCTACTTATACTGCAGATTTCTCCTTAAATGTCCTTCTTCAGGGACATTTCACCTGAACCCTAGACTGAGTTGGAACCTTCTGACAGATGTTTCTATCACTTCCTACAATTAATTTTTGTATTATTGACCACAATTATTTGATGTCTGTTTTTCCTGCTTGACAGTGAAGGTAGAGGTCATAGCTGTGTTATTCATCTTTTATGTTCACAGTACCTAGCACAGTGTCTGGCACATAGTAGGCCTTCAGTAACTATTGAATGAATGAATTTATACTTCGTTGCCTGTTTCTTTGCCCCTTTTTTTCTTCTCTTTTCTTTTTTTTGGCACAGAGTTTCACTCTTGTCGCCCAGACTGGAGTGCATTGGCACAATCTCAGCTCACTGTAACCTCCACCTCCCAGTTTGAAGCAATTCTGCCTCAGCCTCCCCAGTAGCTGGGACTACAGGTGTGCACCACCACGCCTGGCTAATTTTGTTATTTTTAGTAGAGATGGGGTTTCACCATGTTGGCCAGGCTGATCTCGAACTCCTGGCCTTAGGTGATCCACCCACCTCGGCCTTCCAAAGTGCTGGGATTACAGGCATGAGCCACCATGCCTGGCCACTCCTTCCTTTTTCTATCTTGAATAATCCTACCACTGTTTCTGCTAGCACTACGAAGCTCGGTGTATATTCCTACTCTGTTTCCTTTCTTACTCCTGACTCTCCTGAAGTCTCTACATTTTTGTTTCTGTTCCTAATATTCTACTCATTCTGAGATCTCCAAGGGTCTTCTAATTTCCACATGTAGTGACCTTTCTTGTTTTCCTTGTTTCCTAATATTTAAGTGTTTTCTGCCTTTTCTGTTTTCATACTCCAAGTTCCATGTCTGTAGACTTCTTATATTATCCTAGCTTTAATTATCACTTCTGTATAAATGGCCAAATATGTATTTCAACCGTAATCCTCTCTTCCACTGTTTAATTCTGCGTTTCTAGTTGCCTGCTGTAACGTTTCTTTTAAGATATTGTACTGCCACTTCAAATTCAGAATGCCTGAATCAAATACCTTTTCTCTTTTTATCTTTAGGACATAAATAGAAAATACTTTCTCTTTTGGCTTATCCCATCTCTGTTTTTAAAGCTTAGATTAATATACATACAATGAAATGCTCAAATCCTAAGGATATCTTTATTTTTTTAACAAATGCACAGTAACCCACACCCAATCAAGAAACAACATTTCCATTACTTTAAAAGGTTTGCTTATGCCCTTTCCCAGTAATACTTCTTATTATAGAAGTCTTGGGCTATGCATGGTGGCTCATACTGTAATCCCAGTGCTTTAGGAGGCCAAGGTGGGAGGATCATTTGAGACCAGGAGTTTGAGACCAGCCTGGACAACATAGTGAGACCCATATCTCTTAGAAAAATCCAGTGGCATGCATCCATAGTCCTAACTACACTAGAGACTGAGGTGGGAGGGTCACTTGAGCTCAGGAGTTTGAGGCTACCAGTGAGTTATGACTGTACCACTGCAATCCAGTTTCAGTGATAGAGCACAACCCTCTTAAAAAAATAAAGAAATTCTGAATATATCCTTTTTTTTCCAATCTGTTTTCTCTAAGCATATTTTGATATTCATTCATGTAGTCGTACTTATCTATAGTTTGTTCTTTTTATTGCTGAATAGTATTTTTTCCACAGGCATCCATTTTCCTGTTCATAGATCCCTAAGCTATTTAAGAAACTCCAGACAATCTTCTAAAGTGTTTTGCTATTCTGTCACCAACAATATATGGCAGTTCTTTATGGTCCACATCCTCTTTAACTTTTGATATTGTCAACCTTTAAAATTTTACTCATCCTAGCAGGGATAGTTTATGTGCCTTGTTTTCAGGTTTCTTGTGTGTCTGTATATGTGTTTTCTCAGATAGAATGTTAGCTTCTCTAGGATAGGACCTGCCTATGTGTCTATATATTCTCCCCAGAATTCATCCTGTCATCTTGCACATGGTAACTGCTTGGTGAATATTTATTGATTGTATATTTTATAAGTATGCTTCAAGATGAATTCGTGATTAAGGATGAAATTAGTTTTGTTGAATGGAAATGTACATGCTGTAATATATCCAAATTATTTATATTGTATTTCAGGTCAGTTTACGTTGCGAGACATGTATGAGCAATTTCAAAATATCATGAAAATGGGCCCCTTCAGTCAGATCTTGGTTAGTTATCCTTAAAAGTTTATACCTTCTTTTGTTTTTATTAAATTTTCTAAGAATAGATACACTTGCTTTAATTATTTTTACATTTGGGTAAAAATAGGTATCTTAAGACTTAGTGTCAATATTAAACCTAATAGTTAAATGTGGACATTTTGAACTATTAATCTTAAGCTATTATTGACTTTATGTTTAAATCTGTTTTAGGGGATGATCCCTGGTTTTGGAACAGATTTTATGAGCAAAGGAAATGAACAGGAGTCAATGGCAAGGCTAAAGAAATTAATGACAATAATGGATAGTATGAATGATCAAGGTAAGATGGCAGATTATTTTCCTCAGGGGACAATGTTCTGAATATCAGTAAGATGAGAGTTTCACTGTGTTCTTGTGGACAAGATGGGGAGAAATTTAGACTGAAAGATTATTTTTAGGTAGATTTGTAATAGCTTGAAAGCTCTTACTCAAAGGGTTATGATCATTGGATTGCCTTCATCAGTGAGAGAAATGTCTACTACAATACTCCAAATGAGATACAAGGAAAGAACACTAGTTCTTCATGATGTTGATAGAGATAACTTAAAAGGAGAACTCTGTAGTCAAATTTGGTGGAATGCTAGTTTTTAAAGAGTTAAATTTGGCCAGGTGAGGTGGCTCACGCCTGTAATCCTAGTACTTTGGCAGGCCAAGGTGAGAGGATTGCTTGAGGCCAGGAGTTTAAGACCAACCTGGCCAACATAGCAAGACCCTGCCTCTATGAAAAAAAAAAATTTACTAAAAGTCTCTTCATAGCTTTAATATTGCTAACATACATTGGGAAACTAAGAAATGGATAGCTTAAGCAATGCTTAGAAAATTCTTTCGGTCTGAAACATAAGGTTTCAGTTTTCTCAGTATACTGCTCTGTTCCCTGACCCTATAAAGGCATACCTCAGAGATAACTGTGGGTTTGGTTCTAGACCACTGCAGTAAAGGAATATCATGCAGTAAAGTGAGTCATACAGATTTTTTTGGTTTTCCAGTGTATATAAAAGTTATGTTTACACATACATATACTGTAGTCTATTAAGTGTGCAAGAGCATTATGTCTACAAAACAATGTATATACCTTAGTTTAAAAATAGTTTATTGTTGGCTGGGTGTGGTGGCTTACAACACCTGTGATTCCAGTACTTTGGGAGGCTGAGGCAGGTGGATCACCTGAGGTCAGGAGTTTGATACCAGCCTAGCTAACATGGTAAAACCCTGTTTCTACTAAAAATACAAAAAAAATTAGCCAGGCGTGGTGGCACATGCCTGTAATCCCAGCTACTTGGGAGGCTGAGGCAGGAGAATAGCTTGAACTCGGGGGGCAGAGGTTGCAGTGAGCCGAGATCGTGCCATTGCACTCCAGCCTAGGTGACAGAGACTCTGTCTCAAAAGAAAAAATAAAAAAATAGTTTATTGCTAAAAATGCTAATGATCATCTAAGCCTTCAGTGCATTCTGATCTTTGCTGATGGAGGATCTTAGCTTGATGTCGATGACTGCGAACTGATTACAGTGGTGGTTGCCAAAGGTCAAGGTGGCTGTGGCAGTTTCTTAAAACACAAGAATGAAATTTGCCCAGTTGATTGACTCTTCTTTGAACAAAAGATTTCTCTGTAGTATTCAATGCTGTTCGATAGCATTTTACCCACAGTAGAACTTCCTCCAAAGTTGGAGTCAGTTCTGTCAAACCCTGCTGCTGCTGCTGCTTTATCAACTAAGTTTATGTAATATTCTAACAATTTGAACAATTTTTCATATCTGTGCTTTATCTACTATCTAATTTATTGTTATTTTTTGTAGTCTCTTTTTCCTGAGCTCCAGGTTTTCATACTAACCCAAATAAGATTGTCCTTTTCTTTTAAGGTTGTCTTTTTCCTCATCGTCTCTAACACTGCAAAAATGTTTGCACGCAGAATTCATAATTGCGGCATGTCTGAAGTGTCCATTCTGTGCCAGGCACTGTCCTGATCACTTTAAATATGTTAATTCATTTTATCATCATAACAGCTCCTATAGCATATTCAGTTATTATCTGCCTTTTTCAAATTAGGAAACTGGTACAGGGAAGTTGAGTAATTTGCCCAGTATAGAACCTTTCCTGACTTCCTTCCTTCTTTGAATGAAGGCCCCTTCCTCTATTTGCTTAACTCTGTCATATTGCTTGCCACGATGTGCTGCTATTAGTTTTTCTTTCATTTGATTTCAGCTGTTGGAAGGAATATTATATATATTTCATAAATCTTTTATAAGGAAGATGTGGCTTAAAAGCTGCATTTATGAAATGGATTTGGAGGTTTTGATCGTGACTTTATTTTGAGATATTGTATCTTTGTTAGTATTGCATTGATAATTAGACTTGAACTGGATTTCAGTTGACTTCTGGACAATATACTTAGAGGGTATAGACAAATTAGAAGATATAGGAAATCAGGATGATAAATCGGGTTCTAAACCATGTTAGAAGAGTCAAGAGTTGTATATTTGTCATCCAGCGAAAATTCACAGGAGACATAAAGGCCTATGCATTTGAAAGCTGGCCAGGTGTGGTGACTCTCACCTGTAATCTCAGCATTTTGGGAGGATCACTTGAGGTCAGGAGTTCGAGACCAGCCTGGGCAACATGGTGAAACCCTGTCTTTACTAAAACTACAAAAAAAATTAGCTGGCTGTGGTGGCGTGTGACTATAGACCCAGCTACTCGGGAGCCTCAGGTGGGAGAATCACTTGAACACTGGAGTTGGTGGTTGCAGTGAGCCAAGCTTGCACCACTGCACTGCGGCCTGAGTGACAGAGCAACACTCTGTCTCAAAAAAAAAAGATTTTGAAAGCCTTATTTTTTATGCGTGGCAAGGAGACATATACATGAATGGGAATGGAAGTGCCAGGTAAACGGATTTCAATTTAGTATGTATAAAGAAAAGATTTTCCCCTAAGTATAACAGAATGGCATAGATAGCTTTACATTAGATAGTAGGTCATCTTCTCCTGGGGATAGTAAGACCAAGGCTAGATAACCATTTATTTGGGGGATATTGCAGAAGGAATGCAGACATAATGGACATTTTGACTAAAGTCCATTCCATTCCTGAGATTGCATGCAACTGAAGAAATGCACCTCATATTCTAGGAGTCATCAAACAACTGTGGGAATTAATTCACTCTTTTTTTTTTTTTTTTTTTGAGACAGGGTCTCGCTCTGCCGCCCAGGCTGCAGGCTGGAGTGCAGTGGCCGGATCTCAGCTCACTGCAAGCTCCGCCTCCCGGGTTTACGCCATTCTCCTGCCTCAGCCTCCCGAGTAGCTGGGACTATAGGCGCCCGCCACCTCGCCCAGCTAGTTTTTCTTTTTGTATTTTTTAGTAGAGATAGGTTTTCACCGTGTTAGCCAGGATGGTCTCAATCTCCTGACCTCATAATCCACCCGTTTCGGCCTCCCAAAGTGCTGGGATTACAGGCTTGAGCCACCGCGCCTGACCATTAATTCACTCTTAAAGCTACTCAGAGAATTAAAATACTAGTAGTAGTAATTACTTGATTATAGGAAATAATTTTTCTGTTGATTATGGATAGAACCTACCTCCTTCTGCTTGCTTATATAGTCTGCATTTATGAATTCATGATTAATATACGATAGAGCTAAGGTGAGCATTTGTGTTCATTTTTTAAATATACTATATACCTCTGGTGTTTGGAGGGCCTAGAGAGGGTAGACATATGAAGTATGGAAGTGTGGACATGGGGTCTCAAAACATTCTATTAATAGTTTACTTAAACTGTAGGGAAAGTACATGTGTGTTTTATTGTTTTTATAGCAAAAAGTACATGTTTGTTTTATTGTTTTTATAGCTTATGAATACTATAAATGTTCTTTTTTTTTTTTTTTTTTTTTTT
>NW_012118421.1:554121-556196 GCF_000951035.1 Colobus angolensis palliatus
CTTAGCCAGGATAGTCTTGATCTCCTGACCTCGTGATCCGCCCGTCTCAGCCTCCCAAAGTGCTGGGATTACAGGCTTGAGCCACCGCGCCCGGCTATAAATATTCTTTTGAATATATTCTGTATTTTCTTTCTTTTTTTTTTTTTTTTTGAGATGGAATCTTGCTCTGTTGTCCAGGCTGGAGTGCAATGGCGCAATCTTGGCTCACTGAAACCTCTGCCTGGCAGGTTCAAGCAATTCTTCTGCCTCAGCCGCCCGAGTGGCTGGGACTACAGGCGCGTGCCACCATGCCCAGCTGATTTTTGTGTTATTAGTAAAGACGGGTTTCACCATATTGGCCAGGCTGATATCGAACTCCTGACCTCATGAGCCGCCTGCCTTGGCCTCACAAAGTGCTGGGATTACAGGCGTGAGCTACTATGCCCGGCCTCCGTGTTTAAGTTTTAAAACTCAAAAGCAAACATAGCGAATGATAACATTTGTTAAATTGGGGTGGTAGTTTGACTATATATTATATCTGTTTTTCTATAAGTAAGATATTTTGTAATATAAAAAGAAAAATGAGATATTTATCACTTTAAAAACATATCTGCTAAGCTCTTTGAAGTTATATATTGCCCATTTGCACATAACTGCTTTGATGGTGAATGATAATTGTGTGTGAGAGTAATTGACTCTTGTCTACAGAACTAGACAGTACGGATGGTGCCAAAGTTTTTAGTAAACAACCCGGAAGAATCCAAAGAGTAGCAAGAGGATCAGGTGTATCAACAAGAGATGTTCAAGAACTTTTGACACAATATACCAAGTTTGCACAGATGGTGAAAAAGATGGGAGGTATCAAAGGACTTTTCAAAGGTAAGAAAAATAAGCTTGTTATTAGTTAACAGACTGAAAAGAAAGGAAGTTGAGTACAAAGTTAAGAGTACTGCCAGTACTGGAAAATTCACAGCTGAATTTCATGTTATTTTCAAGTACTTCCAGGATTTATGTGACCCATGATTTATCTGTTTTCATATTTAAGGTAATAAACATTAATATTAAAAAAAACTTTACATCTGTATAGTGTGGGTAAATGAAAAAAATAATAATGCTTTTCTTTTTGTGAACACATTGTATTAAATTCAGATAATATAAGGAAAAAAAACCAACGCATTACCTTTACTCCCCAGATAATCCAATGGATCCTACTGCAAATAACAGTTGTTATAACTAAGTTTTCTTCTGATACATCATTAACTATTTTTCCATGTTGTCAAATATTCTTCAAAATATAATTCTTGGCCGGGCGCGATGGCTCATACGTGTCATCCTAGCACTTTGGGAGGCTGAGGTGAGCGGATCACTTGAGGTCAGGAGTTCAAGACCAGTCTGGCTAGCATGGTGAAACCCTGTCTCTGCTTAAAATACAAAAAATAGCCGGGCATCATGGGGCATACCTGTAATCTCAGCATTTTGGGAGGATCACTTGAGGTCAGGAGTTCGAGACCAGCCTGGGCAACATGGTGAAACCCTGTCTTTACTAAAACTACAAAAAAAATTAGCTGGCTGTGGTGGCGTGTGACTATAGACCCAGCTACTCGGGAGCCTCAGGTGGGAGAATCACTTGAACACTGGAGTTGGTGGTTGCAGTGAGCCAAGCTTGCACCACTGCACTGCGGCCTGAGTGACAGAGCAACACTCTGTCTCAAAAAAAAAAGATTTTGAAAGCCTTATTTTTTATGCGTGGCAAGGAGACATATACATGAATGGGAATGGAAGTGCCAGGTAAACGGATTTCAATTTAGTATGTATAAAGAAAAGATTTTCCCCTAAGTATAACAGAATGGCATAGATAGCTTTACATTAGATAGTAGGTCATCTTCTCCTGGGGATAGTAAGACCAAGGCTAGATAACCATTTATTTGGGGGATATTGCAGAAGGAATGCAGACATAATGGACATTTTGACTAAAGTCCATTCCATTCCTGAGATTGCATGCAACTGAAGAAATGCACCTCATATTCTAGGAGTCATCAAACAACTGTGGGAATTAATTCACTCTTTTTTTTTTTTTTTTTTTGAGACAGGGTCTC
>NW_012118421.1:556246-562553 GCF_000951035.1 Colobus angolensis palliatus
ACACACACACACACACACTTCTTAACTGCTGAGTAATACTTTTCCAATTATGCATGTATCTTTGTCTAATGTAATGCCACTTTTTTGGACAGTTAGGCTGATTCATTCACTTCTTTTTGTGCAGTTCCGTGAGACCAGGAATTTTGTCTGTTTTGATCGGTAACATAGTAGATGCTAAATAAATTTTGTGGTAATATAATTTCCATTATATTTATTTGTTTATTTATATTATTTTGAGACAGTCTCTCTCTGTCACCCAGACTGGAGTGTGGTGGCACGATCTTGGCTCACTGTAGCCTCTGCTTCCCAGGCTCAAACGATTCTCCTGTCTCAGCCTCCTGAGTAGCTGGGATTACAGGCACGCACCACTACCGCCTGGCTAATTTTTGTATTTTTGGTAGAGACGGGGTTTCACTATGTTGGCCAGGCTGGTCTTGAACTCCTGACCTCAAATGATGTGCCCGCCTTGGCCTCCGTAATAGGCTTGAGCCACAACATCCGGCCTCATTTCCATTGTAATGGTTGAATGTTTTCTCAATATGTGTGTTTAGGTTATTAAGTTTAACATTTCTTTGTACATTTACTGGTTTGAATTTCCTCTGTGAATCGCCTCTTCATGTTACCTGTCCAGTTCTTCCTTTTTCCCCCTTTTATCTTTGTAATAACTCCTTAAAATCTTTGGTTTATGTCTTCGAATATTTTCCCCCAGTTTTTCATTTACCTTTTATTTTTATTTATATTTTATAAAGAATAGTAGTTGCTCTTTTTAATGTAGCCAGCCTGTCTTTTCTTTTTATTTCTTTTATGCTCATAAACAGCTTCCCCATGTTTATTTTTTCCTTTTTTTTTTTTTTTTAACAGAGGTAATCAAGTTAACCATGTTGATACCACAGTTGTCACCATTTTCTTCTATTTTTTTTTTTTTTTTTTTTTTCTGAGACAGAGTCTCGCTCTGTCGCCCAGGCTGAAGTGCACTGACGTGATCTTGGCTCACTGCAACCTCCACCTCCTAGGTTCAAGCAGTTCTCCTGCCTCAGTCTCCCGAATAGCTGGGATTTCAGGCACGTGCCACCATGCCCGGCTAATTTTTGTCTTTTTAGTAGAGACAGGGTTTCACCATGCTGGCCAGGCTTGTCTCAAACTCCTGACCTCAAATGATTCATCTGCCTTAGCTTCCCAAAGTGCGCTGAGATTACAGGCATAAGCTACCACGCCTGGCTTCTACTTCTTTTTGGTTTTATTTTGTGTTTGACTTTTTATCTCAATGGAATTTATTTTGCTGTGTATTGTGTATCGTAAAAAGATAAGTTTTTCCAAAGACTATCAACTGTTCCAGTCCTCTTTTTAATTTTTTTCTATAATGTAAACAACTAATTCAGAGTCTCTGAAAATTTGCCTTGAAACCCATTAAAATAAATTTATTATTTCCAAAAATATTGATTAGACAAGCTCCAAAGATGAACAATACCACTGAATAGCTTCTAAAAGCATGAGTATTACCTTTTATCTTTGAAGCTTTTCTTATTTTCCTTGTGATATCCTATTTGCTCTTTTGTGACAAGGAAGAAAAATTAGACAAACATGTTGAAAACTGGTTATAATTCCTACCATCCCATGCTATTTCAGATAGTGATTAATAAACACATTACATCACTGTAATGTCTTTCCCATGTAGTCCTGACTATTCTTGATAGGACAGATTCACCATCCAGATCTTACCTATGTACTGATTCCTCAATAAAAGAATAACCCCAAGATGAAGTTGGCAGTGGATATACACACAGCTGTGTCACACCAAACTTGAAATACTTTTTTAGAAGTTTTAAGTGCTGATAAACAAACTCTTAGGAGAAATCACTAATGAGCATGTAATTCCCAGCTTCTTCAGTTTTATTCATCATAAATGGTTTTCACAGATTTTATCATAAAAACATATCTTCTCTTTCATTCATAATTTATAATTCACATGATTTATTCACATTAACCAGCTGTGACTGGAGAATCAAGAGGAGCTTTGAGTCCCATTTTTTATAAATGCTTCTGAGAAGTACCATAGTTCATGCCGCTTTCAAATAAATAATTTTGGATGGGTGTGGTGGCTCACACCTGTAATCCCAGCACTTTGAGAGGCCCAGGCAGGAGGATCCCATGATCCCAGGAGGGCAAGGCTGCAGTGAGCCATGATTAGGGCACTGCATTCCAGCCTGGGCGACAGAGCAAGAGCCTGTCTTTAAAAAAAAAAAAAAAAAAGTTGTTGAAGCAATTCTATGCATTGTTGTAGTGAAGATCTCTTGCCTTCCTCTTATGAGTACAGCTGTTGTCTAAAGGATGTTTTTACCTATTCTGGCTCAGAGTGCATTTATTTTTTGTTGCTTTTTTGTTTGTTTTGGTTTGAGACAGTCTCGCCCTGTCACCCAGGCTGGAGGCTGGAGTGCAATGGCATGCTCATGGCTCACTGCAGCCTTGACCTCCCAAGGTCAAGCTATCCTCCAATCTGAGGCTCCTAAGTAGCTGAGACTATAGGCGCGTGCTGTCACACCCAGCTAATGCTTTTTTTTTTTTTTTTTGTAGAGACAGTGTTTCGCCATGTTGCCCAGGCTGGTCTTGAACTCCTGAGCTCAAGTAATCAGCCTCCCTTCGCCACCCAAAGTGCTGGAATTACAAATGTGACCCACCTCACCCAGGCTGCATCTCTTTCATTGGTTGCCCTTTTTACTGTGGTGTTTTGACATAGTGTAGAAATTCCTTGACAAATGAAGTTGCATTATTTGTCTTTGTATTCTCTGAAGGTTTTCATTACTTAAAGAAAACTTCTGGCTAGGCGCCGTGGCTCACGCCTGTAATCCCAGCACTTTGGGAGGCCGAGGCGGGCAGATCACGAGGTCAAGAGATCGAAACCATCCTGGCCGAAGTGGTGAAACCCTGTCTCTACTAAAAATACAAAAATCAGCTGGGCGTGGTGGCGCATGCCTGTAGTCCCAGCTGCTCGGGAGACTGAGGCAGGAGAATGGTGTGAACCCCGGAGGCAGAGGTTGCAGTGACCAAGATCGTGCCATTGCACTCCAGCCTGGGTGACAGAGCTAGACTCTGTCTCAAAAAAAAAAAAAACTTCTTAGATACATGCACATCTTGACATTCTCTCAGACTCATACTTTTTTTTTTTGAGACAGAGTCTTGCTCTGTCGCCCAGTCTGGAGTGCAGTGGCGCAATCTTGATTCACTGCAACCTCCACCTCCTGGATTCAAACAATTCTATTGCCTCAGCCTCCCAAGTAGCTAGGACTACAGGCACATACCACCATGTCTGGCTAATTTTTTTTGTATTTTTATTGGAGACAGGGTTTCACCATGTTGGCCAGGGTGGTCTCGAACTCCTGACCTCAAGTGATCCACTGGCCTCGGCCTCCCAGAGTGCTAGGATTACAGTTGTGAGCCACTATGCCCGGCCCAACAGACTCATACTTTCACATTCATCTACCAGGCATCCAGTCTCTTTGCTAATTAACCCGTGTCTATAAACTCAGCTTTTCTCTAGCATTCCCCTGTATCACTATTAAGCAGTTGTTATAGCTTACTATTAAAAACCACTGGCTGGCCAGGTGTGGTGGCTCACACCTGTAATCCCAGGACTCTGGGAGGCTGAGATGGGTAAGTCACGAGGTCAGGTGTTCAAGACCAGCCTGGCCAAGATGGTGAAACCCTGTCTCTACTAAAAATACAAAAATTAGCCAGGTGTGGTGGTGGGTGCCTGTAATCCCAGCTATTTGGGAGGCTGAGGCGGGAGAATCACTTGAACCTGGGAGGCGGAGGTTGCAGTGAGCCAAGATTGCACCGCTGCACTCTAGCCTGAGTGACAGAGTAAGACTCCGTCTCAAAATAAATAAATAAAAAATAAAACACTGGGTACAGTTTTGCTAATAGTGGCTTATTCACAATAAATAATTAGCATAAATTGCAGCCTTAAGAAAGGCTTTTAAATGTCCTTTTATATAGAATTTTACATGTGCTTCTTCAAAAAATAGTATGTAATTGAGATAAAGATTAGAAAGGAATATGTAGAAATAGAAATAATTTTGTTAGCGTGATAGGATTATGTAATTTTTTTCTTTGTATTTATTCACTTCATCAAACTCTCTATTATACCCTGATTATACTGATTATATTACCTCCTATACTGACTCAAAATCTTTTTATTTTTTCCTCAGGTGGTGACATGTCTAAGAATGTGAGCCAGTCACAGATGGCAAAATTGAACCAACAAATGGCCAAAATGATGGATCCTAGAGTTCTTCATCACATGGGTAAATACCAAGTTGTTAGCAGTTGCTAATGCAGTTTAATTTATAAGGGTTGAGTTTTAATTATATAAGCCTTTTGTTGTAATATGACAAAAATCTGTTCAAAATGTGTGATTTCAGGGAAATGGTCATCTGAATCCTAAGTTGAATTAAATTGTAATAGGGCTTATTAGATTAGATGAGGTCTTATTCACTCCTCTGCTGCCATCTGTGTGATGTTTGAGCAAGCTGTTTAATCATCTTTTGTTTGTTTGTTCTGGTGACTTTTTAGTCACATATCTGTTTTAGAACCTGGATATTTTTAATTTTATGACTGAGGAGTTTTAACCTGAGTTCTACTTTAACTGTATAACCTTTACAGAGTTCCTTAAACTTTCTGAACTGTACTTTCCCCTTCGGTAAAATCACAGATCATATCTCATCAAGAAATTATGACAATTAAATGAGGAAATATATAGGAAGACATTCAGTAAAATTCTGGGCATATAGTAGATGTTCAATAAATGAATTCTTTTCTTTTTGCAAGTCCTATGGAATAATCCCCTATTGATTATTTTTTATGTAACTTAGAGTAAGACCTTTTTGAATTGATAAGAAAAAAATTTTTTGTTTAGATGTATTGACTGTGTGACAGGTAGTATCCTAAGATCTTTTTATGTATCACCTCATTTATTCCTCACAATAACTCCATAAGACAGGCTATTCATTCTCTTTTATTGATGAGGATAATATAAATTTTTAGGTGGTTCGTTCTTTAAGGCTGATAACTAAATTGCAATCAGAATTCAGTATTTCTAGAAGTACTTATTAGGCAAAAGTAATAAATGTTTCCAGTTCTGCTTAATAATTATCTGTTTTTAACTCTACTTCCCTACTTTTGCTCTAGGTGGTATGGCAGGACTTCAGTCAATGATGAGGCAGTTTCAACAGGGTGCTGCTGGCAACATGAAAGGCATGATGGGATTCAATAATATGTAAAGAAAATGCCTTAATATAAACTGACTCAGTTGAGTACCTAATTTGCTGAGACCTCAGAGTTTCCCTTCTTTTTGCAAATTGGGGGGAAATTTTTCTTGCTTATCATGCACTCTTTCTTTTTCTTCTCGCCCCCTTTTCCCCTCCTTTTCTTTTTCCTTCTTTCTTTCCTCCCTTTAATGTAAGGGAGAAATACATGGTTTTTGTGGAAATCATTATATGTTTGCTTTAGATTTTCTTCTGTTTTCACCATCATAACACTTAAGTTAAATCATGATGTAAAATTTTAGTACTTAAAGATTTTTAATCGTCTCGAAGGCCAACTATCACATTTGTAAACAGTCCTGGTCAGTAGTTAAATAATGTTCCAATTAAAGTGCTGTAAAATAAACTTCAAAGTGGTTATAAGGGGTTGTTAACTCTCTTTATGGTTAAAAATCATCAGTTTATCACACTAAAAACTCAATGGAAAAGCCAATAGATAAATGTCATTTAAAACTATGCCTGGGGCCGAGCACGGTGGCTCACGCCTGTTTTCCCAGCACTTTGTGAGGCCGAAGCAGTTGGATCACCTGAGGTCAGGAGTTCAAGACCAGCCTGGCCAACATGGAAACCCCATCTCTACTAAAAATACAAAAATTAGCTGGGCATAGTGATGCGTGCCTGTAGTCCCAGCTACTCAGGAGGCTGAGGCATGAGAGTCACTTGAACTCAGGAGGCGGAGGTTGCAGTGAGCTGAGGTCCCGCCTCTGCACTCCAGCCTGGGTGACAGAGTGAGACTACGTCTCAAAAGAAAACAAAAAAAAGAGAAATTAAGAGGCCAAGCGTGGTGGCTCCTGCCCAGGCTGATCTGGAACTCCTGAGCTCATGTGATCTACCTGCCTTGGTCTCCCGAAGTGCTGGGATTACAGGCCTGAGCCATTGCACCCAGCCAATCGTTGATTTTTTTTCTTTTTTCTTTTTTGAGACAGAGTCTTGCTTTGTTGCCCAGGCTGGAGTGCAATGACACGATCTTGGTTCACTGCAATCTCTGC
>NW_012118421.1:563048-563362 GCF_000951035.1 Colobus angolensis palliatus
AGAAATATACTTGAAGAAGTTGATATATTTTGATGATAATAGCTAATGTATACATCTAAAGGAAAAATAATTGCAAGTATTAGGTTGTCACTATTATATATTAAAAATAATGACCTGACAGGAGTTCAAGACCAGTCTGACCAACATGGCAAAACCCTGCCTCTATTGAAAATATAAAAATTTGCTAGGCGTGGTGGCAGACACTTGTAATCTCAGCTACTTGAGAGGCTGAGACAGTGAGCCAAGATAGTGCCATTGCACTCCAGCCTGTGAGACAAGAGCAAAACTGTCTCAAAAAAAAAAAAAAAAAAAAA
>NW_012118421.1:563771-569122 GCF_000951035.1 Colobus angolensis palliatus
AAAAAAAAAAAATGACCTGAACCCAAAATGAAAGTTAAAAACATAATTCATGAGACTGTGACAAAGTTGATTTGGTTTTTGGTTATCTTGGATTGCTGCATGGTTCATTTAGAACAATGACTTTTAAATAAATTAAGGAATTGAAAATACTGGAATAATTTATTAATATTATGCCTATTATTGACAGCAAGAAGATAATATATATGGTATATTACAGTGTATTTTGAATTAGTATGAACTGATCTTCAGCAAGCAATTGATTTGTAGAAGTAAGAATGAAAGAAACAGTTTTTATGGTGCTAATTTTTTCTGACTCACGTATTTAAAAAAGATCTTGTTGCCAGTAATCCCAGCACTTTGGGAGGCCGAGGCGGGTGGATTATGAGTTCAGGAGTTCAAGACCAGCCTGGCCAACATGGTGAAACCCCGTGTCTAATAAAATTTTAAAAAAATTAGCCGGGTGTGGTGGTGGGCGCCTGGAATCACAGCTACTTGAGAGGCTGAAGCAGTAGAGTTGCTTGAATCCAGGAGGCAGAGGTTGCAGTGAGATTGGACCACTGTACTCCAGCCTGGGCAACAAAAACGTGAAACTTCATCTCCAAAAAAAAAAAGAATGCAATTGAGATTTTTTTTTGTTAACTTGGGCAGAGATTTTATATCCCACTAGTTTTTCTGCTAAAGACTAGAATAACCCTGTGGAAAATTTTATACCATGTTAAAATGATGTATCTTGTGTTCTGCAGAAATCTTATTAAGCTATGGACATTTGAAAACAGAGAAAATACTGTTCTCCAAAGTAGTTTCTTATTAAACTGATGCATGCTACCTTTTCTAGGTACACGTTTGTGACTCTGTTCTCAGGGTATCAATTTTGCATTTTGACCAAAAAAGGAAATTGAAACCTTTGGCCATAATAACCTTGATAGCTTCAGGCATAGTTTTAAATATTTGTGTGTCTGACACAAACTATATTTTTCAGAAGCAACAATAGCAGTAATAAGACAGGCACAGTGACAAGACATTGACACACACCTGTAGTACCAGCTATTTGTGAGGCTGAGGTGGGCGAATCAGTCAATTGCTGGAGTCCAGGAGTTGGTGGTCACAACGAACTATGATCATTTATGAATAGTCACTGCTGATGAATAGTCACTGCACTCCAGCCTTGGCAACATAGGGAGACCTCATCTAAAAAACAACTGAATGCAGTAGCTCATGCCTGTAATCCCAGCACTTTGGGAGGCTGAGGTGGGCAGATCACTTGAGCCCAAGAGTTCCAGACCAGCCTGGACAACATGGTGAAATTCCACTGCTACAAAATACAGAAATTAGGCTAGGCGTGGTGGCTCATACCTGTAAAACCAGGACTTTGGGAGGCCAAGGCGGATGGGTCACTTGAGGTTAGGAGTTTGAGACCAGTCTAGCCAACATGGTGAAACCCTGTTTTTGCCACAAATACAAAAATTAGCTGGGCATGGTGGCCTGTAATCCCAGCTACTCAGGAGGCTGAGGCACGAGAATCACTTGAACCTGGGAGGCAGAAGTTGCAGTGAGCCAAGATCACAACAACACTGCACTCCAGCCTGGGTGACAGAGTGAGATTCTAATCTAAAACAAAAACAAAAACAAAACCAGAAACTAGCCCGGCATAGTGGTGTGCACCTGTAGTCCCAGCTACCTGGGGGGCTGAGGCAGGAGGATCGCTTGAGCCTTGGAGGTCAAGGCTGCAGTGAACCAAAATCACATCACTGCACTCCAACCTGGGTGACAGACCCTGTCTCTAAAAATGAAATAAGTAAATAAATAAATAAAGGACTACTAAAGGTCTAGGATACTTTGTTCAGCTTCCCTTTTTCTTTTTCTGCTAAAATGAGGAAATTGAAAATGTTCTTTAAAATTCTGATTCCATTAGGTCCTCAAATTGGCATTTTAAAAGCTATCCTTCAGTTCTCACAGTTTTTATTGAAGTGATGTTTCACAGCCTAAGTACTATATACCTGTATTAATCTGTTTTGATGCTGCTGATAAAGACATACCCAAGACTGGGTAATTTGTAATGAAAATGAGGTTTAATGGACTTACAGTTCCAGGTGGCTGAGGAGGCCTCACAATCATGGTGGAAGGCAAAAGGCACATCTTACATGGTGACGAGAGAAAGAACTAAGCAAAAGGGGTTTCCCCTTAAAAAACCATCAGTTCTCATGAGACTCATTCACTACTATGAGAACAGTATGGGGGAAACCACTTCCATGATTCATTTATGTACCACCAGGTCCACAGACCCCCTGGTCCCTCCCAAATATCATGTCTTCACATTTCAAAACCAATCATGCCTTCCCAGCAGTCCCCCACAGTCGTAACTGCTTAACTTGCTTAACATTTCATCATTAACTCAAAAGTCCACATCCAAAGTCTCATCTGAGACAAGGCAAGTCCCTTCCACCTTTGAGCCTGTAAAATCAAAAGCAAGTTAGTTACTTCCTAGATACTATGAGGGTACAGGCATTGGGTAAATACAGCCATTGCAAATGGGAGAAATTGGCCAAAACAAAGGGGCTACAGGCCCCATGCAAGTCCGAAATCCAGTGGGGCAGTCAGATCTCAAAGCTCCAAAATGATCTTTGACTCTTTTGTCATACATCCATGTCATGCTGATGTAAGAGGTGGGCTCCCACAGCCTTGGGCAGCTGTGCCCCTGTGGCCTTGCAGGGAACAGCCCCCCTCCCAGCTGCTTTCACAGGCTGGTGTGTTGGCTGTGGCTTTTCTAGGTGCACAGTGCAAGCAGTTGGCGGATCTACCACTCTGGGATCTGGAGGATGGTGGCCCTCTTCTCACAGCTCCACTAAGTAGTGCCCCAGTAGGGACTCTGTGTGGGGGCTCCAACCCCACATTTCCCTTCTGCACTGCCCTAGCAGAGGTTCTCTGTGAGGGCCCCGCTCCTGCAGCAATCTTCTGCCTGGACATCTAAGTGATTCCATATATCCTCTGAAATCTAGGTGCAGGTTCCCAAACCTCAGTTCTTGACTTGTGTACCTGTATTAATCTGTTTTGATGCTGCTGATAAAGACATACCCAAGACTGGGTAATTTGTAATGAAAATGAGGTTTAATGGACTTACAGTTCCAGGTGGCTGAGGAGGCCTCATAATCATGGTGAAAGGCAAAAGGCACATCTTACATGGTGACGAGAGAAAGAACTAAGCAAAAGGGGTTTCCCCTTAAAAAACCATCAGTTCTTATGAGACTCATTCACTACTATGAGAACAGTATGGGGGAAACCACCTCCATGATTCATTTATGTACCACCAGGTGTTGAGCACTCACAGGCTCAACACCACGTGGAAGCTGCCAAGGCTTGGTACTTGCACCCTCTGAAGCCATGGCCTGAGTTGTACCTTGGTACATTTTAGCCATGGCTAGAGTGGCTGGGACATGGCACCAAGTCCCAAGGCTGCACACAGCAGGGGGCCCTGAGCCCAGCCCACAAAACCATTTTTTCCTCCTAGGCCTCTGGGCCTGTGATGGGAGGGGCTGCTGCAAAGTTCTCTGACATGCTCTGGAGACATTTTCCCCACTGTCTTGGTAATTAACATTCCCCCCCCCTTTTTTTTTTTGAGACAGAGTTTTGTTCTTCTTGCCCAGGCTGGATTGCAATGGCACAATCTTGGCTTACCGCAACCTCTGCCTCCTGGGTTCAAGTGATTCTCCTACCTGAGCCTCCTGAGTAGCTGGGATTCCAGATACATGCCACCACATCTGGCTAATTTTGTATTTTTAGTAGAGACAGAGTTTCTCCACGTTGGTCAGGCTGGTCTCAAACTCCCAACCTCAGGTGATCTGCCCACTGCAGCCTCCCAAAGTGCTGGGATTACAGGCATGAGCCACCACACCTGGCAGCTCCTCATTACTTATGCAAATTTCTGCAGCCAGCTTGAATTTCTCCTCAGAAAATGGGTTTTTCTTTTCTATCACATAGGCTGCAAATTTTCTGAATTTTTATTCTCTGTTTCCCTTTTAAAATGGAATACTTTTAACAGCACCCAAGTCACCTCTTGAATGGTTTGCTGCTTAGAAATTTCTTCCGCCAGAGGCTGGGCACAGTGGCTTACGCCTGTAATCCCAGCACTTTGGGAGGCTGAGGCTAGCAGATCATGAGGTCAAGAGATCGAGACTATCCTGGCCAACATGGTGAAACCCTGTCTCTACTAAAAATACAAAAATTAGCTGGGCATGGTGGCATGCACCTGTAGTCCCAGCTATTTGGGAGGCTGAGGCAGGAGAATCACTTGAACCCAGGAGGTGGAGGTTGCAGTGAGCCAAGATCATGTCACTGCACTCCAGCTTGGGTAACACAGTAAGACTCCATCTCAAAAAAAAAAAAAAATTTCTTCCACCAGATACCCTAAGTCATCTCCCTCAAGTTCAAAGTTCCACAAATCTCCAGGGCAGAGGCAAAATACTGCCAGTCTTTTTGCTAAAGATAGCAAGGGTCACCTTTACTCCAGTTCCCAACAAATGCCTCATCTCCATCTGAGACCACCTCAGCCTGGATTTCATTGTCTATGTTATTTATCAGCATTTTGGTCAAAGCCATTTAACAAATCTCTAGGAAGTTCCAAACTTTCCTACATTTTCCTGTCTTATTCTGAGCCCTCCAGACTGTTCCAACCTCTGCCTGTTACCCAGTTCCAAAGTTGCTTAAACATTTTTGGGTATCTTTACAGCAGCACTCCACTCTACCAGTACCAGCTTACTGTATTAGTCTGTTTTCATGCTGCTGATAAAGACATACCCAAGACTGGGTAATTTATAATGAAAAAGGTTTAATTGACTCACAGTTCCATGTGGTTGGGAGGCCTCACAATTATGGCGGAAGGCAAAAGGCACATCTTACATGGCAGTAAACAGGAGATAATAAGAACCAAGCAAAAGGGGTTTCCTTTTTGGTTTTATAAAAACCAAGGTAATAAGTCTCATGAGACTTACTTGCTACCATGAGAACAGTATGGGGTAAACTGCCCCCATGATTCAATTACTTCCCACCAGGTCCCTCCCACAACACGTGGGAATTATGGGAGCTACAATTCAAGATGAGATTTGGGTGGGGACACAGCCAAACCAAATACCAAAATTAAATCCTTTAATAATTTGAACAAGGGGTCGGACACGGTGGCTTGCACCTGTAATCCCAGCACTTTGGGAGGCTGAGGCAGGTGGATCACAAGGTCAGATCGAGACCATCCTGGCTAACACGATGAAACCCTGTCTCTACTAAAAATACAAAAAATTAGCTGGGTGTGGTGGTGGGCACCTGTAGTCCCAGCTACTCAGGAGGCTGAGGCAGGAGAATGG
>NW_012118421.1:570137-572175 GCF_000951035.1 Colobus angolensis palliatus
AAGACTGCGCCACTGCACTCCAGCCTGGGTGACAGAGTGAGACTTTGTCTCAAAAAAAAAAAAAAGATGGGTTTTCACCATGTTGGTCAGGCTGGTCTCAAATTCCTGACCTCAAGTAATCCACCTGCCTCGGCCTCCCAGCATGCTGGGATTATAGGTGTAACCCACTGTGCCCGGCCAATTTTTAATTTTTTTTGAGACGGAGTCTCGCTCTGTCACCCAGGCTGGAGGGCAGTGGTGTGATCTGGGCTCACTGCAAGCTCCACCTCCCAGGTTCATGCCATTCTCCTGCCTCAGCCTCCCGAGTAGCTGGGACTACAGGCATGCGCCACCATACCCAGCTAATTTTTTTTTGTAGTTTTAGTAGAGACGGGGTTTCCGTGTTAGCCAGGATGGTCTCGATCTCCTGACCTCATGATCTGCCCACCTTGGCCTCCCAAAGTGCTGGGATTACTGGCGTGAGCCACCACGCCCAGCCCCAAATTTTTTAATTTTTTGTGGAGACGTCTCACTGTGTTACCCAGGCTGGTCTTGAACTGTCAGGCTCAAGTTATCCTCCTGCCTTTGCCTCCCAGAAGTGCTGGCATTACAGGCATAAGCCACGCTGCCCTGACAGAAATTAACGATTTAAATGTGATAGATGTCAGTGTTCTGAAACTATCATATTTAATGGTATATAAGATACAAAGGTGTATCTATGCCCAATGCATCACAATTTTCTGGAGAAATTTTTTGGAAAAAATTAAGTTCTTTTTATCATGCAATAACTGTGTTATATAAACCATTATTTTGTTCAAGTAAATACAATATGTTACAATGTGAGAGTAAGTCCTAAGTTCTAATATGCAGTAATAATGTACTAATGTTATTAGTAATGTGAAACATAGTATCACGTAACTAAAAAGAAATATAATGTTATATATGAATAATGATAAACAGGTGGCAACAAAACCAGGAAATTTGCTGGAGCTAAAGCCCCATAATATGCTTATTAATGTAACAGTAAAATTAATATATTAGTATTTTAGTGAATTTAGAAAATATGAACAGCAAACCATAATATAAAATAAATTTGAATGACTTTATTTTACAGGTAGCTCTGGTATGTATACACATACAAGCAAATATTTCAGTAAAAAGATGGAACAAAGTATTGAAAATTAAAATGTGAAGGAATTTCAACTTGATGCTTATGTAGAGTAAAATATTTTACTATTTGAATACAGAGAGCAGCCAGAGAATTTGAATGAGGTCTAATAAAAACAACCATGTCAGTGACAATCATGGTTAAATAACAATATAATTACTGATCTTCCTCAAGACTTAAGAATAGTTATTGATAAATGAATAGTTATTGGTAAAGCCAAGTAGATGATCATATCCAAAACCAGAAGGCCATCATCATAGCTAAAGTCTATATGATTTGATCTCCTTATCACTATCATTCTTTGGATTCACTAGATTAGTCATCATCCTCAAAATTCTGCCCCAAGTTCTAATTATCACGTTCCAAACATTTAGGGGTGACATGAAGCTTGAACCTAGTACATTCTTTGTTTTTGAGGCACGATTTGTAGGAATGATGAGTTTACACCTCACATGCTGAGGATTAATTTAAACTTTACCTTTAAGTCAGTTGGGTAGACTTTGGCTTACTTTTGTAGCTAATTTTGTAGTTAATGGATGCACTATGAAATCTTGCTATGATAGTTTTCCTCCACACTTTGCCACTAGGGGTAGGTAGGTACTCAGTGTTCAGTAATTGCTCACCTAAGACCCTAAACCCTATTTCTCTTGTACTGGCCTTTATCTGTAATATGGGCATATTTAATACAATATAATTTTTGGAGTTTTTTTTTGAGACGGAGTTGTGCTCTGTCGCCCAGGCTGGAGTGCAGTGGCACGATCTAGGCTCACTGCAAGCTCCACCTCCCAGGTTCACACCATTCTCCTGCTCAGCCTCCCGAGTAGCTGGGACTACATGCACCTGCCACCACACCTGGCTAATTTTTTGTATTTTTGGTAAAGACGGGGTTTC
>NW_012118421.1:574965-586702 GCF_000951035.1 Colobus angolensis palliatus
TCACTAACAGACTTTTAAAAAGAAACACACTTTACTCACTTCCATCCAAATCTTTCCAAATAACACTCACCTTTGGTGTAGAAATTTCTTGCCTTTCTAATACTTACTGGCCTTGTATTTTTTGACGTTTTCATTCTCAGTGGGGCAGAATGGCTCAATGTGTAGGTGGTAGAATCAGACTGCCTGGGTTTCAATCCTGGCTCTGCTGCTTACCAGCTGTGTCACTGGAGCAAGTTGCTTAACCTCTCTGAGACTTTGTTTCCTCATCTGTAAAATGTTGGTAGTTACAGTAATATCTCAGAATTGTTGTGAGGAATAAGAGTTAATACAAGTTAATACAAAGTACCTGGCATATTGTGCTCCATAAGTGAAATCACTACCATGATTTTAATAACTTCTTCAGCCTGGGCAACATGGCGAAACCTCATCTCTACAAAAAATACAAAAATTAGCCAGGTGTGATGGTGCACGTCAGGTACTCAGGAGGCTGAGGTGGGAGGATCATCTGAGTCTGCAGTGAGCCGTGATTGTGCCACTGCACTCCAGCCTGGGTGATACAGTAAGGTCCTGTCTCAAAAAAAAAAAAAAAAACTAAAAAAACTTTATGCTTAGACTCAACCTAAAATGCATTTTTATCACCTTTTTTTCTTGTGCATTATTTTTGATGAAAATATATTGTCCTGTTTGACGGATAACTTAAAAAATATTCTCTATCAAAATATATATGTAGCTATGTTAAAACCCTAAGAATGTCTTGATTATTTGATGAACATTCCTGGTTATCAAATTTTATTCAGATTTATTTTCCCAGCCTTAAGCAGAAATGGTTCAGTCCAAATTTACTTTTTTGGCTCTATATGTATCATTAAATGATAAATTTAGACCACATTATGTTTTCAAGTAGATAAATTATAATATTTGAATTTATTTTTGTCATAGTGCTACGATACAATTTATGTTACAAAGTGAAAGAAGGAAAAACTTGGCACACTGCCTTAGTGCCTTTTAGTTGAGCTATAACAGTTTGGAAATAATGACAAAAATATAAATGCCCAAAATAAAACCATTAGAATTTCTACGCTTTTATGTTGCTTTGAGTTGTTGCTTTGTAATAAACTGCTCTTCAATTGCATATTTGTGTTAAAAATAACTTTTTAGGAAATACTTCCGGTTCAAGTTAGAATATAAGTTGAAACGAAGAAATACATTTATAAACTGCGAAAATATATTCTGCTTCGGCAACGAAAATTGTAATTTGAGGCCAGGCATGGTGGCTCACACCTGTAATCCCAGCACTTTGGGAGGCTGAGGTGGGTGGATCATGTGAGGTCAGAAGTTCCAGACTAGCCTGGCCAACATGGTGAAACCCCGGGTCTACTAACAATACAAAAATTAGCCGGGTGTGGTAGTGCACACCTGTAATCCCAGTTACTCAGGAGGCTGAGGCAGGAGGATTGCTTGAACCCAGGAAGCGGATGTTGCAGTGCGCCAAGATTGCGCCATTGCACTCCAGTGTGGACAAGACTCCGTTTCACAAAAAAAAAATGAGAAAGAAAATTGTAATTTGATATTTAAGTGCCATTTTGGAAAATAAAATCATGCATTTATAAATATTCCCCAAATTTTTAGTAGTAAAGATTGTTGATTGCCCTGCTTGCCAGTAAGAAGGAAGAGATTTTGAATACATATAATGCAGAACTGTGTTGTTTATGAATGCCAATTCATGAAGTCTTAACAATTGGTTCTTTTTGTTTTCAGTTTATGGCCGAATTTGGTTTTGCTGTTTTGGATTGTCTCAACTCCCTGCTGATAACACCATACGGTCAAGTACTAACTTGTTTACTTCAGCAGCAGCCTAACTTGATTTTGTTACCAGGATACAGAGCATTATGGATTTCCAACTAGTTTTTAAAGTGTAGATGGTTTTCAAATGATTATTTGTTTTTCAAATTTTTGTTTTTGTTTTTAGGTTCTAGTTATACAAAGGATAGGAAGTGTACAAGAACATTAGGCAGAGGATAAGGAGAAGAACTTTGACACAGAAGAGAGAACAATATTTAATATTTGGGCCTGCTGTTGCTATGATGAAAAACATGTACGAGGTCATATAACTTTAGAGAGCATTTCTGAATTAAGACTGGTATGAAAATGGAATTTAAAGTATCAAATGAAGGCTCCCATAGCCAAAATAATATATGTTTTGGTTTTGACCCCCACGTATTTGGAAAAACGGTCATGCTAAAACAACAATAAACCATGTACCTGCAGAACCTCAGACTTGTTTGATGTTGAAGTCATGCAGTAACTGCATGATTTTTTACTTTGGTTGAACATTGAGAAAGACGGAAAAAATCTTGGATGCTCCCCCTCTAACATAGGCACACGACTTTAAGACACAGATAAAACACTCCTTTCATTTGTCAAGATGGAAGCTTACTACTGCCCTTTGCGAGATCTCCTTCAGGTCTTTTCACTTAACATTTTCTACAGTTATACTTAAGTATTTCAGACAAGAATAAGCAAAAATCACGCCTGGGGCTCTTCTTTCGAGGGTATTTTGGCTGGACTGTCACCCACGTTAGGAATGGAAAGTGCAGCACAAGCCGTACATTTTACATTTTCGGCAACCACATCCCATCACTAGCCTTTGAAGTACGACACAGCTGTCCTCATTTTACAAATGCAGACACCGACGTCCTGCGGGGGTGACTGCCCCGGACGCAGCTGGTGAGGGGCTGCGCCGAGGTCCAGATGCCAGGCTTCAGGTACACGTACCAGGAATGACGTCACAGGCGGTGCCAGGCGGGGATCCACGAGCTCGGGATGCGTGCTTGGCCGGAAGCGACGCCTCGCAAAGCCCAGCCCCGCCCCGCGCGAGCCGGTAGTTGCGCCTCCCAGACTGCAGTCGGCCAGCTCTCGGAGTGCGAGGCCTGGCAGGCTAGGTGAGGCGCGGGCCGGCCCCGCCCCTAAGGCCGGCCCCACCCCTCAGGGCCCGCAAGTCCCTTTCCCAGAGACTTGCTGGGCGCGGCGCGAGGCGGGCGCTGCGGTGAGTCCCAGTTCCCGACAGCCGGGCTCGGCCAGCGACTGGGCGGGGAGGCCGAGGATGGAAGTGGGCTTATCGGCCATTACCCTCTTTCTCGCCAGCGCCAGCAGCCCTGTGGTGGCAACGACGATGGACCAGGAGCCAGTGGGCCGTGTGGAACGAGAGGCCGTCGCAGCTTCAGGAGTTGCGGCCGCCGCGGCTTTCGGGGAATCTGCGGGGCAGGTAGGTGGGGCCGCCGACGCTGGCATCTGGGGAGCCGAGCTGCCTCCTTGCCTTCTCCGCGGGCCGCTCTTTTGGCCTGCCCGGCCGTCCTCCGAGCAGGCCGCCCCCGTTTTGGAGTTCCTCCTCCCTGCACCCCTGTTGCTCCTCAGTGAGACCAGCTTGTGGGAAGGAGCGGCCTCCCACTCACTCACCAACCACTTGACTGGCAGCACAGCAGACTCTAGGGCGTCCTTAGGTTCCGGGGGTGATAGTCCAGCTTCTGGTCTACCAGAGGAAGAAGGAAGGCGTGTCCCCCAAAGGCTGTCCTTGTAGTAGCTGGAAGCCAGGTGAGGGCGGCTTCAACCACTTCTCAGTCTCTTCTAGTGCGAGCGCCTGCCTTGGCATCTGCCCTTTGCTTGGCATATGCCAGACGTTTACCGGCCTTAATTCACTGAATCCTTACAGTAACCGCTCGAGGTAGGTGTTATCCCCATTTCACCCCCGAGGCAACTAAGTCTTCGTGCTGCGCCGTCCAACAGAAATAGAATGCAAGCTGCGTTGAAAATTGTGATTTCAAATTTTCCAGTAGCCACGTTTTAAAAAAAGTGAAAGCGATGATATTAATTTTAATAGCATATCTTAATCTAAGTTATCAAAAATTTCAACCTGTAATTACTATGAAATTTATTTATTTATTTATTTATTGAGACGGAGTCTCACTCTCTCCCGGGCTGGAGTGCAGTGGCGCGATCTCGGCTCACTGCAAGCTCAGCCTCCGGGGTTTACGCCATTCTCCTGCCTCAGTCTCCGGAGTAGCTGGGACTACAGGAGCCCGCCACCACGCCTGGCTAACTTTTTTATATTTTTAGTAGAGACGGGGTTTCACCGTGTTAGCCAGGATGGTCTAGATCTCCTGACCTCGTGATCCGCCCGCCTCGGACTCCCAAAGTGCTGGATTACAGGCGTGAGCCACCGCGCCTGGCCCCTATGAAAGTTACTAATGAAGTATTTGCATTCTCTTTTGGAGGGTTTTCTAAGTCTTTTAAATCCTGGGTGCATTTTACACGTACAGCATATCGCAGTTCTGGCTGACCACATTTCAAGTGCGCATTAGCCACATGTGGCTAGCGCTGGTTTAGAGAGTTAAGTCTTCAACTTTTCAGTATTAGACAAAAAGACACTTTGGGAGGCTGAGGCAGGTGGATCACCTGAGGTCAGGAGTTCGAGACCAGTCTGACCAACATGGTGAAACCCCGTCTCTACTAAAAATACAAAAATTAGCCTGGTGTGGTGGTGCTTGCCTGTAGTCCCAGCTACTCGGGAGGCTGAGGCAGGAGAATCGCTTGAACCCGGGAGGTGGAGGTTGCAGTGAGGCGAGATCCCACACTCCAGCCTGGAGACAGAGCTAAGACTCCGTCTCAAACAAACAAACAAACAAAAACAAAGTTGCTTGAGTTGCTCATGTGTGTAACTCTTCCCATCCTCCATGAGTATGAAGCTTTTTCAGTCGCTTCGTTTTTGAGACTAAGTACCTGAATGTTAGTAAGAGATTTCCCCCAAACTGTGAGTATATCTGTGTGTGTCTCTTATAGTGTAAGATGTTATTTGCATTAACAAAAGCTTATCCAGCCTGGGCAACAGAGCAAGAACCCATCTCCTAAATAAAAAACTAAAAAAAAAACCCCAAAACAAAAAACACAACTTTCCCACATACCAGACTCTACATGGAATTTGTTTTTTCCCTCCTACTTAAGAAGGGATTCAGGGGAAAATATGAATTGATAGGGAAGCCACGTCATTTTCAGTTGAGTTGAGACCTGTTGTTGGCGAGTACACTTACACCTAACCTTTGAGTCCACGGTGCTTCGTGTGTTTTTCAATTTGATTTTTCCTGTTGTTACTAGAATTGTTTTTTTTTAAATCACTACCTCCGCCCTGGATCTAATAGCAAAGTAAACACACGTGTACTTACATACCAGCTAAGTGTTGTTTGAAGTGAGAGGCTCTTGGATTTGGGTTAGTGATATTATGTTGTTTTCACATTCTTGGTTAACAAATAACTACTTAAACAGTAAAGAAGGCTGTAGAACAAAAGATAAAAATGCACAGGAATACCCCACCACCACCCTTTCTTCATGTTGTAATTCCCCAAAGGTAACTATTAAGTTTTGGTGTAGTCTCTCTGGAATTTTATCATTCAATATTATATATTTCTTATATATATTATTAAATATTAAATATCCTTATTTCTCATTAAACACCAATGAGTTCTGTTTTCTCATTTGCCCTTTGTGCTTTTGGATTCACATTCCTGAATCAGAAACATATTTGGGAACTCCAGTTCTATGCCCAGGGGGTTGAGCACAGTAAGAGAGAAGAAGCCAGTGAAGTGGCCATCTCAGGGGAGGGAGAGGCCGCTATCTTCCCAAGTTTGGCAGAACTGAGAAATCCCTAGTGCAATGTAGGGAAAGGGAGTAAGAGATAGGAGACAGGATCTAGAATTAGGCCTCCAAACAGGCCATCCAGTACCTGTTGTGACATTCTTTTTTTGTTTTTGTTTTTTTGTTTTTAAGACGGAGTCTCACTCTGTGGCCCAGGCTGGAGTGCAGTGGCGTGATCTTGACTCACTGAGACCTCCGCCTCCCAGGTTCATGCAATTCTCCTGCCTCAGCCTCCTGAGTAGCTGGGATTACAGGCGCATGCCACCACGTCCAGCTAATTTTTTTTTTTTTTTTTTTTTTTTTTTTTTTTTTTTGAGACGGAGTCTCGCTCTGTCGCCCAGGCTGGAGTGCAGTGGCGCGATCTTGGCTCACTGCAAGCTCCGCCTCCCGGGTTTACGCCATTTTCCTGGCTCAGCCTCCCGAGTAGCTGGGACTACAGGCGCCCGCCATCTCGCCCGGCTAGTTTTTTGTATTTTTTAGTAGAGACGGGGTTTCACCGTGTAGACCAGGATGGTCTCGATTTCCTGACCTCGTGATCCACCCGTTTCGGCCTCCCAAAGTGCTGGGATTACAGGCTTGAGCCACCGTGCCCGGCCTTAATTTTTGTATTTTTAGTGGAGATGGGGTTTCACCATCTTGGTCAGGCTGGTCTTGAACTCCTGACCTCGGATTCACCTGCTGTCTCGGCCTCCCAAAGTGCTGGGATTACAGACATGAGCCACCGCGCCTGGCCTTCTGTTGTGACATTCTATCCAGCAGCTTCTCTGAATAGACTTTTAACCAGAATCTCAGCCTCAGTGTTTTTAAAAGAGTTAAAATTTCAGTACCACTCAGTGATTGATTTATTTGGCACCTCTATTACCAAGCACAGTAATGTGCCAGGAACTCTAGGCTGAAAGATATAGCAGTACCTACCCCCCCATGTTGCTAATAGCCTAGTTGGGGAAGATGACAAAGAATACATTCCAAGTCTAGTATGTGTTTTAAAGAAGTCTGGGTGCCGTGGGAGTATATAAAAAAAATTGCCATTAAAACCAGATCCTGAGCTGGGTGGGGTGGCTCACGCCTATAATCCCAGCACTTTGGAAGGCTGAGGTGAGTGGATCACTTGAGGTCAGGAGTTGGAGACTAGCCTGGCTAACATGATGAAATCCCCATCTCTACTAAAAATACAAAAATTAGCTGGGCATTGTGGCTCACACCTGTAGACCCAGCTACTTGGGAGGCTGAGGCAGGAGAATCGCTGAAACCCAGGAGGTAGAGGTTGCACTGAGCCAAGATCGCGCCACGGCACTCCAGCCTGGATGACAGAGCAAGATCCCTTTTCAAAAAAGAAGAAAACAGATCCTGAGAATAAAGATAAGCACATTTATAGTTTGGTTAACTATAAAATGGAGTAAAATGTTAATTGACATGGTACCTCATAATTTCCTGGTGTTGTGAAACTATCTTTCAGATCTTTGGAGTTCGTTATGGAATTTGCATAATTGGCAGTGAAAATTTTCTTACTTGCAGATTTATAAAATGAAGCATTTGGAAAATTCACACTGTAACTTTTTTTGTTTTTTGAGACAGAATTTCACTCTGTTGCCCAGGCTGAAGTGTATGGCGCGATCTTGGTTCACTGCAACCTCTGCCTCCCAGGTTCAAGTGATTCTCCTGCCTCAGCCTCCTGTGTAGCTGGGATTATAGGCACGCTCCACCACACCCGGCTAATTTTTGTATTTTTTTAGTAGACATGGGGTTTCACCATGTTAGCCAGGGTGGTCTCACTCCTGACCTCAAGTTGTCTGCCCGCCTCAGACTCCCAAAGTGCTGGGATTACAGGCATGAGCCACGGTGCCCAGCCACAGTGTAACTATTATTTGTAATTATTGGATTTCTGGTTCAAGTTGATGTTTGAAAAATTAAAAAAAAGAAAAATATTTTAAAAATATAATTATTGGGAATTTTGTACCAAATGATTTTCTGGTTCGTTTTACCTGTTAGTGCTTCCTTCATTGCTCTGCACCCCCACCTCCCACGTAGAGGTTGGAATCATTATCCCTAATCTGAAATACTCTAAAATCTGAAGCTTTTTGAGCACTGACATCCCTTCCTTTGCCTGTGTCATAGAAGGAAAAAATTAAGCCAATGAGAGATTGCTAGAGGGAACAGTGAGAAGCCTCTTCTGTCCTGGGGGTGGGATAGGGTGGGGCATGGTGGTATATTGTGAAGGATCTGAGCTCTCTATTCACTGACTGGAGCTGTTGCATTGACATTAGATCCATCCAGTTAGTAGGATGACTGGAGATGTTAGCTCATCTATCTTTCCTTTGCATAGGAAATTAAGGGATCCAAAAAGCAGAGTCATGGTCCAAAAGGAAACGTTGATGTCAGGACAACCATAGTCAAATTTTATCTCAAGGGGAAACATGAGACTGGGTAGGGATGGCTATCAGTGCCTGGGAACTGGTGGGGGTTGGGGGTGGGTAAAAGAAAGGTGTCCTGGGTGAACTACTTGTTTATCTTTTTCATAGACACAATAAATGGCCTCATCTTCCCTTGTTAAGGGCTGGGATTTGTTTGAACCCTCAGGACAGGCTAGAGAGAATTGTGACTTTTTTTCGTTTAATACATAGATAGCCTATGTTACCAAATTTTATTTTTTCAGATAGTTTATTTATTATTTTTATTTTTTGAGATGGAGTCTCGCTCTGTCACCCAGACTGGAGTGCAGTGGCACAATCTCAGCTCACTACGACCTCCACCTCCTGGGTTCAAGTGATTCTCCTTCCTCAGCTTCCCGAGTAGCTGGGACTACAGGTGCGTGCCACCATGCCCAGCTAATTTTTGTTTTTTTAGTGGAGACGGTTTCATCATGTTGGCCGGGCTGGTCTCCACCTCCTGACATCAGGTTATCCACCTGCCTTAGCCCCCCAAATTGCTGCTATTATAGGCCTGAGCCGCAGTACCCAGCCTTATTTTTATTTTTTTGAGATAGTCTGACTCTGTTGCCCAGGCTGGAGTGCAGTGGTGTGACCTCGGCTCACTGTAGCCACCACCTCCTGGGTTCAAGTGATTCTCATGCCTCAGCCTCCCAAGTAGCTGGAATTACAGATGTGTACCACCATGCCTAGCTGATTTTTGTATTTTTAGTAAAGGTGGGGTTTTGCCATGTTGGCCAGCCTGGTCTGGAACTCCTGACCTCGTGTGATGCTCCTGCCTCAGCCTCCCAAAGTGCTAGGATTACAGGTGTGAGCTACCACGCCTGGCCTGTTACCAAATTTTCATGATCTGCAGTTCAGATCCTGGCTAATAACTAAACTTAGATTTGGGAGGTAAAAGGCAGAGAAGAATCATATCTGTTTTCTAAGTAGGACCTTAGAAGTCCTTCTTAGAAAGGGCTTTCTTAAGAGAAAACAATGTATAAAAATTGCTTTTTCTTTCTTAAGAGAAAACAATGTATAAAAATTTCTCTTAAGTCCTTTCTTAAGAGAAAACAATGTATAAAAATAAAGTAGCTTATACTTGCATAACTGGGCAGTAGGAGTTCACTATTTTTATCAGTATAATCCTTTCTTTGCAACAGCAATTCAAAGAGCCTTTCCAGTGGTTGAACAGCAGTCATGGGTTTAAATTATGTTTGCTTATAACCATAAGAATCTTTATAGAGAACAAAATGTTTGTACTCTGGACTATCCTAGAGAATTCTACGAACATAGACTCTAATCATGACAGTAGTCCTGTATATGCAAAAAGAATAAAAGCCCTCCTTTGACTACTCCCTTGCCTGCACTTTCTCCCCCATCTTAGTTTCTATGGTAACCACTGTTGCCAGATTTTTCTTCACAATTGTGTGTAGTGTACCTTTTTGAAATCTGGAAGTTTAAACTTCAGGCAGTTTTCTTAGGAGTTTAAACTTGAGGCAAGAGGACAATGAAAAGAAGCTCTTCACCATCTCCCACTATATATATATATATACACACACATACGTATACATATATATACACATATATATACATATATACACACACATATATGTATAGTATAAATATATAGGAGTAAAATTTGTATTAGAATTCCAGCTCAGGCACAGTTACTCATGCCTGTAATCCTAAAACTTCGGGAGGCTGAGATGGGAGGATTGCTTAAGGCCAGTAGTTGGAGACCAACCTGGGCAACATAGCCAGACACTGTCTCTATAGAAAAAAAAAGTAGCCAAGTGTGGTGGTACACTCCTATAGTCCCAGGTACTCAGGAGGTGAACGTGGAAGGATCACCTGAGGCCAGGAATTTGAGATTGCAGTGAGCCATGATTGCACCACTGCACTCCAGCCTAGGCAACAGCCAGACCCTGTCTGGGGGGAAAAAAAATTCCATAGACTACTATAGTTTTAAGAACTTGCCGGGTGCGGTGGCTCAAGCCTGTAATCCCAGCACTTTGGGAGGCCGAGACGGGCGGATCACGAGGTCAGGAGATCGAGACCATCCTGGCTAACACGGTGAAACCCCGTCTCTACTAAAAATACAAAAAACTAGCCGGGCGTGGTGGCGGGCGCCTGTAGTCCCAGCTACTCCGGAGGCTGAGGCAGGAGAATGGCGTAAACCCGGGAGGCGGAGCTTGCAGTGAGCTGAGATCCAGCCACTGCACTCCAGCCTGGGCGACAGAGCGAGACTCCGTCTCAATAAAAAAAAAAAAAAAAAAAAAAGAACTTGTGAAATCTTTTTACTATCAGAAATCTCTTTTGTTACATATGTATTACTGGCCAAGACATCTGGAAGTTCAGAGATAAAACACTGATAATCTGCTTTCCAGATTTGGTTTACAAATGGGTTTTATTTGGTCTGCCGTAGTCTTGCCACTGTACTCCACCCTGGGCAACAGAGTGAGACCCTGTCTTAAAACAAACCAAAACTGCTTAAAGATTTGTTTGTTTCTTTACTACAATAAACTTACCAAAAGTTTTTCACGTGTAATGAAAGAAAATTAATCTCACTTGAAACTCTCATTTTCTTAAAATATTGTCGATATAGATGAGTAACGAAAGAGGCTTTGAAAATGTAGAACTGGGAGTCCTAGGAAAAAAGAAGAAAGTCCCAAGGAGAGTCATCCACTTTGTTAGTGGCGAAACAATGGAAGAATACAGCACAGATGAAGATGAAGTTGATGGCCTGGAGAAGAAAGATGTTTTGCCTTCTGTTGATCCGGTAGGTTTGATATTGATGATTCTTTCCTCAGTGGGCTTTGTTTGATTTATTTTTTTCCCTAAACATTGAGTGGAAGGGACCTTTTGAGGTTTAAATCAACTATATTCTTATAAAATTATGTATGGTGATTTTGATAGAAAATAATATTTTTACATGATATGGATGGAAATATTTCCAGTATTTCAGTAGCCTGAAACACCTTGTTTTTCAGTGTCAGAGTACTTTGTTAATATGGGTAGATTTAAGATTGATCAGCTGGGCATGGTGGCTGACACCTGTAATCCCAGCACTTTGGGAGGCCGAAGCTGGTGGATCACCTGAGATCAGGAGTTTGAGAATAGCCTGGCCACCATGGCAAAATACCATCTCTACTAAAAATACAAAAAAGTAGCTGGATGTATTGGTGGACACCTGTAATCCCAGCTACCTGGGAGGCTGAGGCAGGAGAATTGCTTGAATCTGGGAGGTGGAGGTTGCAGTGAACCAATATCGCATCATTGCACTCCAGCCTGGGGGACAGAGCGAGACTCTGTCTCAAAAAAATATTTATCTTACTAAATTCAGTGCTTGAATCCCAATTCCTTTGATTTAAGGACTGTACTACCATGATAGTTTCCACCCAAAACTTAGGGAGTTGTCAGCTTTTTAAAATATTGCCTTAACAGAAGAATGGCATGAACCTGGGAGGCGGAGCTTGCAGTGAGCCGAGGTCACGCCACTGCACTCCAGCCTGGGCAACAGAGTGAGACTCCGTCTCAAAAACAAAACAAAACAAAACAAAATTTTGCCTCAAGTTTTGATTGGAAGATAGGAATATACATTTCTGAACTTTGTGTGCCTTATCAACTGACTTGGAGAATTT
>NW_012118421.1:590800-595956 GCF_000951035.1 Colobus angolensis palliatus
TACATGCCTGTAATCCCAGCTACTCGGGAGGCTGAGGCAGGAGAATCACTTGAACCTGGGAGGCGGAGGTTACAGTGAGCCAAGATCGCACCATTGCACTCCAGCCTGGG
Organism: Colobus angolensis palliatus; assembly: GCF_000951035.1. Taxonomy (NCBI): domain Eukaryota; kingdom Metazoa; phylum Chordata; class Mammalia; order Primates; family Cercopithecidae; genus Colobus; species Colobus angolensis. The sequence continues at coordinate 590,911 of NW_012118421.1, forward strand.
CAACAAGAGTGAAACTTGGTCTCAAAAATAAAAAATAAATAAAAAATAAAAAATGATCAGCAGGCCAGGAGCAGTGGCTCACGCCTGTAATCGCAGCACTTTGGGAGGCCAAGGTGGGTGGGTCACCTGAGGTCAGCAGTTCAAGACCAGCCTGACCAACATGGTGAAACCCTGTTTCTACTACAAATGTAAAAAATTAGGCAGGCATGATGGCAGCCACCTGTAATCCCAGCTACTCCGGAGGCTGAGGCAGAATTGCTTCAACCTGGGAAGCAGAGGTTGCAGTGAGCCGAGATTGTACCATTGTACTCCAGTCTGGTCAACAACAGTGAAACTCCATCTCAAAAAAAACAAAAACAAAAACAAAAAAAAACAGATTTTCTACACAAAAAAATTCAAAGGATTGTGCAGTATACTCTGAAGGTAGTTCCAAATGCAGGTAGAATATTAAAGAGGTATTTCATGCAATGGAAGAATTGTTGGAATAAATGTCTTCTTTTTAATTACTTTGAAGGGTTAATTCATGTTTATCTGTATATATTTGTGTATATTTGCTCATGTTTTTAAGTCATTGTCTCAAAAGGTGGCCTATGTTTACATAGAAGCAGAATAAACACAGTTATAAAAAGAATGTATGTATTACTTTACTAAAGATTTACACCTTTTTTAAACCTTTATTGAGATACAGTTTACATACTATATAACTCAACCATTTATATTTTACAATGTAGTGATTTTAATTATTCACAGATAATTATGTGTGGATGTATATAGCACAACCGTTGCCATAGTCAATTTTAGTACATTTACACCACCTCAAAAGGAAACTTGAGATTCCTAATCAGAATAAGTGAAAGATAAGTAAATAAAAAGAAACCACATACCTTTTAGCTATCACCCCTTATCCTCCATCCCACCTGCCACCACTAATCTACTTTCTGTCCATAGATTTTCCTACTTTATATGAATGGACTCATCTGTGGTCTTTTACTTATAATGTTTTTAAGGTTCATTTATATTATAGCATATGTCAGTACTTCATTCTTTTTATGGTCAAGTAATCCATTATATGGATATGTTATACATTTTATTTATCCATTTGTAGCTATTGGATATTTAGGTTGTTTTTGCCTTTTTTTTGAGACAAGTCTGACTCTGTTGCCCAGGCTGGAGTGCAGTGGCATGATCTTGGCTCACTGCAGCCTCCGCCTCCCAGGTTCAAGTGACTCTCCTACCTCAGCCTCCCTACAAGTGGGTAGGATTACAGGCACCTGCCACCATGCCTGGCTAATTTTTTGTACTTTTAGTAGAGACAGAGTTTCACCATGTTGGTCAGGCTGGTCTCGAACTCCTGACCTCAAGTGATCCACCCACTTTGGCCTCCCAAAGTGTTGGGATTATAAGTGTGAGCCACTGTGCCTGGCTTGTTTCTGCCTTTTATGAGTTGTTATGAGTAATGCTGCTATGAACAGTCTTGTACTGGGTTTTGTGTGGATGTGTATTTTCATTTTTTAGGGGTACATAACTAGGACTAGAATTGCTGGGTCATGCGATAACTGTTTTTTTTGTTTGTTTGTTTGTTTGAGACAGGGTCTCTGTCACTCAGGCTGGAGTGCAGTGGCACAGTCGTGGCTCATTGAAGCCTCTGCTTCTTGGGTTTAAGCAATTCTCGTACCTCAGCCTTCCAAGTAGGTGGGATTGCAGGCATACACCTCCATGCCCAGCTAATTTTTGTATTTTTTTTTAGTAGAGATGCAGTTTCACCATGTGGTTAAGCTGGTCTGGAACTCCTGCCTCAGCCTGCCAAAGTGCTGGGATTACAGGCATGAGCCACCACACCCAGCTCTGACTCTATGTTTAAATATTTGCGGAACTGCCAGACTGTTTTCCAAAGTGGCTACACTATTTTAAATTCCTACCAGCAGTGTGTAAGGATAATGATTTCTCCACATATTCAACATCACTTGTTATTATGTGTCTTTTTATTTTTTTGTTCTCTTGTGCCTTCGGCTGTGTATCTTCTTGATTTTAGCAATCCTAGTGAATGTGTGATTTCATTGTGGTTTTGATTTACATTTCCTTGATGGTCATTGATGTTGAGCATCCTTTCAGGTGCATATTGGCCGTTTGTATATCTTCCTTTGCTTATTTTGATTAGGTTATTTATTTGTTTGTTTTATTTTTATTTTTTGAGATGGAGTCTAGCTTTGTCACCCAGGCTGGAGTGCAGTGGCGTGATCTTGGCTCACTGAAACCTCTGCCTCCCCAGTTCAAACAATTCTCCTGCCTCAGCCTCCCGAGTAGCTGGGACTATAGGAATGCCCCACCACACCCAGCTAAATTTTGTATTTTTAGTAGAGACATGCTTTTACTATGTTGGCCAGGCAGGTCTTTCTTGACCTCAAGTGATCTGTCCACCTTAGCTTCTCAAAGTGCTGGGATTATAGGCGTGAGCCGCTGCGCCTGGCCAATTATTTTTTATTTTTTATTTTCTATTTTTATTTTTTGAGATAGAATCTCGCTCTGTGACCCAGGCTGGAGTGCAGTAGTGAGATTTTGGCTCACTGCAACCTCCGCCTCCTGGGTTTAAGCAATTCTCCTGCTCCAGGTTACTGAGTAGCTGGGGCTACAGGCACATGCCACAACATCTGGCTACTTTTTTTTGTATTTTTAGTAGAGATGGGGTTTCAACATGTTGGTCAGGCTGGTCTTGAATTCCTGACCTCAAATGATCCCCCGCCTCAGCCTCCCAAAGTGCTGGGATTACAGGTGTGAGCCACCGTGCCCAGCCTTAATTATTTTTTAAATGTTCACAAGACTTCTGCTGTGAAGCCTCCTTGGCTTTTCTTTGTGGGTAGTTTTTTTGATTACTAATTCAGTCTCTTCACTTGCTATAGGGCTATTAAGATTGTTCCTTTTTGAGTCAGTTGTGTATGAGTTTGTGTCTTTCTAGGAATTTGTCCATTTTATCTGTTATCTAATTTATTGGCATATAGTAGTATTTTGTTATGATTCTTTTTATTTTTCATAAGGTTTATTTTCCTTTTCTTTTTAGATTCTAGTAATTTTGGGTGTTTCCTCTTTCTTTTTGGTCAATCTAGCTAAAGGTTTGCCAATTTTGTTGATCTTTTCCAAGAACCACCTTTTGGTTTCATGATTGTTGTTTTTCTATTCTGTATTAATTTCTGCTCTTGCCTGTATTATTTCCTTCCTTCTGTTTGCTTTAGGTGTAGTTTGTATTTCATTTTCCAGTGTCCTAGGGCAGAAGGCTAGATTATTGTTCTTTCTTAATTGGGTGTTTACGAATACAAGTTTCCCTTTAAGTACTGCCTTAGTTTTATTCCATAAATTTTTGTTGTTCTTGTTTACAAATGGGGTCCTGCTATATTGCCTAGGCTGGCTTCGAACTCATGGGCTCAGGCAATCCTCCTGCTTCAGCCTCAGAAGTAGCAGGGTTTACAGATGTGCATCACCATGCCCTGCTTCCCATAAGTTTTTGTATGTTATATGTTCTTTTTTTTGAGACAGAGTCTCACTCTGTCGCCTACGCTGGAGTGCCCTGGCATGGTCTTGGTTCACTGCAACCTCTGCCTCCTGGGTTCAAGCAATTCTCCTGCCTCAGCTTCCCGAGTAGTTGGGATTACAGACGCATGCCACCATACCAAGTTAATTTTTTGTATTTTTAGTAGAGACAGGGTTTCACCATATTGGCCAGGCTGGTCTCAAACTCCTGACCTTAGGTGATGTGCACGCCTTGGCCTGCCAAAGTGCTGGGATTACAGGTGTGAGCCACTGTGCCCAGCCTATACCTTCATTTTTATTTAAAGTATTTTCCTTTTTTTTTCTTTTGATTTTCTTCCTTGACCCATTGGTTATTTAGAAGTATGTTGTTTACTTCCCACATATTTGTGAGTTTGTCTACTTTTTTTCTTTTATTGATTTCTGATTTCACTCCATTCTGATCAGAGAACATAGTTTATATTATTTGGCCCTTTAAATTTACTGACCTTTGTTTTATAGCCTGCCTAGTAGGTGGTCTGTCTTAGAGAATGTTCCATATGTACTTGAGAAGAATGTATATTCTGTTGTTGTTGAAAGTGTTGTTCTATAGGTGTCTGTGAGGTCTAATTGATTTTATAGTATTGTTCAAGCTTTCTGTTTCCTTGCTGACTGTCTGCCCAGTTGTCCTATTTATTATTGTTATTTTTCGAGGCAGAGTTTCACTCGTTGCCTAGGCTGGAGTGCAGTGGCGCAATTTCAGCTCACTGCAACCTCTGTCTCCCAGGTTCAAGTGATTCTCATGCCTCAGCCTCGCAAGTAGCTGAGATTACAGGTGTGCGCCTGGCTAAGTTTTGTATTTTCAATAGAGATGGGGTTTCACCGTGTTGGCCAGAATGGTCTCAATCTCTTGACCTCATGATCCACCCACCTTGGCCTCCCAAAGAGCTGGTATTACAGGTGTGAGCCACTGCGCCCGTCCGCTATTTATTATTAAAAATGAGATATTGCAGTCTTCAACTATGATTGTTGAATTGTCTATTTCTCCCTCTCTTTCTGTCAGATTTGTTTCATGTACTTTGGTACTCTGTTATTAAATTAACTGCATATGTATTTATAATTTCATATCTTCCTGATATATTGACCCTTATATCATTATAAAATGTCCTTCTTTACCTCTAGTTACATTTTTTGTTTTAAAGTCTATTTTAGGCCCAGCATGGTGTCTCATGCCTGTAATCCCAGCACTTTGGGAGGCTGAGGCAGAGGGATTTCTTGAAGCCCAGGAGTTTGAGACCAGCCTGGGAAATGTAGTGAGACCTTGTTTCTACAAAAGATAAAAAAATTAGCCATGCGTGGTGGCACACACCTGTGGGCCCAGCTATTTGGAGAGCTGAGTTGGGAGGATCGCTGGAGCCCAGAAGGTTGAGGCTGCAGTCAACTGTGATCCAGTCTAGGTGACAGAGTAAGATCTTGCCTCAGAAAAAAAAGTCTGTTTTGTCTGCTACTGATATTGCCATGTAAGCTTTCTTTCTTTTTTTTTTTTTT
>NW_012118421.1:596656-602326 GCF_000951035.1 Colobus angolensis palliatus
GAGCCACCGCGCCCGGCCGTCTCATGTCTTTTTGCTCCTTTCTTTTCTACTGTTATCTTTAGGATTAAGTGAATATTTTCTACAGAAGCATTTACTTTTTTTTTTTTTTTTGAGACGGGGTCTCGCTCGTCGCCAGGCTGGAGTGCAGTGGTGTAATCTTGGCTTGCTGCAACCACCGCTTCCCTGGTTCAGGTGATTCTCCTGCCTCAGCCTCCCAAGTAGCTGGGATTTTTGTGTTTTTTACTTTTTGTATTTTAGTAGATGGGGTTTCACCATGTAGGTCATGCTGGTCTCGAACTCCTGACCTCGTGATCCATCTGCCTCAGCCTCCCAAAGTGCTGGGATTAGAGGCGTGAGCCACCACGCTCCCTCAATTTTGTGGTTTTAATAGAGACAACCAAGCTGGCCTTGAACTTCTAACCTCAAATGATCCACCTTCCCTGGCCTCCCAAAGTGCTAGGATTACAGGAGTGAGCCACTGCGCCCGGCGGTTTTTTTTTTTTTTTTTTTTAAGATGGAGTTTCACTCTTATCACCCAGGCTGGAGTGTAGTGGCGTGATCTTGGCTCACTGTAACCTCTGCCTGCTGGATTCAGGTGATTCTCCTGCCTCAGCCTCTGGAGTAACTGGGCTTACTGGCACATACCGCCACTCCCAGGCTAATTTCTGTATTTTTAGTAGAGATTGGGTTTCACCATGTTGGCCAGGCTGGTCTGGAACTCGTGACCTCATTTGATCCACCTGCCTTGGCCTCCCAAAGTGCTGGGATTACAGGCGTGGGCCACCGCGCCTGGCCAGTTTTTGTTTTGTTTTTAATAATTTCTGTCTCTTTTTTGGTACTCTCTACTTGATGTGATACTGTTATACCTTCCTTTATTTTTAATTTATTATTTTCTTAGGTCTTCAAATATTTTTAAAAGCTATTTGATTCTTTTTTTCTGTTAAATCCAGCATCTTGTCACTCTCACAGGTATTTTTTGTTGCCTGATTTTTTTTTCCTGTGTGTGGGTCATACTTCTCTGTTTCTTTGCATGTCTCATAATTTTTTGTTGAAAACTAGATATTTTAGATTATATATTATAGCAACTCCAGGTACTGCACCCCCACATCTTGTCATTGTTATTTGCCTATTTGTTTAGCGACTGCTGTGTTGTTTTAGTGAAGTCTATTCTCCTATTCTTTCCTGCAAATTAGCTAGCCTACAGTTTAGCCTGTATTTTTATTGAATCTAAGACTCTTCTCCCAGTTACAGTAGTCCCCCCTTTATTTGTGGTTTTACTTTTTTTTTTTTTTTTTTCAGACGGAGTCTCGCTCTGTCGCCCAGACTGGAGTGCAGTGGCCAGATCTCAACTCACTGCAAGCTCCGCCTCCCGGGTTTACGCCATTCTCCTGCCTCAGCCTCCCGAGTAGCTCGGATTACAGGCGCCCGCCACCTCGCCCGGCTAGTTTTTTGTATTTTTTAGTAGAGACGGGGTTTCACCGTATTAGCCAAGATGGTCTCGATCTCCTCACCTCGTGATCCGCTGGCCTCAGCCTCCCAAAGTGCTGGGATTACAGGCTTGAGCCACCGTGTCTGGCCAGAAAAGATTTTTAAAGCTTAAAACTAACCAAAGACTCCCACCTGAATAGTTTTTTCCATTTTTCTCTGGCAAGATAAGCACATCTTAAATGCCATTTAGGGAAGTTGCGAGCTAAGTATTTGATTACTTTTTGAATCCTTTTATATAGACAGAATGGTGCTCAGGCAGAATATTCTTTAAATAAAAATGTGTTACCTGCTATGCATTTTCTTCAGCTTCCACCAGCAATAGATGGCTGTTAATTTTGTTTTTCATTAATGTAGACTTTGTTTTAAAAGGTATAAGAAGCAATTTTTTTTTTTTTTTTTGAGATGGATTCTCATCCTGTCGCTGAGGCTGGAGTGCAGTGGTGTGATCTTGGCTCACTGCAGCCTTCACATCCCAGGTTCAAACGCCTCCCTCACCCTCCTGAGTGGCTGGGATTACAGGCTTGAGCCACCGCGCCCGGCCGGTTTTACTTTTTGTGGCTACCCATGGCCAGTTGTGCTCTGAAAATATTAAATGGAACATTCCAGAAATAATTGATAAACTTCAAGTTGATCACCATTCTGAGTACCATCAGAAAATCTCATACTGTCACACAGAGTACCTCCATCAGAAGAAGAAGGGTGAATACAGTACAACATGATATTTTGGGAGACCACATTCATGTAACTATTATTACAGTGTATTGTGATAATTATTCTATTATTAGCTATTCTTAATCTCTTACTGTGACTAATCTATAAATTAAACTTTATCATAGGTATGTGTATATAGGAAAAAACATAGTATAGGGTTCAGTATTATCCGCAGTTTCAGTCCTCCATGGGATGTCTTGGAACACTGCAGATAAAGGGGGACCACTGTACCTTTTGCTGCAATCTCCAGTGTTTTTGAGAACACCCTTGGCTTTGGACTTTTCTTAAGTGTGTTGCAAATGAAGTCAGTTCCTTTGGGAAGAGATTAGGAGTTGTCTGTTTTGTTTCCTGTCCTGGCTGGCTCCCCTACCCCAGCCCCGCCCTTCTGCCTCTCAGGGCAATCTGTGAGCCAAGGTTTTGAAGCTGGGGTTGGGGACAATGGCTCATTTCTGTCTGAATAACACCTTCACTTTAGGAGCTGAGCATTTATGGGAGGTGGGGTTAGTAGCTTTAAGTATTTTTGACTTGCCTCTGCTGGTTTAGAACTACTGCTTTATGAACTAGGTAAAGGTGCTCAGGGCCCTGGTGTTCTCAGTGGTGCCATGCTCAAGGTAGAGCTTCCATTCTGTGAGTGGAGCTGGTGGAAGAAGAGAGTCACCCCCTGTCAACCACACTTTACTGGAAATTGGCCTCAGTAATAGATGAGAAGTGCTGGTTAATATTCTGTTCCTTCTGAGAAGAAAACCCAACTGGAAGCTGAGGGGAGGGGGAACCCTGTATTCTTGGCCATACCAGTCTGAAGTGTAGTTTCTGCCTTCCTTTGCTGGGAGGGTGCTGAGAGGGAGTGGTCTGATTTAGTTCAGTTACCACAGACGTTTGCTTTTCTTACCAAAGTTTCACAGATTTTCTTGAATAGATGTTTGGTCATTTATATGCCATTAAGACCATTTCCAGGGGCTTTAAATGTTTATTTATTTATAATCAGTTTTACTGGGAAGTGGGTCCAGAGTTCCTCATGCTGTTATGATAGAGATCTATATCCACTCTTAAAATCTTTAATGACCATGTATATAGCATACGCATGTTGGAATTTCCCTGAATTATGAAGCCCAATCCAACAGATCCCTGGGTGATAAGAAACCTGTTTATTATTTTCTTTACTGAGAGGTACCATGAGACGTCAGAAACTTGATTTTTAGTTCTGGTTCTGTCCTGTAGTAGTCACCTTGCTTTGACAGAGACTTAACTTTCATTGTAAAGTTCCGTGATTACAAAGAAGAAAGATAACTTGCCTCACCTACGTGTAGCTGTTTTTAAAGATTAAATGAGATAATATCTGTGAAAACTCACTGAAAAGTGAATTGGCTGAGCACAGTGCCTCATGCCTATAATCTTTGCTTTGGAGGGCTGAGGCAAGAGGATTGCTTGAGCCCAGGAATTCAAGGCTGCAATGAGTCATGATCATGCCACTGTACTCCAGCCAGGGCAACAAAGTGAGACCCTGTCTCAAAACAAAAAAAAAGAAAGAAAAGAAAAATAACTAAGAACTATGTGCATATATGGTAGTATTAATTAATAAAGCAAATAGAGCAAGTAGCACAAGAAATTTTACTTGAGGTTTTTTTTTTCTTGAGGTAATTTGAGAACTCCATTCAAGATTGAAACCTCATAACTTATTTTTAAAAATTTCTCTATAGTTCCTATTTATTATCAATTAAAAAAAGAAAAAGGTCGGGCGTGGTGCTCCACGCCTGTAATCCCAGCACTTTGGAGGCCGAGGTGGGTGGATGAATGGCAGGAGAATGACTTGAATCCGGGAGTTGGAGATTGCAGTGAGCCAAGATCACGCCACTGCACTCCAGTCCAGCAACAGAGCGAGACTCCATCTCGGGGGAAAAAAAAAAAAGATCTAGTCCTATATTCATATTTTAGTATCATTTTAGAGTTTATAAAATTGATTTGTTTTATGACTCCAATTTTGAAATAGCAGTTTTAAAGCTTTAAAATTATATTTTCCCTTTGGGGCCAGGCATGGAGGCTCTTGCCTATAATCCCAGCACTTTGGGAGGCCAAGGTGGGTGGATCACCTGAGGTCAGGAGTTTGAGACCTGCCTAGCCAACATGGTGAAACCCCATCTCTACCAAAAAAAAAAATACAAAAAATTAGCCAGGCATGGGGGCGGGTGCCTGTAATCCCAGCCACTTGGGAAGCTGAAGCAGGAGAATCGCTTGAAGCCAAGAGGTGGAGGTTGCAGTGAGCTGAGATCCAGCCATTGCACTCCAGCCTGGACAACAAGAGTGAAATGCCATCTCAAAATTAATTAATTAATTAATTAATTTTCTCCATAGTTCCTATTCAGTATTATTTCATTTTCAAATAACAAATCTAATCCTGCACCCAGATTTAGTATCATTTTAGAGTTTATAAAATTGATTTATTTTGTGATTCCAATTTTGAAATATCAAGTTTAAAGCTTTAAAATTTTATTTTTTCTTTTGGGCCAGGCACAATGGCTCTTGCCTGTAATCCCAGCACTTTGGGAGGCTGAGGTGGGCAGATCACTTGAGGGCAGGGGTTTGAGACCAGCCTGGCCAACGTGGTGAGACCCTGAAACCCCATCTCTACTAAAATACAAAAATTAGCTGGGCTTGGTGGCACGAGCCTGTAATCCCAGCTTGGGAGGCTGAGGCAGGAGAAGGGCTTGAATCCAGGAGGTGGAGATTGCAGTGAGCAGAGACCACCCCACTGTACTCCAGCCTTGACCAGAGTGAGACTCTGTCTCAAAAAAAAAAAAAATGCCTTTTTGTACTTCATGCATTTAAGAGAGTGCAGTGGTGCAATGGGGCAGGTGTGGTGGCTCACACCTGTAACCCCAGCACTTTGGGAGGCCGAGGTGGGCAGATCACTGAGGTCAGGAGTTTGAGACCAGCCTGGCCATCATGGGGAAACCTCGTCTCTACTAAAAATACAAAAATTAGCTGGGCATGGTAGTGTGCACCTGTAATCCCAGCTACTCGGGAGGCTGAGGCAGGAGAATTGCTTGAACCTGGGAGATGGAGGTTGCAGTGAGCCGAGATCGAGCGACTGCACTCCAGCCTGGGCAACAGATCAAGACTTTGTCTCAAAAACACAAACAAAACAGTACAGTGATTTTTTTAGGCAAATATGAGCTGTTACTATACTGTCAGTTGGTAGCTTTATGTGAGAGAGGACATTTTACTTGAATAAATTCAAGTAAAATTTTCACAGAAAAACCTAATGCAGTTCATGAAGAATATATAATTAGGAAATATGACTATACATGTTGACTAAATTAACTGAGATAGAATAATAATTATTTAAGTTTAGTAAAAAGAGATACAATTTACAATTTATTTCTCTGATTTTTTTTTTTTTTTGATATGGAGTCTTGCTTTGTTGCCCAGGTTGGAGTGTAGTGGCGCCATCTCTGCTCACTGCAAACTCCGCCT
>NW_012118421.1:602851-606480 GCF_000951035.1 Colobus angolensis palliatus
GATCTTGGCTCACTGCAGCCTTCACATCCCAGGTTCAAACGATTCTCCTTTATCAACTTCCCAAGTAGCTGGGATTACAGGTGCCTGCCACCATGCCCAGCTAATTTTAGTGTTTTTAGTAGAGACAGGGTTTCACCATGTTGGCCAGGCTGGTCTTGAACTCCTGACTTTGTAATCCACCCACCTTGGCCTCCCAAACTGCTGGGATTACAGGCGTGAGGCACTGCACCCAGCCTAGAAACAAAGTATTAAAACCATTGTCTGATAATATGAAAATCGTAGGAATTCCAATCTTTTTTTTTTTTTTTTTTGCTTTTTGAAACAAGGTCTTGCTCTGTTCCCCAGGCTATAGTACAGTGGCATGATAATGGCTCACTGTAGCCTTAACCTCCTAGGCTCAAATGATCTTTCCACCTCAGCCTCCTAAGTAGCTGTGACTACAGATATAGGCCGCCTCACCTGTCTAATTTTTGAAATGTTTTGTAGAGATAAGGTCTCATTATGTTTGCCCAGTCTGGTCTTGGACTCCTGGGCTCAAATGATCCTCCTATTTTGGCCTCCCAAAGTGCTGGGATTACAAGCATGAGTTCCTGGCCTCAAATCCATTTTTCTTGTGTCGTTTAAAGTAGTAAAAGAGCATCTTGATGCCAACTTCATGTATATATTTAAATGCTATTGTTATAGTTAATGGAATGTATGCAATGTATACGTAATAGAGGCTTTTGAATCATTTTTCTGGTTTTTTTTTCTTTTTTTTTTTTTTGAGACGAGTTTTGCTCTTGTTGCCCAGGCTAGAGTGCAATGGCGCGATCTCAGCTCACTGCAACCTCCGCCTCCCGGGTTCAAGCGATTCTCCTGTCTCAGCCTCCCGAATAGTTGGGATTGCAGGCATGCACCACCACACCTGGCTAATTTTGTATTTTTAGTAGAGACAGGGTTTCTCCATGTTGGTCAGGCTGGTCTCAAACTCCCGACCTCAGATGATCTGCCCACCTCGGCCTCCCAAAGTGCTGGGATTACAGATGTGAGCCACCATGCCCGGCCCATTTTTCTGTTTTTATTAAACATATTTATTGCCTCAAGTACTTACCATTTATTCTTCCTAACTGTAACATTGAGCTCTTTGACCAACATCTCCCCGTTTCCCCTTAACCCCTAGCCTCTGGTAACCACCGTTGTGCTCTCTGTTTCTGTGAGTTCAGTTTTGGATTCCACATAAAAGTGAAAACGTGGTATTATGCCTTTCTGTGCCTGGGTTGTTTTACTAGGATAATGTCCTCCAGGTTCATCCATGTTGCACAAATGACACAATTCCCTATTTTTAAAGGATGAATTGTATTTCATTTTGTATATATATCACATTTTCTTTATCCATTCATCTGGTATGGACACTTTTGGTTCCATAATGTGGCCATTGTGAATAATGATATAACAAACATGGGAGTGCAGATATCTCTTTGATATACTGATTCCAATTCCTTTCAATATATATTCAGAAATTGAATTGCTGGATTATATAGTAACTCTGTTTTTAGTTTTTCGAGGAACCGCCATCCTGTTTTCCAAACTCCTGTACTGATTTACATTCCCACCAACAAGTGTACCTGGGTTCCCTTTTCTCTACATCCTTGCCAACATTTGTTATCTTTTATCTTTTTGATAATATCCATTTTGACAGGTATGTGGTGATATCTGATTGTGATTTTAATTTGCCTTTCCGTAATGATTAGTGATGTTGAACATTTTTTCATATATCTGTTGACTATTCATATACCTTCTCTTGAGAAGTATCTGTTCAGGTCCTTAGCCTAGTTTTTAATTAGGTTGTTTTTTTGCTTTTGGGTTGTTTGAGTTCTTTACATATTTTGGATATTAACCCCTTAATCAAATGTATGACTTGCAAGTATTTTCTCCCATTCCATGGGTGGTCACTTCACTCTGTTGATTGTTTCTTTTACTGTGCAGAAGCTTTTTATTTTGGTGTAATCCCATTAGTCTGGTTTTGGTTTTGTTGCCTGAGCTTTTGGGGTCAAATACAAAAAAGTATTGCCCAGACCAATGTTATGTAGTTTTCCCCTATGTTTTCGTCTAGTAGTTTTACATGGATAATTTTTCTAATACATATTTCAGAATCTCCATTGGTGGCAATAAATGTTTTTTATTGTATAAGTAGAAAATCTTTTACGTAGTGGAATATGTTAACAGATGATTGGTGTCTTAATGTTAGAGCATTTTGATAACAGATAACCATAAAACTACTTCTAATCACCATATCCTTTCTCGTGTTTGTGGACTAGGCATCATGTGAAGTTTCTGTTTGCTCCTGCAGATTTACTCTCTACTCCCCTGCATGCTGCGTTGTACTTTGGCATGTATGCAGTGTATTAGTAGACTCCTTTGTCCTCTGGCTTTCTGTTGAGTTTTGCCAATGTGAGCCACCAGCAGGATATTAGAGGGCAGGGAATAAAATGAGGTTGTGTTATTTACTCTTCACCATTCAGATTCTCGGTTTCCTTCCTTGTTATATGCCATGGGTAACTGGATTTTCTACTAAGGCCACAGCTACTATTGAGAAGCCTTCTCCATTTGGGTATTCTCCTGGGGTTCCTGGTAACTGCTCTCTCTTTTTACCCTTTCAGATATTGGGTTTGTGATAGTCCATTTTGTGCTGCTATAACAGGATACCACATACTGGGTAATTGATAAAGAACAGAACTTTATTGGCTTACAGTTGTGGAGGCAAGGAAGTCCAAGATTGAGGGCCTGGCATCTGGCAAGGGCCTTCTTGCTGCATCATTGAACATAGCAGAAGGCAAGGGGGTGAGAGAGAAGGGGACAGAGCTCATGATTTTATAACAAACCCACTTCCATAATAATGGCATTAATCCATTCATGATGCTGGAGCCGTCATGGCATGATCACTGCTCATTCAGTCCCAGCTCCCAACACTGTATATTGTTTCCAACAGACGTTTTTTAGGGGACACATTTTAACAGCAGCAGGGATATTAATGGTTTTCTCAGTGCTGCTAGCCCTGGGGTACTATTCTGTTCATTGTTGGAAACCCTGTCCACATCTTTGTAGATAATACCCTATTAGACAATTAAAAAAGCTTTTTTTTAATGTGTATAGCCTAAATCTCACCACTACTAGCCAATTTGAGTGTATCATTTGGTTTCCTGCCAAGACCAATACAACAGCCAATGCTTATACATTGGAGTACTTTTTAACAACTGAACACAAACCTGGCTTCACTTAATGTTAAGAACAGACTTTTTCTGTTTCGTTTTAATACATCATAAATATGCTAAGACAAAGGAATTTTGAAAAGGTCCTGTATTTACATAGTACATTTGTAAAACAGACTCAATTTTTAAAACCCTGATATTTAAGATAAATATTTAAGATTAATACTCCTGGCATATAATACTAATAGAGCATAAGAAGTGGAGGCCTATGCTAGATGTGGTGACTCACACCTGTAATCCCAGCACTTTGGGAGGCCGAGGCAGGTGGATCACGAGGTCAGGAGTTCAAGATCAGCCTTGCCAAGATGGTGAAACCCCATCTCTACTAAAAATACAAAAATTAGCCAGGTGTGGTGGTGGGTGCCTGTAATCCCAGCTACT
>NW_012118421.1:606995-615543 GCF_000951035.1 Colobus angolensis palliatus
CCGAGACTCCATCTGGAAAGAAAAGAAAAGAAGAGAAGAGAAGAGAGAAAAGAAAAGGTTAAGAAAATTATAAGGAAGAGAAAATATATTTACTGTTCATTAAGTGGGAAGTGGATCATCATCATAAGTCTTCTTCCTCATTGTCTTCACATTGAGTAGGCTGAGGAGGAAGAGGAGGGGTTGGTCTTGCTATGTTAGGCATGGCAGGAGGTGGAAGGGGAGGTGAGAGAGAAAGGCATACTCGCTGTAACTTCATGGAAATACATAGTAATTTCTGTCTGACTTTTTTATACTTTTCATTTCCCTAAAAAATGTTTAGGCCGGGCGCGGTGGCTCAAGCCTGTAATCCCAGCACTTTGGGAGGCCGAGACGGGCGGATCACGAGGTCAGGACACCGAGACCACCCTGGCTAACACAGTGAAACCCCGTCTCTACTAAAAACTACAAAAAACTAGCCGGGCGAGGTGGCGGCGCCTGTAGTCCCAGCTACCCGGAGGCTGAGGCAGGAGAATGGCGTGAACCCGGGAGGCGGAGCTTACAGTGAGCTGAGATCCGGCCACTGCACTCCAGCCTGGGTGACAAAAAAAAAAAAAAAAAAAATGTTCTATGTGGTAACAGTTCTTTTCCCACCATTTGCTTTAGTTTCACTACCTGTATAGAAGGGTCCATGTTGTAAAAGAAGTCAAGTAGTCTTGAAAAAGCAGAGCCCTTCTGCCAGATTGTCTAATGTCAGTTTCTTTTCTGGCACTGCTGCTTTTACATCTTCTTCATCATCTGGCAGTGGTTTGGAGGCACTCATCTTTATCAAGCCATTTTCTGTTAATATCTCTGGTGTGTCTATTAGCTCTTGAATTTCTCCAAGATCCAAATTTTGAAACCCTCCACCCCCCAGCCCACCTTTCTTTTCATATCTACTATATCTTTCATGATTTCATTGATTGGCTGTGTCGTAAATCCTGTGAAGATGTGCACAACACTTGGACACAGTTTTCTCCAGCAGAAATTTGTTTTGTGTTTGATGTCTTTCACAACTTTTTCTATAACAATGGCATCTTGAGTGGTGTAATCCTTCCAGACTTTCATGATGTTTTCTTTATTGGGGTTCTCTTCTTTTTTTTTTTTTGAGACAGAGTCTCGCTGTCACCCAGGCTGTAGTGCAGTGGCATGATCTTGGCTCACTGCACCCTCCATCTCCCAGGTTCAAGCAATTCTCCTGCCTCAGCCTCCCGAGTAGCTGGACTACAGGTGCATGCTGCCATGTCCGGCTAGTATTTTGTATTTTAGTTAAGATGGGGTTTCACGATGTTGCCCAGCCTGGTTGCAAAACCCTGAACTCAGGTAATCTGCCCGCCTCAGCCTCCCAAAGTGCTGGGATTATAGGTGTGAGCCACCGCGCTCAGCCCACAGTTCTCTTCTATTGCGTCAACAGTACTTCCCATAGAGTAATGTGTGTAATGAACCTTAAAGGTCCTTATGACCCCAGATCTAGAGGCTGAACTAGAGATGTTGTGTTTGGGGGCAAGTACAACACTTTGACGCCTTCAGTGTTGAACTTGTGGGGTTCTTGGTGGCCAGGGGCATTGTCCAATAACAAAAGAACTTTAAAAGCAGTCCCTAATTAAAAGAATACTTTCTGACTTCAGGGACAAAGCATTGATGGAACCAATCCAGGAAAAGGGTTCTTGTTATCTAGGCCTTGTTGTACAGACGAAAGCCTGGTAACTGGTGTTTATCTTTTTCCTTTAAGGCTTAGGGGCTAGCAGCTTTATAGGTAAGGTAATAATAATAATAAACCGGACTGCATTTGTACAAAATAGTAGAGTTAGCCTATCCCTTTCTGCCTTGAATCCTGGTGCTTGCTTCTCTTCCTTACTAATAAATGTCTTTTGTGGCATGTTTTTTTCAGAATAGGCACTTTGATCTCCATTAAAAACCTGTTCTGCTAGATATCCTTACTTCTCAATGATTGTCTTAATGGTGTGTGGGAACTCATCTGCTGTCTTTTGGTTGGCAGAATCTGCTTCTGTTGTTTTGTTGACATTTTAAAAGCCGAACTTCTTTCTAAAATTATCAAGCCATCCCTTGCTGGCATTAAATTCTCCAGCTTTAGATACTGTGTTAGGGTTCTCCAGAGGGACAGAACTAATATATGTATATATGAAAGGGAGTTTATTTATTTTTTTTGAGACAGGGTCTCCCTCTGTTGCCCAGGCTGGAGTGCAGTGGTGCGATCTTGGCTCACTGCAACCTCTGCCTCCTGGGTTCAAACAATTCTCCCATCTCGGTCTCCTGAGTAGCTAGGATCACAGGCGTGTGCCACTATAGCCCAGCTAATTTTTGTATTTTTATTTATTTTATTTATTTAGAGATGGAGTCTTGCTCTGTTGCTCAGGCTGGAGTGCAGTGGGTCAATCTCAGCTCACTGCAACCTCCGCCTCCCGGATTCAAGCGATTCTCCTCTCTCAGCTTCCCTAGAAGCTGGGATTACAGGCGTATGCTACCATTCCTGGCTAATTTTTGCATTTTTAGTAGAGACAGGATTTTGCCATGTTGGCCAGGCTGCTCTTGAACTCCTGACCTCAGGTGATCCAGCCACCTCAACCTCCCAAAGTTCTGAGATTACAGGTGTGAGCCACTGCTCCTGGCCTAATTTCTGTATTTTTCGTAGAAATGGGGTTTCACCATATTGGTCAGGCTATGCAAGGGAGTTCATTCAAGATAATTGGCTCACATGATCACAAGGCAAAGTTCCACAATAGGCTGTCCACAAGGTGAGGAAGAAGGAAGCCAGTAGTGGCTCAGTCCAAGTCTGAAAGCCTCAAAACCAGGGAAGCTGACAGTGCAGCCTTCAGTCTGTGGCTGAAGGCCTGAGAGCCCCCAGCAAACCACTGGTGTAAGTCCAAGAGTCCAAAGGCCAAAGAACCTGAAGTCTGATGTCCAAGAGCCGGCGGAACAGATGAAAGCATCCAGCACAGGAGAAAGATGAAAGCCAGAAGAGACTCAGCAAGCTGGCTTATTCCACTTTCTTCTGCCTGCTTTGTTGTAGCTGCACTGTCAGCCCCTTGGATGGTGTCCACCCACATCAAGGGTAGGTCTTCCTGTCCGAGTCCACTGACTCACATGTCAGTCTCCTCTGGCAACACCTTCACAGACACACCTAGAAACAATACTTTACCAGCTATCTAGGCATCCCTGAATCCAATCAAGTTGACACCTAATATTAATCATCACAGATACTTTACCGTCCTTTTGCTTTAAGCTGTCATAATTCTGCTTTTTCTTGAATCATATTAGTCTATAGCTATGCCTTTCTTACAAGCAGTCCTGCAGCACATAAAAGCTGCATTTTCAATACAAGATAAAAAGTTGGCCATGCACGGTGGCTCACACCTATAATCCCAGCACTTTGGGAGGCTGATGTAGGTGGATCACTTGAGGTCAGGAGTTGGAGACCAGCCTGGTTAACACAGTGAAACCCTGTCTCTACTAAAAATATAAAAATTAGCCAGGCATGGTGGTGGGTGCCTGTAATCCCAGTTGAGGCAGGAGAATTGCTTGAACCTAGGAGGCGGAGGTTGCAGTGAACTAAGATTGCACCTTTGCACTCCAGCCTGGGTGACAGAGTGAGACCCTATCTCAAAAAGAAAAAGAAAGAAGAAAAAGATATTTGGCAAAAAGCGCAAGGTTTTCATGCCTGCTGGCATAGCTGCAGGAACAGCTTCACAAATTTCCTTTTCTTTCTTTCTTTTTTTTTTCTTTTTACAATAGTCCTTACACTGGATTCATCTATCTTGAAATGGCAGGTAGCCACAGCTGCAGACCCCAACCTTTAGTATATATCAAGCAGTTCACCTTTTTCTTGTAATGTCATGACTGTTTCCTGCTTCTTGAGAGCACTTCCAGCATCAGTTATGGCGCTTTATATTAGTCCTGTGGTGTTATTTAAGGTTTGTAGTATTGTACTAAACATGTTGAAAATTATGTAAGAACCACAAGAGATCAATTTTTACTGTGATTTACAGTTTACTGGAGAGATGAACTGCTCACCTAGAGATGATTAATGTCACATGGCATTTTAAGCAAATACAACCCTTGAGCTCACTGCAATAGCAGCAGGAGATGGCTAAGAAATTATAGTAGTATATTATGTACTGCAGTTAATTTTATGCAGTTATGATTTTTTTTTTTTTTTGAGACAGAGTTTCACTTTTGTTGCCAGGCTAGAGTACAATGAGGCAATCTTGGCTCACTGCAACCTCCACCTCCTGGGTTCAAGCGATTCTCCTGCTTGTTCAGCCTCCCGAGTAGCTGGGATTATAGACGCCTTTTGTATTTTTAGTGGAGATGGGGTTTCGCCATGTTGGTCAGGCTGGTCTCAAACTCCTGACCTCAGGTGATCCACCCGCCTCAGCCTCCTAAAGTGCTGGGATTACAGGTGTGAGCCACTGCGCCTGGCCCATGCAGTTAAGATTTAATACTATATCTTTATGTTTGAATACATTTCTCTTGACTGCAAATGGCACAATGTAATGTCTGTTTGTGCGGGTAAGTTTTGATAACTCTATTATAAAATTTAAAATTGCACATATTTTTATGGTAATAAATGATAAACTAGTGTCTACATTTATTTTATGCATTCACAGCATACTTTTTCTTGATTTTTTTGATATTTCTAGTCTATGGGTTCATCTGAGTTTTTAAAAATTGTTACAAATTTTCAAAAAATGTTTAATATATTTATTGAAAGAAAATCCATTAATAAGTTGATCCACACAGTTCAAACCTGTGTTGTTCAACTGTATGCTTTCCTCCAAAGCATGCCTAGTCCTTTTCTAAATAGTTTTTTGGCCTTATCATGTATTATGTGTTATTGAAATTGGTTCCTTTCCTTGTACTCCTGCCACTGTTTCCATTTGCTGTAAACCATAAGATCAGAGCATCTTAAACAGAGCCACTAAAGTAACCCTTGTCCCACATATAAGACACATCCTGCTCTGAATGTAGAAGATATAGCGGATTTTATCCAGGGTGTCAGTAATACAGTTTTTTCTTGGCTGAATCTGTTTGCTTGGACATTCGTTCTTCAGTAAGTAGAGACAACGGAGCTGCATTACTTTGTCTCTTCAGGCACAGTATCACAGAAACTGGCGTATCTACTTTTTATGGCACTGCTGTGTTATGTTGATTTCTGTTTTCACCCATACACTCAGTCTTTTTTGTTTTTTTCTGAGACGGAGTTTCACTCCTGGTACCCTTGAGTGCAATGGCACGATCTCGGCTCACCACAACCTCTGCCTCCCGGATTCAAGCAATTCTCCTGCCTCAGCTTCCCAAGTAGCTGGGGATTACAGGCATGTGCCACTATGCCCGGCTAATTTTTGTATTTTGAGTAGAGATGGGGTTTCTTCATGTTGGTCAGGCTGGTCTCGAGCTCCTGACCTCAGGTGATCCACCTGCATCAGCCTCCCAAAGTGCTGGGATTACAGACGTGAGCCACTGCGCCTGGCCCCATCCACTCAGTCTTAACAGATATTCTTGTGTTTGCCTTTTTAATGCCCTTTTAATCATTAGTAAATATAAGAAGATTATGGACAAGTTTTTTTCTTTCTCCCCTCCTTGGAAGCCATATTAAAACAATTATTGTCCAGACACAGTAGCTCACTCCTGTAATCCCAGCACTTTAGGAGGCTGAGGCGGGTGGGTCAGTGGGGCCGGAATTTGAGACCAGCCTGGCCAACATGGCGAAACCTCATTTATACTAAAAATACAAAAATTCGTGCAATTGGTGCACGTCTGTAATCCCAGCTACTCATGAGGGTGGGGTGCGATAATCAATTGAACCCAGGAGGCAGAGGTTGCAGTGAGCTGAGATCGTGCCACTGCGCTCTAGCCTGGGTGACAGAATGAGACTCTGCCTTAAAAACAAAAACAAACAAACAAAAACAAACAAACATTATTAATGCATTTGATTTATTGAAGGCTTTGTACTATGTTTTCTTTGGATAAACATATTGGTACAATGAAGCATGCCTTTATCACTGGCTTCATCTAGAAAGGCAGATAATATCTGTTTGGCAAGCTTCACAAAATTCATTTGGAATTACAGAACCAAGATTAACTATGTAGGTGTGCATTGTGGATTGCATTTTGCCAGTGGCACTGGCTTACCAAATATGCACTGAGCTTACCTTGGGTTCTACGGTCTAGTCCTTTTTTAAGACTTAAAGAAGGGATACAGTTTCAGCTTTCTACCTATGACTAGCCAGTTTTCCCAGCACCATTTATTAAATAGGGAATCCTTTCCCTATTTCTTGTTTTTGTCAGGTTTGTTACAAAAATTAATTCAAGATGGATTAAAGACTTAAATGTTAGACCTAAAATCGTAAATACCCTAGAAGAAAACCTAGGCAATACCATTCAGGACATAGGCATGGGCAAGGACTTCATGACGAAAACATCAAAAGCATTGGCAACAGAAGCCCAAATTGACAAATGGGACCTGATTAAACTAAAGAGCTTCTGCACTACCATCAGAGTGAACAGGCAACCTACAGAATGGGAGAAAATTTTTACAGTCTACCCATCTGACAAAGGGCTAATATCCAGAATCTACAAAGAACTTAAACAAATTTACAAGAAAAAAATCAACCCCATCAAAAAGTGGGTGAAGGATATAAACAGGCACTTCTCAAAAGAAGACATTTATGCTGCCAACAGACACATGAAAAAATGCTCATCATCACTGGCCATCAGGGAAATGCAAATCAAAAACATATACCATCTCACACCATTAGAATGACAATCATTAAAAGTCAGGAAAGAACAGGTGCTAGAGAGGATGTGGAGAAATAGGAACACTTTTACACTGTTGGTGGGACTGTAAACTAGTTCAACTATCGTGGAAGACAGTGTGGCAATTCCTTAAGGATCTAGAACTAGAAATACCGTTTGACCTAGCCATCCCATTACTGGGTATATACCCAAAGGATTATAAGTCATGTTGCTATAAAGACACATGCACACATATGTTTATTGCGGCACTATTCACAATAGCAAAGACTTGGAACCAACCCAGATGTCCATCAATGATAGACTGGATTAAGAAAATGTGGCACATATACACCATGTAATACTATGCAGCCTTAAAAAGGGATGAGTTCATGTCACATGAATGAAGCTGGAAATCATCATTCTGAGCAAACTATCGCAAGGACAGAAAACCAGACACCGCATGTTCTCACTCTTAGGTGGGAATTGAACAATGAGAACACTTGGACACAGGATGGGGAACATCACACATTGGGGCCTGTCATGGGGTGAGGAAGGGGGGAGGGATAGCATTAGGAGATGTACCTAATGTAAATGATGAGTTAATGGGTGCAGCACACCAGCATGGCACATGTATACATATGTAACAAATATGCATGTTGTGCACAGATACTCTAGAACTTAAAGTATAGTAATAAAAAAAAGACTTAAAGAAACAAACAAAACTTATCTTGCCACTTATTGCCACCATTAAAAGTTCATTTGATGTTCCCTTACATATCCTGCTTAATTTCTCTGAACCTTAATTTCCCTGCTATAGCATAAGTATGTCAGATGGCGTCCTTAAGTTTCTTTCTATTGACTGAACACCCTCTCTGTGTTGTATTTACAAATAGTGGAAACGAAAATTTAGCAAGATAGGAGAAAAGAAGGCTCTGGATTATCAACTCATTGCAGACTGCGATTACCAACTCCATTTCAGCAGCTGCGTCTTTTTTTTTATTCTTCTATGGGCTTAAGGTGGTGGTAGTTATATGGGTGAATGTAAAATATCTTTGTGGAATTTTAACTCTAAAGATTTTAAATTGTTGATTGGATTGCAGTCTCTTTGTAGTACTGCCTATACAATATTCTTGGTGCCTACCAAGTATTTGACTACTTCATTCTGGCTTAAATATATGGAATGAATTTAGGTATGACTGTTGCTAACCTGATTTCTTGTTGCAGACAAAACTTACCTGGGGCCCATACTTATGGTTTTACATGCTTCGGGCTGCTACATCAACTCTCTCAGGTATTGCTGTTCTGCTTGAATACTGTATAATTGCTGTAACATGCTTCAGCAACAGGAGCTTTGCTAAATAGGATGTTTCCAAACTGAAGGAGAAACAGTAGGGAGTTAATCACTGTCCTCAGGAGCTAGCTAGCTTTGGGAGATAGTAACCTAACTTGTACTTCACATTAAAACATTCTTCAGCTTCCAGTATGGTTTTTTTTTTTTTTTTTAAGGAATGAAAGATGACTATATTAGTTTAGATATGGTTTTCAAGTTCTTAAACCCTTTCTCTTAACAGCTATTTTGCTGCTTTGTCATTTGGTTTCCAATTGATAACATTCTCAATCTGTCTCACTGCTTATTCTAAAGCTTGTATTACAGTTCATTTATATTTGTATATCATTAATATTTCATTTCTTTTTCTTTTTTTTTTTTTTGAGACGGAGTCTCGCTCTGCCACCCAGGCTGGAGTGCAGTGGCCGGATCTCAGCTCACTGCAAGCTC
>NW_012118421.1:615638-623683 GCF_000951035.1 Colobus angolensis palliatus
TGATCTCCTGACCTCGTGATCTGCCCGTCTCGGCCTCCCAAAGTGCTGGGATTACAGGCTTGAGCCACCGCGCCCGGCCAGTATTTCATTTCTTTAACTGAGATGTGACTAAGTCATATTTGAAGGAAATGAATTATCAACTTATAACTTAATAATGCGAATTTAAAATATAGGTTTTAAATTAGAAAGCTTTCTTCTGTTTCCATTTTTAACTCCCTCATAGCTTTTTATCACTTTCTGCTTTTTAATTAGAGCTAGTTGTGAATAGTAATTGATTCAACAAACATTTACTGAGCACTCAATATATGCTAGACAGGTTGATGTAATGGAAAGAGCATGAGCTTTAGATTCAGACCTAGCTTTGAACTTTGGATCTGCTTTATCAATTTGGGTAAGTTCTTTAACCTCTTTACGCCTAACCTTTCACAGTGCCTGGCACATGGTAGGCACTCAGTGAGTGTTATACTACAAGCCATTCCCTTCCTCCAGCCCAATGATATCCCAGCTTTCTGAGTATACATTTTTCTTTTTTGAGACAGAATCTTGCTCTTTCATCGAAGCTGGAGTGCAGTGGTGTGATCTTGGCTCACTGTAACCTCCGCATCCTGATTTCAAGCTATTATCCTGTCTCAGCCTTGTGAGTAGCTGGGATTACAGGCATCCACCACCGTGTCCAGCAAATTTCGTATTTTTAGTAGAGATGAGGTTTCAACATGTTCAAGCTGGTCTTGAACTCCTGACCTCATGTGATCTGCCTGCCTCAGCGTGAGGCATGAGCCACCATGCCCGGCAGTATACACTTTTCTTAAAGACATAGACATATAACAGATGTACCTAGTGATAATTGTTCTAATACACATATGAAAAGATTTGCTGGGAGTTCCGAAGCCACCAACACTTCTTGAAGAAATCAGGGAAGATATACAGAAGAGAGATATATTAGGTTTTTATAATCTCCTTGAGAGCAGGAACAGTAACTCTTGTATTCCTACAGTGTCTTACACATAGACAGTGCTCAAGAAATGTTTATAGAAATATCTAAGTCTTTTAACTTTTGTATCTTCAGTGTGTGACTTCCTTGGAGAGAAGATTGCATCTGTTTTGGGTATCAGCACCCCAAAGTACCAATATGCCATTGATGAATATTACCGAATGAAGAAGGAGGTATGCCTCCTTTTTACATTTTCTTGATTCAGTTCGGTATGCCATGGACTTGATGGGTTGCATAATGAGCGGATATATTTTCTAACTGCCCAACATATAGCTCTCTTGTGCTAGGCATTTCATTCTAGAATCATTAATTTGTTTTATCAAAGTAACATACATGTAGGGACATGGATGCAGCTGGAAACCATCATTCTCAGCAAACTATCGCAAGAACAGAAAACCAAATACTGCATGTTCTCACTCATAGGTGGGAATTGAACAATGAGATCACTTGGACACAGGAAGGGGAGCATCACACACTGGGTCCTATTGTGGGGAGGGGGTAGGGGGGAGGGATAGCATTAGGAGATATACCTAATGTAAATGATGAGTTAATGGATGCAGCACACCAACATGGCACATGTATATATATGTAACAAACCTGCACATTGTACACATGTACCCTAGAAGTTAAAGTATTAAGAAAAAGTAACTTACATTCTAGAATTCTTTAAAACTGGAATTTCCCTATGATCTCTGTGCAAAATAAGCTAGATTTCATTGTCTTAGTGCTATGTGAGATGCCTTATATACATTATTAAATCTTCACACGCCTCTTTTTGGATTATCATTCTAATTCTAAGATGAAGAAACAAGATACTTAGAGCACATGGACTAGATGTAGGACAAGTGGAGTGGGTTCGACACAGACCAAGTACAGGAAATGTGTATGTGCCAGGTGTTAATGCACAAAAATTTGAGGGCAGTTTAAAAATAGTGAGGTCTTAAGGTGAGAGTGAAGTGAATTTTGTCTTAAAAAATAAAAGCCTTTAGTGCTTAAGAGCGTGGGCTCAAGAACCAAAGGGTTTGAATTCAGAATCTATTCTGCCACTTAAAACTTTGTAACCTTGGACAGAACACTTAACCCCTCAATAAGCCTCAATCTCCTCGTCTTTGTAATGAGAATTGCAGCATGCATGCTTGGGGGCTGCTCTACAGATTAAATACATTAATATATGAAACGTTTGGAACAGCACCTAGTGTGTATTGGTGAACACAACAAATATTGGCATCTGCTATTCTTCAAGCAAATAGAGGGCAGCAATTCAGGTAAAGCTAGAATGTAGAGGCATGAAGGTACATTGTTATGGTTGGGGAAATGGCAAAAATATAATAGTTTATTGTCACTGGGGCATAAGGTACAATGTGGGAGTAACAGGACATGAGCCTGGAAAGGTCAGCTGACTTAACATTTGTTATATGGTTTCAAACCTGTTTAATGAACAGATAAGTACTTCTTAACACTATAAGCCTTACTTAGAGCCTCATTACCTCATCTGGACTATTATACTGGCCTCCTAAATGGCATCTCTCTATTCTCAAGCAAGCCCCAGAGTAATCTTCTGGGGCTACTCACTGTGTACTGACTACCCGTTCTGCAGGGTCCAATACAAATGCCACCTCCTCAATGAATTTAGTAGTTCTGCAACGAGAAATTATTTACCCTTTCAAAATCTCTACATCTGTCATAATACTGTTTTTACATGTCTTAACTTCCCTACTAAGTTGTAAACTTCTTGAGGAAAGGTACTGCCTTATCTATGTATTTGGTGCTTATGGGAAAACTAACTATGCTATATATCATTTAGTAAATGAACCAGCCTATTCAACCGAATAGACTGACACCCTACAATTGAAGTGATACAGTTGAAGCTAACTTTTTATTTATTTATTTAGCTTAGACTTAATGAAAGAAATATAGTCATTGTCAAAGTTAATTCAGGTCTCATCTAAGTGACATAGTGCTGGACCCTGTTTTAAAAAATAACCTCTTTTGGGCTGAGTGCGGTGGCTCACGTCTGTAATCCCAACACTTTGGGATGCTGAGGTGGGTGGGTCACTTGAGGTCAGGAGTTCGAGACCAGCCTGGCCAACATGGAGAAACCCTGTCTCTACTAAAAATGCAAAAATTAGCTGGACATGGTGGCAGGTGCTTGTAGTCCCAGCTACTCGGGAGGCTGAGTCAGGAGAATTGCTTGAGCCTGGGAGACAGAGGTTGCAGTGAGCCACTGCACTCCAGCCTGGGCGACAGAGCAATACTCTTTCTCAAAAAACAAGAAAAAAACTACTTTCCTTAAAATGTTTTACAGTAGTTATTTTGATTAGAGAGCAGGAGAAGGGAAAATATGTCTTAATTAGACCAAACTGAATTGAACATGACACTTTTTTTTGGTATTTTTTTTTTTTTAAACATAAGCTGACAGTGGGGAAAACAGCACTATATACCTTTTGGACTTTTGTATTTCAACTATTCTTGATGTTGCTCCCTTTTTTAGGAAGAAGAAGAAGAAGAAGAAAACAGGATATCTGAAGAAGCAGAAAGACAATATCAACAGAATAAATTGCAGTCTGATTCCATTGTTCAGACGGATCAACCAGAGACAGTGATATCCAGCTCATTTGTGAATGTCAATTTTGAAATGGAGGGAGACAGTGAAGTAATTATGGAAAGCAAGCAAAATCCAGTCTCTGTCCCACCGTAAAATGAAATGACTATCAAGCTTTAAACTCTTAAGTTTTTTTTAATATAGAAACTTTCACATTCTTTATTCAGTGGGACTTCATACAATTATTTATATTTTAAATTATTAAAATATCTGGAAAGGGAAAATGTTTCTTCATTTTTAGGATCTATCTAGCAAAAGCCAGATCTGAAATTCAGATATTTGTACTGTTTTTACTGTGCATAGAATTAGTGCTTTTGTTTTAAAATGATCTTTTAAAAACGTTAAGGACATCCTAGAGCCTTAATAGTTAAGAAGAGTTAAATTATCAAGCCTGTCTATTTGTGCGTTTGCTTTTTTAAAAAAAGGTAAGTTGCTGATTAAGTCTAATTGTAATTGATAATTCCATAGTCTTAGATTAAAATGAGGATGTTTTCTTCTAGATTTTCTCATGTTATGCCATGCCTTTATATATCTAACCATTAATTCACATTAAGGATGCTTCACCATATAATAAAAGGAGCAAGAGGGAAGCACTTTGAATTTTCTTTCATTGAGAATAACTTTTATGTAAGATTCTGTACTTATAACACCAGATATTAAGATAGGCTTCCATTTTGAAATGCAAGCCACTTAATCTTGTATTCTATTTCAGGACTCAAATAACTAGCTTTGAACATAAAATTAAACCACTACTTATAGAATAGATTTATTAATGTTAAACCTAGTGAATATCCATGTGGCATCCTGGTTATGTTATCCGTTCAGCATTCATCCTATAGAAAAGTGGTTTGGAGGAGATTGGGGGATAGTGGGACAGGTACAGATTTAATCCATCAAGAGCAATTAGATATTGTATAAGGTGTAATGATAGCCTAACGAAATTACCCGACATTCATCATTTAGAAGTGGCAACAGTGAAGACTAGACAGTTTGCCTGAATTTGTTTGGCCACTCCTCTACCTACTTGGTTATTTGTAAACCTTATAAAGGTATATATTGTGAAGCTAATTTTGAAAATATTCCTAAATATGGCCGGGTATGGTGCTTACGCCTGTAATCTCAGCACTTTGGGAGGCCGAGGCAGGCAGATTACTTGGGTCAGGAGTTTGAGACCAGCCTGGCCAATGTAGTGAAACCTCATCTCTACAAAAATACAAAAATTTAGCCGGGTGTGGTGGTGCACGTCTGTAATCCCAGTTGCTTGGGAGGCTGAGGCAGGAGAATCACTTGAACCAGGGAGGTGGAGGTTGCAGTGAGGCGAGATTGCACCACTGCACTCCAGCCTGGGCGACAGAGAGAGACTCCATCCTTGGGGGGAAAAAAATATATATATATATATATATACACACACACACAATTTCTAAGTGTGTGTATAGAACCTTTTATCAGTATAACATTGATTTATAATTAAATGTGGGTGAGGAAGAATGTGTGGAGTATTTCAGAAATTTTGATCTTAAAACCATTTTCAGAAACTTAAAGCTGTTAGAAATTGTTATATTAATAGCCTTCTAAACAACATTAAGTTTTCAATCTTAATATATCTATATAAAATATAGTGTCCGAAAGTAACATCATCAATATAGTGGGTCTGTAATGGAAATCTGTGTCAATGAACATGAACTGAGTTCTTCAACTACAGGTCGAAGGATAATTAAACTTTTCATTGGGAGTGTTCAGCTACATGGATTCATGGAATGGTGGTTCATAGTAAGTGATGGTAATCTTTTTATTCATGGGTATAAACCGTTTATAACTGAGTGCTCAAAAGATTAATCTTTTGATTATATAATGTCCCATGAATTGTAGTTTACCAATACTTCTAAAACATGCTAACCTAACCTTTTCCTTCTAATTTAACTTCATTCGAGATAGTACCTCTCACTCACAGATATTTATTTGGTTATCAAGTGAAGGTAGGTATGTCTAAAAGTCATCTTTTGAATCCTCTCTCCCTAGAGGTAATAGTATCTAGAGTTTACCCAGAACATTTTATGATTGTAATAAAAGGAAGTAGTGACTTATGGAGGTTTTGTTTCTTGAATTTTACTTTTGCTACTTGTCCAATAGTGGCTAGTTTATCAATACAGTTATTCACTGTGCCTTACATTTATACTGTTTATGCAAGCTATAAAATTTCCCATAAATGTATTCAGTGGTTTGTCTTATTTTAAGCCTCTTTCACTCACTTTTTCCTACTTCCTTTTCAGTCCTTTTAAGAATTCCAGTTCCAGCTGGGTGCGGTGGTCTACACCCATAGTCCCAGCACTTTGGGAGGCCGAGGTGGGCGGATCACCAGGTCAGGAGTCTGAGACCAACCTGGCCAACATGGTGAAATCCCATCTCTACTAAAAATACAAAAAATTAGCTGGGCAAGGTGGCAGGTGCTTGTAATCCCAGCTGCTCAGGAGGCTGAGGCAGGAGAATCGCTTGAGCCTGGGAGGCAGAGGTTGCAGTAAATGGAGTTTGCGCCATTGTACTCCAGCCTGGGCGACAGAGTAAGACTCCCCAGGAAGCCTCAGCCGGATCCTGCGCTCAGCCCGCTGCTGGGCAGCCTCTCTTGTCTCTCTTGTCTCTCTCATCGTCCTCCTGCGCCTCCTCCTTCTCGGGACCTGCATCCTTCTTCTGTGCTCCCTGGCAAACCACACCTGGGATGTGGGAGTTCAGGCTCTCCCGGAAGCCGTTTGTTCCTCTCTGAAGAGCGCCCCCCTTGACTGGCCGTGAGCAGCTGGAGTGGATTGCAGGGAAGGGAGGTGGATGTTCGTGTAGAGACGCCGGGGTCTTACCTGGGGAGAATGGAGCCTGCGCTGGGCAGGCCGCCCTCCTGAGGAAGGGGACGGGGCGGGAGGAGCCTCTCCTGGACAAGGGGCCCACCTCCTGCCCTACTTCCCTCTATCCCAGTCTGTTGTGAGGGAGGGCGGGGCCCAAGGTGATTTCTATGCAGATCTTCAATTATCCAGGCTGTGAAACAAATACTTCTGTTTTTAAGATCAGAGGAAATCTCCTTTTGTTTGTCTGCCTTTTATTTTATTTTATTTTATTTTATTTTATTTTTTTTTTTGAGAAGATGTTGCCCAGGCTGGAGTGCGGTGGCACGATCTCAGCTCACTGCAACCTCCACCTCCCGTGTTCAAGCAATTCTCCTGCCTCAGCCTCCTAAGTAGCTGGGATGACAGGTGCCCGCCAACACATGCGGGTAATTTTTGCATTTTTAGTAGAGATGGGGTTTCACCATGTTGGCCAGGTTGGTCTTGAACTCCTGACCTCAAATGATCCACCCACCTCGGCCTTACAAGGGATTGGGATTACAGGCGTGAGCCACCGCGCCCGGTCCATCTGCCTCTTAGTTAGAACATGTATATTTAATGTTTTAAATTTCTCTTTTCCGGATCAGAACAGTAGCGTTTCTTTTTCGTAGTGTTGCTATGAATGTCCTTTACGATTAGGAGACTGGGCTGGCTGCCCACTGGAGAGTGGTATCACTGGGTCATGGTCACCATCTGCCCCAGCAGGGTCCAGAGTGTTTAGAGTCCTGGGCGTAGATACCCTTTTGTCTGACGTTCAGATAAAACCAATCACCATATTCAGTGAATCAAAGAGATCAGAGCTGGGAACGGTTAGTGCACATCCACTCCCGAGAGTGTTCACGCCTCTTCCACGCGGGGCTAGGCTGCTGCTGAGCGTGGTTCTACTGGCTGTGGGTGTGGCCTCTTTCCTCAACCACAGCCATCGCAGGCCTGCCAGTTTTGATTCTTCTAGAAGAGAATGGGCAGGCAACACAAGAGAAACAAGATATGTTAGATTTGAAACCTTTAAAAATTATTTCCTCAAACGTGTTTATTTTTTGCCCGTAGCTAATTTGATAGCAATTTAGAAAAGATTAAAACGAAAAAAAATTTCCCTTATATTAAGTCTTTGAAAGGCATCTTAGTTTTCATACAATTATTGTGTCTCTTTGGAGTCATACTTTATTGGTTTCAGTAATGTGTAACAAGTACACCGGCATAAACAGATTTAGGAGCAAACAGCTGCTTCATGATTATAGTTCAGCTCACGGGGCCCAGCTGTGGGGGTGCAGCCTGCACCTGCCTGTGCGCCAATGGGGCTGGTCACCTTGAGCATCTGGGAGTGTCCGGGTAAGTGAAGTCTGGGCAAGGCAGCATCCACACATCTGTGTAGTTCTCACTTTGTCCATGTTATCCAGCAATGCCACAAATTATCAAGTAAGTGTTCTCCAAGTGCATATTCAGTTAGTGTGTGGAAAGTGCATAGGTACCTCATACAGCACCTTCAGGAGGAGCTAGGAGCCCAGGAATGAGAGCAGGTGTGAGGCCTGTACTCTCTTTGCATAGATAAAATATACATGTGCATATCTGAGGCCAGAAAGTTAGA
>NW_012118421.1:624490-627374 GCF_000951035.1 Colobus angolensis palliatus
GAGAGTTTCCAGGAGAAAGTCCCAAGTGTTGCTGAAAACCAGCGGGCAGGACTCCAGTTGGAGCCTGCGAGGGGAGCCTGGGTACCCTGATCCCTGAGAGCAGCCAGAGCTTGGGGGTCTCGGCGGAAGTGGGTGGGAAATGCAGGGAGCAGGTGGAGATGGTCCTTCAAGGCCTGGTGCTTCACAGGGGCAGCCAGCGGTGGACCAAGACACAGCTGGAGAGGGGCCTGAACCCAGAGCGTCTCCAGGAGGAGGAGGGAGCCAGGAAGGGCAAAGGTATCTGGAAGAAAGGGGGCAGGCATGGAGCCAGGTCCCCAGGGAGGCTGCAGTCTTCTTTCTCTGTTCATGGACTGGTTGTTGGTTATTTTGAGTTCTCAAAGTCATCCACTCGATGTGGTCCAGAGAAAGTTCCCAAGGGTCTCAAGCTCGGAGCAGGCCTAGTGCTTTTCCGAACACTGCGTGTTGCCTCAGGGTTACCGTCAATGGCTAATTCTAGCGTGTCTTTTGTTGAAGTCTGCAGAAGAGCCTCAACCAGCACCAGCTTTTGAAGAACTTACAAAACTTGTGTTCTTCTGATTCTGAGATTTTTGCCTGAAATGCCTCGTACATTTTTAACTAGGTGTTGTTAGCACTTGTGTTACGGCATTTGGAGCTCTGTATTTTTGTGATGTGCTAGCTCTGAGGATGTTTAAGATTGGATTCCTAGAAATCAGATTATAGGAGTTCTCGGCCATGCTTCATGAGTTATGTTTTGACCCCTCATAGTGGATCCGTTGCGGTGGCTATTCTTAGTATTTGTGGAACACCTGACTCGTGATGCTAGGAGAATGTTATTTGTTTTCTTTGTAAGCCTAAAGTCTTACAAAGAAAACAATGACCTTGTAGAGTCTTTATACCCGTCTCTTATAAATCAGCTTTAGTATACTTGAAAGTGTCCTCATTGTGCCCTTGAAAAGGAGGTGCACATTTAAAAGTCATCCTTTTAAAATCCTTTTCTTCAGCCTATGCCCTTTGTCTGTTTTGTTTCCTTCACTGCAACATCATGAAACAGGGACAAGGGCTAGAATCTGTTTCATACACAGAACTTGAAACAAGGACAAGGACTAGAATCTGTTTCATACACAGAGCTGAACTGTGCTGAGCGACCTGCTTTGCCGACATCTATTTCTGTCTTGAGAGGGAACCCAGGCCTCTTGACTTTTCCTTTTGTACAATTTCAAAAAGAATATTTTTTCCTCTCTTGGGTCCATTCCACTGTGGGATTCTCTCCTAAGGCTGTTCTTCCATTTTGACAACTATGATTTAGTTTCCGAGATGATGAAAGGGTAGTGAAAAGGCCTGGGAAAGAGAAAGCAGGAAGGGAAGAAATTATCTCATGATTTTAGTCAGAAGGAAATCACTCAGACAGAAACGCTATTACAAGTGAGTCAGATCCCAGGAAGTGGGATTGAATAAGTGGCATCGTATCACACACCTCTGTTTTACATTATTGCTGTTGCCAGGGGTAACGAAAAGAATGAGTATCTTCATTCCGAGGTCAAATATATATCTTTGCTGACTCTGACTATAATTAGCAGAATTCGTTCAGTTCAAGTTTGAGAAAACCTTTACAGAAAAGGGTCTTCGTGCACGTGTGCCTATTTCTATTTATATGTTCACACGTATTGGAGTATAAATGTGTGTGTGCTGTGTGTGAGACCTCAGTATTTGAAAGAAGAAATATGCAGTAGAGCTTATTAATTACGAGAAGGTACATTTGGGGGATAAACCACTTTGTTTAGAATTGAATAATGGGGTCTTTGAGGGGTGTATATATGTATGTGTGTTTGCATTTCTGTGTATGAAAGTGTGTGTTGCATGTATATGTGTTGTGCATGTATGTGTGCCTTTGTGTGTAATGTACATGTGCATGCATGTGTATGTGTGTGCATGTGTATTTGTGTTGCATGTATGTGTGTGCATGTGTTACATGTTTAGGCACGACTGCACATATGTGCAAGTAGGCATGCATGGATGCTCGTGTGTGTATAGTTATACATGTATATTTGTGCATGTTATGTCTACGCATTTACATATATATGTGTGTCAGAATGTGTATGTATATGCATGTGTGAGTGTTGTGCGTATGCTTGTGCGTGTGTGTTTGAGTGTTGTGTGTATGTTTGTGCGTGTGTGTTTGAGTGTTGTGTGTATGTGCGTGTGAGTTTGAGTGTTGTGTGTATGTGTCTGCATGTGTTATGTGTTGGTATTATGTGATTATGTGTATGTGCATGTGTGAATGTATGTATTGCATGTAGGTGTGCGTGTCCATGTGTATGTGTGTGTGTGATATGTCTGTGCATGCATGCATGTGCACATTGGATTTGTGAATCCTCTCTGGGAGGGGCATGTTCCTGGAGACAGTGCATGGGATCCTCCGCTGTCCTCTCAGGGAGAGAGACATTGTCAAAGTTCGAGCCATTAGGTAAACATGCCTGATGTTCTATAAAATATATATTTAAATATACTACTGGGGTTAAATATATGTTAAATGGGTGCAAAGCTGTTATATTGCATTAAAAGTCATGTTAGTACTTCCTGGTTAAAGGCTTTGTGAATGATTTCCTGTACATGGGACATAATACACCACACAGAATTACAGCGGGTCAATGGTATTTGCCAGGAGGTCTGGCTTACGATTGGTATTTCTAGTTGCAGACATGCAGGTTGAGCTTTGCTGGACTTAGAGGAAGGTCATTGACTCTGCCCACTGAATGATACCAGCGTCTCTGCTGCTTCCTTTTTCTGCCGCCTTCATCCAGAGCTGGGACAGCTGCTCCAAGATGCATTGTACTTTTCTCTCCATAAAAATCTGCAGCATTTGTTAGCAGTCCAGTAGCAGACC
>NW_012118421.1:634043-635766 GCF_000951035.1 Colobus angolensis palliatus
GGGGTTCTTGCCCTCCAGAAAAGCAGGAAAAGGGTCGGGGAGTGGAAGTAATGGACTGGGGTGCAAAATTAAGAGGTCGGGGTTCTTGCCCCTCCCCCAGAAAAGCAGAGAAGGGGTAGAAACAGGGAGAGTGTTTGGGGTGCTTGTCCCTCCCCCAGAAAAGTAGAGAAGGGGTAGAGACAGGGAGAGAAGGGGGTCGAGGTACTTGCCCCTCCCCCAGAAAAGCGGGGCTTGCCACTAAGGGTGAAGGACCAAGGGAGGCGTCCCTGCAGCGTGGTCAGACACCTCTGAAACGTGGGTGAGTAATCAGAGAGGCATCCCTGCAATGATTAAACACCAAGGGAAGGCTGCCTTCCCCAGTCTATGACCCGGCGCCGGCGTTTTGGGTTCATGGATAAAACGTGTCTCCTTTGTCTCTACCAGAAAATGAAAGGAATTGAAATTAAGAGAAGGGAGAGATTGAAGGGTGGCGCAAAGATTGAAAGGAGAAAGAGGTCAAGCGATAGTGAGAGAGGTTGGAGAAGATGGTAAAAAGAGGCTGCTTACCCAATTGGTGAGATGTTCCTTGGGCTGGTTGGTCTCCACCAGAGGTCGCAAGTAGATCTTTCTCACAGAGCAAAGAGCAGGAGGACAGGGGATTGATCTCCCAAGGGAGGTCCCCTGATCCGAGTCACGGGCACCAAAATGACATGCGCATCTGTGTGAAGAGACCACCAAACAGGCTTTGTGTGAGCAACATGGCTGTTTACTTCACCTGGGTGCAGGTGGGCTGAGTCCGAAAAGAGAGTCAGCCCCCTTCCATTTTTTAAAGCAGTAGTTATTAGTAGAGCCTACTGCCACTTCTCCTTGAGTTCCTCACAGTGGATGGTAAGCATTTGCTTTATTAAAGCAAAGTTCCATGCTCTTTGTGCTAAGTCTCCTCTGCCTTTCTGTGAGAGGGCAGAATTGGGATCGACCCTCAGCTGTGCCAGAGCTTTGGTACATGTCTCAGTTCTGGAATCTACTCTGTGCTTGTTGCCTTCCATCCACCGACAGCCGTCTGTCTTCCTGTCACTCCTTCAACGCGGAGCCCAGCAGTGTGCACACAGGTGAGCCTGTGTGAATGCTGGTTTTGTAGGATCTTATCGGGACCTTAGTCATCTTTTCACTAGGAAACCAGACACTGCAGAGGACTTACAGAAAAGCCCAAAGAAGCCATATCAATAGAATCATAGAGACAGAATTCTATAACCATAGGAAATGGCATTGATTATCATGAAATGTGCATTTATGTGAGGCATAGTAAAACATCACATTTCTTTTTGGGTAAGAGCTTGGAAAAGAGATTATGAAAGTATAACTGACTCTCGTATCGTGGAACATGGTAAAATGATGCAAGGTATTGTATGGAATGGAATAGAATAGAATTATATAGAGTAGCACAGAATAGAACAAATAGTATAATGTTATATAGGGTAGCATAGAATAGAAGAAACAGTGTAACATTATGTAGTGTAGTATACAATAGGACAAATAGTATTACATGGTCTAGAATAGAACAAGTGGGATAGTATTGTAGAGTATACAGTTGAACTAATGACATAGTATTGCATAGCATAATACAGTCTAGAACACACAGCATAGTATTAATAGTACGTAGTGTGGTGTGGAATAGTAGAGTCGCATGGCACAGAACAGAGAGGATAGTGTTCTGTAGCACTGATGCAGGAGTTTTGCTCTTTAG
>NW_012118421.1:637541-639059 GCF_000951035.1 Colobus angolensis palliatus
TGACAACCTTGGCCTCCCAAAATGCTGGCATTACACACATGAGCCACTGTGCCTGGCCATCATGACCATTTTAAATATGGCACTGAATATCTGCCTTTTTTTTTTTTTTTTAAGAAGTGCAGATGTTACCTCTCACACCTCTATTCTGTTGCTAATTTTTGTATTTTTAGTAGAAACGGGTCCCACCGTGTTGGCCAGGCTGGTCTTGAACTCCTGACCTCGAGTGATCTGACAACCTTGGCCTCCCAAAATGCTGGCATTACACACATGAGCCACTGTGCCTGGCCATCATGACCATTTTATTTTTTTTTTTTTTAAGAAGTGCAGATGTTACCTCTCACACCTCTATTCTGTTGCTCCCGAGTAGCTGGGATTACAGGTGCCTGCCACCATGCCCAGCTAATTTTTGTATTTTTAGTAGAAACGGGTCCCACCGTGTTGGCCAGGCTGGTCTTGAACTCCTGACCTTGAGTGATCTGACAACCTTGGCCTCCCAAAATGCTGGCATTACACACATGAGCCACTGTGCCTGGCCATCATGACCATTTTAAATATGGCACTGAATATCTGCCTTTTTTTTTTTAAAAGAAGTGCAGATGTTACCTCTCACACCTCTATTCTGTTGCTGGCCTGGGCTGGCCAGCAGGGTTCCCAGGCTCGAGGCCATGTCTGAAGTGTTGTTGGACAATGTGGATCTGTGACCCCTTGGTCTTTGGGGACGTGGGGCACCCCGAGACACCCACAGTCTTGCGAGGGTTTACGGCTCTGTGTGTGGCTGCTGTGAGGCAGCTTTGGGCGGGGAGGAAGGAGAGCAGAGCCCATCTGTCCTGGTGCAGAAAATGCCCAAGAAAGTAAAGAAATGGTACAAAAAAATCATCATCTGCCCTGGTGCCATTTCTGTTAAAAAATAAAAATTCACTCTGAATGTGGTTCTGTGCTTGAGGAGGATAGAAAATACCTGGAAAGATGCACAAAGTATTCTTATGGGGTCAGCGCCGGGAAGTGGGATGGGAGGCTTGGGAGTGTGTGGAAAGGAGGACGTGGCATATTTTATTCTAGTTTATTTGGTAGAGCAAGTGATGAAAGTGAAGCTTGAGTGATCAGAGCAGCTCGGCCTGGCCATGGGTAGATCCCAGTATGTCCCGCCTCCCGCCTCCAGCTGCAGCTCTGTTTCTCAGTCACAGATGAGACAGGTGGCCTGAGGCTGTGGGCCGAGGAGGGGCAGCTCGGTGTCCCCAGCACCTGACTGTCCAGGCTGCTCTTGGGCCAGCCTGAGGGAAGGGGCGGAGGAGAGCTTGGAGGGTGCACAGTGCGTCCCCCTCCCCCGCCCTGGGACTGAGGTGAGTCCAGGCTGCTGTCAGGATGGAGGAAGATGCCCTCAGGACGGAGGAATAGGCCGGTGGAGTCTGGTCAGCAGCCAGTGTGGTCTTTCCCACAGGGAATACGCAGTGCGCCAACTAGCAGGAAAAAACTCTGCTTTAGTTTTTAAATTTTGCTCATTCTGTTTATCGTGCTGGT
>NW_012118421.1:639109-640018 GCF_000951035.1 Colobus angolensis palliatus
AGTCTGTGGACTCTGTGTAGGGTGACATGAGGTGTTTTATGTAAATAGTTGTCTCATGCCTGGCACATGGCAGAGCCTCCGTGGATCTTGCCATCGGGAACCCTCTGATAACTTCTCTACAGTGCCCTCCACAGTATAAATTCCACACAGTGTGGGAAGTCCAGGCCTTTTCAAAGGCTGGGTTGCATTTTAACAAAATTGGAATGCCATGCATATTTGGAATGGCCAGATCATCCTGCACTTTTGACTTCACCTGTCCAGCTGGGCACACCTCCCTGCGTGCTGCCAAGTTTTACGGCGGAATTCCCTGATGCCACTACCCTCACTGCCTTCACCTGAATCTGCTGTGGGGTCATTTCCTTATTGGACTTGTCTGGGGACCTCCTGAGGGGTGGATGGGTCAGGACTGGGTTATCTGGGGAAGGTGTTCATGGCATTCCTGTTTGCAGTCTGTGTCCCTGTTGGAAGAGATGCTTTTAGCACATCCGTTAATCCAGACGTGATTAGCAAGGGGTGTCTCTCCCAAGAGTTGGTGCATCTCTGCTGAGCTACTTCTGACTTCATCCTTTTTCAAGTTTGTTACAGAGAACTTTGGTTTCTCAAGGTTTAAGAATTAATGTCAGAGAGCAATTAGTATTCTTTTTGAGTCACCAGCCTTGCTGTGGATAATTCGTGAGTCCTTGGTGGTTAGGACCACAGCACAATCGGTGGGCCATCTATTCCCCACCCTGGTGGATACTTTCTCACCCAAAGAAATGTATTCTGTTAACATGTCTCAGTTAGAATATTTTAGTAGGAGACAGAGTTATGGCTGTTGTTTTAATTTGTAATAGATGATTACTGTAGCAGGGTCAAGGTTGAGACTTGCAGTGTAGCTCATGGAAAACATTGATTAGAAACACCCAAAAT
>NW_012118421.1:645308-645623 GCF_000951035.1 Colobus angolensis palliatus
CTTCATAATAAGGAGTTGCTGAGGTGAACTTTGGAGAGCAAACACTGCTTAAATTTCCTTTTCTGTTTTGATGCGTTAATGGTGTGCGGCAACACCCTGACACACGGGGATGCAGGTGATGGCTGACCCCCCCGCAAGGGGGCATGCACCTGTTTGATAATAAGAAGGCGTGCTTCTCTTACTGCAAATAAAAACTTTTAATGGTTTTCTGCCAGAAAGACCCTGTCCTTTATGTAGGATACATAGAGGATCATTTGGCAAGGGATTGGGGATTGGGGTTAAACTAAAAACAAATTAATTTCATTTTATAGCACT
>NW_012118421.1:649474-651390 GCF_000951035.1 Colobus angolensis palliatus
TTGGAACATATTCACACGTGTCCACAGTGTGTGTGTGTGTGCCCAGTCCGGTGAGCACGTTGGGTTGGGGTCGCTGCTGGCTCATGCAGCCCCTCTGGGTGGTACTTTCTCTGTGACTTGCCCAACACCATTGCTGCTGCCTCTGTTGGAGTTCAGCCTTGACCGACCTTGCTGCCACCAGATTCTCGGGGCCTGTGCACCCTCTTCCCCGCGTGCACCCTCTACCCCGCATGCACCTTCTTCCTGGGGCACACCCTCATCTCCACGAGCACCCTCGTCCTCCTTCCTGTCCACCCGGGGTCTGCTGTGTGTTACTACTCAGCCCATGCCCGCCTCTTGCTGTGAGCTCAGTTTATTGAGGTGCGGTGAGAAACCAACAGAGGGGAGCAGTGTCCCAGCTTGTTAGGGTGGGAGGGAGCCTTGGGGATCTCTTCCCCAGCTCTGGGGACCCGCCCTTCGCGATGTAGTGCTGGGGAGAGAGGTGAGTTCTAAAGGTAAGACCGCCGTGATTTCCTGAGTCTTAATTACCTAGCACTGGGTCATCTGCCGTGTCACCTCATCGAAGGGCACCTCTAGAGACAAAGCAAAGCCTCTGGTGGCCGTGGGCGGGGTGGCCATGCCTGTCTGTGGGTTCTGTAGAATCTACCCGGAGCCCCTCCAGCCGTGGGGATGTTCAGGCACTTGCCTCCTGTGGGAGGTGTGCGTTAGCCGCGTGGTAGGTGCAGACACCTGGAGGGACAGGCACAGGACCACAGGCATGGCGGGTGTGGGAGAAAGTGCACAGAGTGCCCAGCAGATGCCGTGTGGTCAGCGGAAGCCGTGAACACAGGCCGGGCTTGGGAGACACAGTTGGAAATACACTTTAAGCAACATCAATGGATAATGCTGCAGTTTGGTTTCCTCCCGTGGTCCAAAACACATTCTAGAGATGCCACTGCTTTGTGTGTACCTGAGACAAGGGTCTAATTGTATTAGGGCCTTGATGTAATCTGTAAGACAGGCACAAAATGCCTATGTCAAAGAGGCACTGGACAAGAAAGCGTGCTCTATTCAGTGCAATGAGAATGCTTCATTGTCGTAAGCAAAGTAAAATGCCTCCAAGGCGAGCTTGCCATGTGTTTAATGACCTTGGACACGAGCCTCCGAAACCTGCCAGAAAGTGCTCCAGCGTGGCTTCATGCAGTGGTTTCATGCGGTGGCTTCAGTGGAGAATGTGCATATGTGGCTGATACTGAGAGCTGGGCAGCACCCTCCTGACCTGACAGGTGCCCGTGTGTGGACCGTGAGCCGGGCGGCACCGTCCCGACCTGACACATCCCCGTGTGTGGACCATGAGCCGGGCATCCTGACCTGACAGGTCCCCATGTGTGGACCATGAGCCGGGCAGCACCCTCTTGACCTGACGGGTCTCCTTGTGCCCATTGTGGGACCTCCGTCAGTCAAACAAGTGATACGCGTCAAACTGAATGCAGGCGGAGGGTCCAGGATTGCACGCAGGCTCTGTGTCTCATCCTTCTGAGGCCTTCAGGGAAGCCAGGAGGGCAGTGGGGTCTTTTGTGTGTTTCCTCCTGGTGGCTGTGAATTTGTAGCAATGGCTTTTTGCAAAAGGGCCCGGAGGCGGAATCAGAGCCTGTCTTGGAAAGGATGACGTCTTCACGGGCACCTCTTTCAGCCACTCCAGTGCTCCTGTGATTTTCAATGTGTGCACCCTGCAGACTTCAGCGTGTTGGTGTCTTAGGGGAATAGATACCAGGATTGCTCCAATGTCTGCAAACCTGAAACAGGAATTTCTCTGCATTAAGTTGGTCACCAAAATGGGAGGTAAGGGGAGAGGGAAAGGAACTTCTTGGCCTCATCAGCCCTTTTCTTGAAACTCACAGTCAAACTTTGTCAAGTTTTAGATGATAGTGCTTCAG
>NW_012118422.1:0-1530 GCF_000951035.1 Colobus angolensis palliatus
TGCCTGTAATTCCAGCTACTCGGGAGGCTGAGGCAGGAGAATCACTTGAACCTGGGAGGCAGAGGTTGCAGTGAGCTGAGATTGCACCACTGCGCTCCAGCCTAGGCAACAGGGCAAGACTCTGTCTCCAAAAAAAAACACAAAAATTAGCCGGGCATGGTGGAGCATGCCTGTAGTCCTGTAGCTACTCAGGAGGCTGAGGTGGGAGGACTGCTTGACCCTGGGAGGTCAAGGCTGCAGTGAGCTGTGATTGTACCACTGCACTCCAGCCCCGGTGAGACAGAGAGATCCTGTCTCAAGAAAAAAAAAGAAAGAAGGGCCACAGCTCAGTTCTCCCGGGCTCTGGCTTTGCCTCCTGACTGACATCACTGCTCCTCCAGGCAGCCTCGCCTGACTCTCATTCTTTTTTTTCTGAGACGGAGTCCCTCTCTGTCACCCAGGCTGGAGTGCAGTGGCACGATCTCGGCTCACCACAACCTCCATCTCAAGCGATTCTCCTGCGTCAGCCTCCTGAGTAGCTGGGACTAGAGGCGTGCACCACCATGCCCAGCTAATTTTTGTGTTTTCAGTAGAGACAGGGTCTCACTGTGTTGGCCAGGCTGGTCTCAAACTCCTGATCTCAGGTGATCTGCCTGCCTCAGCCTCTCAAAGTGCTGGACGACAGGTGTGAGCCACCGCACCTGGCCCCACGTGCCTCGAATTCTAGGGCCACTGTAAGCGATGGTAGACTTTGCCTTCACTGGCACCGCATGAGCAGGTACGTCTGTAGCCTAATGCCCAGGCCCCCGTGCTCACCCTCCTCACCGCTGGCGTCACTGGCATCAGACGACATCTCCAGGTCATCCTCCAGGTCGTGGATGCGCAGCTCGCTTGCCTTCCTGCGGCCGCGTTTCTCCTTCTCCTCCTCGTCCTCATCCTGGTCCTGATCCTTGAGCCGCCGCTGCTGCATGATGCTGAAGTGGTTCAGCACCTTGTTCCTCCTGGGGGCCAGGCACAGGGTGGCTCATGCCGGGCCCGGCACCACCCTGCACCTGCACTTGCAGGGGGCGAGCCCTAGGGCACCACCCACACAGCCTTCAATGTGATGTGGACCACGGGGATTTAGGCTGTGGCGCAGGACTCCCTGAAACCACACGGATAGAACCGGCCCTTCCTGCCTTCCCTTTCCGCCCCGAGTCCCTCAAAGAGCAGGTCCCCACGTGCTGCTGCTGGAGTCTCAGCACCTCCCTTGGCCTCAGAGTCTGGCCCCAATCCAGTCACACTGGTTTCTTGCTATTTTTTTTTGGAGACAGAGTCTTGCTCTGTCACCCAGGCTGGAGTGCAGTGCAATCTTGGCTCACTGCAACCTCTGCCTCCCAGCTTCAAGCAATTCTCCTGCCTCAGCCTCCCAAGTAGCCGCGACTACAGGCACACACCACCACGCCTAGCTTATTTTTGTAGTTTTCGTAGGGACGAGGTTTCACCATGTTGTTCAGGCTGGTCTCAAACTCCTGACCTCAGGTGATCCACCTGCCTTGGCCTCCCAAAGTT
>NW_012118422.1:7385-7965 GCF_000951035.1 Colobus angolensis palliatus
CGTAAGCTGAGATTGCGCCACTGAAGTCCAGCCTGGGCAACAGAGCGAGACTCCATCTCAAAAAAGAGATGGCATTTCTCCTTTGGTTAACATCCAGGTTTTACACAATTCTATAAAATGCCAAATTCTTCTCCCTAAAACTTTCAAAGCAGATTCTAAGGAAAATGCAGCAAAAGGGAACTTGCCCTCCCAGCAAAGACTGATCGATGGATTTTACAATGGAGCCTCAGGAACTCAACCAACGTGGAGCAGGCAGGAAGAGCGGGGGATGCTGTTCCAGGAGACCAGGGGCACAGAAACTGCCCCGCAGGCTCGGAGGCCCATGACCTGGAGGGAGGATGCTCTGGCCGCATGCCATTTCTGGGGTTGCTTCTGGAGCTGAGCCAACCTACGACTCCAGAAATTTCAAAACCAAAACAAATGACTAAAAACTAAAGCAGGCCGGGCGTGGTGGCTCATGGATGTAATCCCAGTACTTCGGGAGGCCGAGGCGGGCAGATCACCTCAGGTCAGGAGTTTGAGACCACCTGGCCAACATGGTGAAAACCTGTCTCTACAAAAAATACAAAATTAGGCTGGG
>NW_012118423.1:0-281 GCF_000951035.1 Colobus angolensis palliatus
TCTACTAAAAAATACAAAAATTAGCCAGGGGTGGAGGTGCACACCTGTAATCCCAGCTACTCGAGAGGCTGAGGCAGAAGAATTGCTTGAACCTGGGAGGTGGAGGTTGCAGTGAGCTGAGATCACATCATTGTACTGCAGCCTGGGCAACAAGAGTGAAACTTCGTCTTAAAAAAAACAAACAACAACAACAAAAAGGTTATTGTGGACGTTTTTCTCTGATACTATGCCAAAATTCAACAAGCTATGATTTTTCCTTTTTTTTTGTTTTGTTTTGTTTT
>NW_012118423.1:6031-6895 GCF_000951035.1 Colobus angolensis palliatus
AAAAAAAAAAAAATACCCCAAAATGTGGAAGCAACTTTGGAACTAGGTAACAGGCAGGGGTTGGAACAGTTTGGAGGGCTCAGAAGAAAACAGGAAAATGTGGGAAAGTTTGGAACTTCCTAGAGATTTGTTGAATGGCTTTGACAAAAATGCTGATAGTGATATGAACAATAAGGTCCAGGCTGAAGTGGTCTCAGATGAAGATGAGGATGGGAACTGGAGCAAAGGTGACTCTAGTTATGTTTTAGCAAAGAGACTGGCAGCATTTTCCCCTGCCCTAGAGATTTGTGAAACTTTGAACTTGAGAGAGATGATTTAGGGTATCTGGAAAAATAAATTTCTAAGCAGCAAAGCATTCAAGAGATGACTTGGGTGCTCTTAAAAGCATTCAGTTTTAAAAGGGAAATATCATAAAAGTTTGGAAAATTTGCAGTCTGACAGTGAGATAGAAAAGAAAAAACATTTTCTGAGGAGAAATTCAAGCTGGCTGCAGAAATTTGCCTAAATAACAAGGAGCGGAATGTTAATCACCAAGACAATGGGGAAAATGTCTCCAGGGTATGTCAGAGGTCTTCACCGCAGGCCCTCCTATCACAGGCCCAGAGGCCTGGGAGAAAATGGTTTCGTGGGCTGGGCCCAGGGTCCCTGTGCTGTGTGCAGCCTGGGGACTTGGTGTCCTGCGTCCCAGCCACTCCAGCCATGACTAAAAGGGGCCAAGGTACAGCTCAGGCTGTTGCTTCCGGCAGTGGAAGCCCCAAGCCTTGGCAGATTCCATGTGGTGTTGAGCCTGTGGGTGCACAGAAGTCAAGAATTAAGGTTTGGGAAACTTCACCTTGAGATGTGTGTGTGTGTGTGTGTGTGTGT
>NW_012118424.1:0-2870 GCF_000951035.1 Colobus angolensis palliatus
TATCTATGGAACATATCTAAAAATAATAAGAGCTATTTATGACAAACCCACAG
Organism: Colobus angolensis palliatus; assembly: GCF_000951035.1. Classification (NCBI taxonomy): domain Eukaryota; kingdom Metazoa; phylum Chordata; class Mammalia; order Primates; family Cercopithecidae; genus Colobus; species Colobus angolensis. The sequence continues at coordinate 54 of NW_012118424.1, forward strand.
CCAATATCATACTGAATGGGCAAAAACTGGAAGCAATCCCTTTGAAAACTGGCACAAGCCAAGGATGCCCTCTGTCACCACTTCTATTCAACATAGTATTGGAAGTTCTGGCCAGGGCAATCAGACAAGAGAAAGAAATAAAGAGTATCCAAACAGGAAGAGAGGAAGTCAAATTGTCTCTGGTTGTAGATGGTATGATTGTATATTTAGAAAACCCCATCGTCTCAGCCCAAAATCTCCTTAAGCTGATTAGCAACTTCAGCAAAGTCTCAGAATACAAAATCAATATGCAGAAATCACAAGCATTCCTATACACCAATTATAGACAAACAGAGAGCCAAATCATGAGTGAACTTCCATTCACAATTGCTAGAAAGAGAATAAAATACCTAGAAATACAATTCATAAGGGATGGGAAGGACCTCTTCAAAAAGAACTACAAATTGCAGCTCAAGGAAATAAGAGAAAACACAAACAAATGGAAAAACTTTCCATGCTTATGGATAGGAAAAATCAATATCATGAAAATGGCCATACTGCCCAAAGTAATTTATAGATTCAATGCTATCCCCATCAAGCTATCACTGACTTTCTTCACAGAGTCAGAAAAACTACTTTAAATTTCATACAGAACCCAAAAAGATCCTGAGTTGCTTAGGATTGTCTAAGCAATCCTAAGCAAAAAATTGTCTAAGCAATCCTAAGCAAGAAGAACAAAGCTGGAGGCATCACACTACCTGACTTCAAACTATGCTATACTATGAGGCTACAGTAACCAAAACAGCATCATACTGGTACCAAAACAGATATATAGACCAATGGAACAGAACAGAGGCCTCAGAAATAATGCCATACATACACAAGCATCTGATCTTTGACAAATCTGAAAAAAACAAGCAATGGAGAAAGGATCTCCTATTTAATAAATGGTGTTGGGAAAACTGGCTAGCCATATGCAGAAAACTGAAAGTGGACCCCTTCCTTACACCTTGTACAAAAATTAACTCAAGATGGATAAAAAACTTAAATGTTGATTCCAAGTCTTTGCTATCAACATTTAAGTTTTTTATCCATCTTGAGTTAACTTTGGAATCAACCCAAATGTCCATCAGTGACAGACTGGATTAAGAAAATGTGGCACATATACACCATGGAATACTATGCAGCCATAAAAAAGAATGAGTTTGCGTCCTTTGTAGGGACATGGATGCAGCTGGAAACCATCATTCTTAGCAAACTATCACAAGAAGAGAAAACCAAACACCGCATGTTCTCACTCATAGGTGGGAACTGAACAATGAGTTCACTAGGACTCGGGAAGGGGAACATCACACACTGGGGCCTATCATGGGGAGGGGGGAGAGGGGAGGGATTGCATTGGGGAGTTATACCTGATATAAATGATGAATTGATGGGTGCTGACGAGTTGATGGATGCAGCACACCAACATGGCACAAGTATACATATGTAACAAACCTGCATGTTATGCACATGTACCCTAGAACTTAAAGTATAATAAAAAAAATAAAGGAAAAGGGCACCCAGGGGGGAAAAACAAAAAACAAAAAACAAACTTAAATGTAAAACATAAAACCATAAAAACCTAGAAGAATACCTAGGCAATACTATTCTGGAAATAGGCCCTGGCAAAGATTTCATGATGAAGACTCCAATAGCAATTGCAACAAAAATAAAAATTGCCAATGGAATCTAATTAAACTAAAGAGCTTCTGCACAGCAAAAGAAACTATTGTCAGAGTGAATAGGCAACCTACAGAATGGGAGAAAATTTTTGTAATCTATCCACCTGACAATAAGCCAATATCCAGAATCTACAAGGAACTTAAACAAATTTACAAAAAAAAGGGAACAACTCCATCAAAAAGTGGGCAAAGGATATGAACAGACACTTCTCAAAAGAAGACATTTACGTGGCCAACAAACAGATGAGAAAAAGCTCATCATTGCTGGTCATTGGAGAAATGCAAATCAAAACCACAATGAGATACCATCTCATGTCCATTGGAAAGGCGATCATTAAAAATGTGGGATACCATCTCATGTCCATTGGAAAGGCGATCATTAAAAATGTGGGATACCATCTCATGTCCATTGGAAAGGCGATCATTAAAAAGTTGGGAAACAACCGATGCTGGAGAAGATGTGGAGAAATAGGAACACTTTTACACTGTTAGGGGGAGTGTAAATTAGTTCAACCATTGTGGAAGACAATTCTTGAAGAATTGTGGCAATTCTTCAAGGATCTAGAAACAGAAATACCATTTGGCCCAGCAATCTCATTACTGGGTATATACCCAAAGGATTATAAATCATTCTACTATAAAGATACATGCACACATATGTTTATTGCAGCACTATTCACAATAGCAAAGACTTAGAACCAATCCAAATGCCCATAAATGATAGACTGGATAAAGAAAATGTGGCACATATACATCGTGTAATTCTATGCAGCCATAAAAAACAGTGAGTTCATGTCTTTTGCAAGGATATGGATGAAGCTGGAAACCATCATTCTCAGCAAACTAACACAAGAACAGAAAACCAAACAGCACATGTTCTTACTGATAAGTGGGAGTTGAACAATGAGGAACACAGGGACACAGGGAGAGGAACATCACACATCAGGGCCTGTCAGGGGGTGGGAGACTAGGGGAGGGATAGCATTAGGAGAAGTACCTAATGTAGATGACGGGTTGATTGGTGCAGCAAACCACCATGCCACGGGTATACCTATGTAACAAACCTGCACATTCTGCACATGTATCCCAGAACTTAAAGTATAATGAAAAAAAA
>NW_012118425.1:0-1945 GCF_000951035.1 Colobus angolensis palliatus
GGGTTCAAGTGATTCTCCTGGCTCGGCCTCCCGAGTAGCTGGGATTATAGGCACGTGCCACCATGCCCAGCTAATTTTTGTATTTTTAGTAGAGACGGGGTTTCTCCACATTGGTCAGGCTGATCTTGAACTCCCGACCTCAGTTGATCCGCCCACCTCGGCCTCCCAAAGCGCTGGGATTACTGGCGTGAGCCACCGTGCCCAGCCTAATTTTTTAAATTTAATTTTTTATAGAAAGTGGGACTTACTATGTTACCATTCAAACTCCTGGGCTTGAGAGATCCTACCACTTCAACCTCCCAAAGTGTTGTGCCCAGCCAGGATGTAATTTTAAAAAGAAAAAAGAAATGGACAGAATCAGCTAGCACAGGGCACTGAAAGATATATGCCCTTAGAATGCTGCTCTGCCACTATTAAACTTTGTTACACTTCTATCAGAACCCCACTGAGTAATTGTTTTCTCAAATATATTCACCTTCAGACAAAATAGTCTGCCCACAACACACATCCAGGTATGACTCTTTTTTTCTTTTTGATTTGGTAAAGCATCTACCAGAACTCTCCTTTGGTAGCTTTCTCCCTACTTAAACCATCCTTCATTACCTCATTACATTCTTCATTACCCTGCTGTGGTCAACACTGTAACCAGATGGAAAGGAATGAACATGAGATCCCCAGAAAGGGAGACCTGGGCTTCTGCTTCAGGCTGACATTGTAGCCCCATATTTCTAAATTAGCCTCCAGCAACCTGTTTTCTACTCTGAAAATGGGAATAAAAATACCCAACTGAAAGGATTTTTGAAAGGATCAAATGAGATAAGTTCCTAGTATGTAGCAGTGGCTTAATTACTAACTCACTTCTTGTCTGAATTTTCAATCCACCGTCCATGTTTTCCTCGCATAATAAAAATATGTGTGTATAGAAGAGGGGTCCTTACTTTCTTAGTCTTTTTTTTTTGAGACGGAGTCTCGCTCTGTCGCCCAGGCTGAACTGCAGTGGCCGGATCTCAGCTCACTGCAAGCTCCGCCTCCCGGGTTCACGCCATTCTCCTGCCTCAGCCTCCCAAGTAGCTGGGACTACAGGCGCACGCCACCATGCCCGGCTAATTTTTTGTATTTTTAGTAGAGATGGGGTTTCACCATGACCGCCAGATGGTCTTGATATCCTGACCTCGTGATCTGCCCTCCTCGGCCTCCCAAAGTGCTGGGATTACAGGCATGAGCCACCACCCCAGCCTCACTCCTGGCAATTTTTTGTATTTTTAGTAGAGATGGGGTTTCACCATGACCTTGTGATCCACCCGCCATGGCCTCCCAAAGTGCTGGGATTACAGGTGTTAGCCACTGCACCCCGCGGTTATTTTAATCTCTTAATTAGTATCTTGCCCAAGGTAACATAATGGCTAAGCCAGAATTCAAACACAGGTCTATTTGACTCTAAAATCTGTACTCCTGCCTTGTAAGTATGAAGCGAACATCTGGTAAGCCTGCATAACCAACTTTCAGAAGAGTCTCCATGTATATTTTAGGCATTCTCATTTCCACTTCCTACCTACACTTACCCCAAAACTTTGTAATACATCTGGAAAATATGATGAAATATTCAAGATACTCCATTTTCTTAAAAACGATCCGTTTGGGATCACGCCTGTAATCCCAATCCCAGCACTTTGGGAGGCTGAGGCGGGTGGATCACCTAAGGTGGGAAGTCAAGACCAGCCTGGCCAACATGGTAAAACTCCGTCTCTACTAAAAATACAAAAATTAGCCAGATGTGGTGGCATGCACCTGTAATCCCAGCTACTCAGGAGGTTGAGGTATGAGAACTGTTTGAACTCAGGAGGTGGCGGTTGCAGTAAACCGAGATCACGCCACTGCACGCATTCCAGCTTGGGAAACAGAGCGAGACTCTGTCTCAGAAAAAAAGAAAGAAAAAAAAAAAAAA
>NW_012118425.1:6806-8297 GCF_000951035.1 Colobus angolensis palliatus
TCACTGCAACCTCTGCCTCCCGGGTTCAAGTGATTCTCCTGCCTCAGCCTCCTGAGTAGCTGGGATTACAGGCATGTGCCACCATGCCCAGCTAATTTTTGTATTTGTAGTAGAGGTGGGGTTTCACCATGTTGGCTAAACTGGTCTCGAACTCCTGACCTCAAATAATTCACCCACCTCGGCCTCCCAAAGTGCTGGGATTATAGGTGTGAGTCACTGTGCCCGGCCCACAGAGTGCCCTTTGATGTTTTCTGCTGTAGGATCCCAGAACCCAGAAAAAGATGATGTTGGGAAAAGTAGAGAGAGTGAACTCCTTTCTGCCAGAGATAAGGCTTGGGCTGGGTAATTTACCAAACTACAAATCTGCTGGGGGTTGGGGGACAGGGACAAGGGAAGATACACTAAGGAAGTTTGGAAGCACAACATCGCATCCCAGAAGTGCTGCCCACTGTGCTAAGAGCACTGTATTTAATTCTGAGTATAATACCAGGGCTGGTAATTTTTTTGAAGACCCAAATGTTAAATTCTCTCTCTCTCTTTCTTTATTTTCCTTCTTTCTTTTTTTTTTTATTTGAGACGGAGTCTTGCTCTGTCGCCTAGGCTAGAGTGCGGTGGTGGGATCTTGGCTTACTGCAACCTCTGCCTCCCGGGTTCAAGCGATTCTCCTGCCTCAGCCTCCCAAGTAGCTGGGATTACAGATGCCCGCCACCTCGCCCGGCTAAGTTTTTGTATTTTTAGTAGAGATGGGGTTTCGCCATGTTGGCCAGGCTGGTCTCAAACTCCTGACCTCAAGTGATCCGCCTGCCTCGGCCTTCCAAAGTGCTAAGATTACAGGTGTGAGCCACTGTGCCCCCAGCCTTGTTTTTAATTTTTAAAACAGGGTTGTCTAGGAAGGCCTTGCTGAGCAAGTGTCTCCCCTGCCCCTCTCAGTTAAGTACTTTCAGTGGCAAGAAAACAGATTCCTGCAAATTGCCTTCAGTAATAGAGGAAATTTACACAGTCTGGTGCTACTCCAGCCACTCATGTTTAACAGGGTAAAGGTTTAGAATGGAGTCTGATGCATAGAAAGTGCCCTAAAATGTTAACAGGATCACAGGGGCCCAGTACAACATGAAAATGCAAGGCCCTTCATTCAGTATTCATTAAGAAATTCAAAATGACAATCACAGAGTACTAAGCCAAGTGCAGGGTCCTTCTGAGTGTGGGGCCCATTCCAGTGCACAAATAGCACACTCAAGAAGCTGACCCTGAATGCTAGCAATTATTATTATTCATAATGCCTTCAGAAATAGCACAGGCAACTGAGGGACAAATATTTACTCACCAGAATTGCTTTCCCTCAAGTGTCCCTTTTTTTTTTTTTGAGATGGAGTCTCACCCTGTCGTCCAAGCTTGAATGCAGTGGCGCAGTCTCAGCTCACTGCAACCTCTGCCTCCCGGGTTCAAGTGATTCTCCTGCCTCAGCCTCCTGAGTAGCTGGGATTACAGGCA
>NW_012118426.1:0-857 GCF_000951035.1 Colobus angolensis palliatus
TGCTGCCGCCGGAGGAGCTACTGCGTTCCAGTGCCGACTTTCTGCAGCGACTCAGCGCCATCCTGCGCACCTCGCTGCGCTTCCGCCTGGACGCGCATGGCCAGGCCATGGTCTTCCCTTACCACCGGCCCAGTCCTGGCTCCGAACCCCGGGCCCGTCGGGAGCTGGCCCCTGAGGTGATCGGGTGAGTGATCCCACCTGGAAGAGCCGCGGTGGCCGGGGAGAGGAGAGATGCCGTTGATCCAGGTCTTGCGTATTTCATTTCTCTTAATGCCTTTACCACCAGATGTCAGGAGCACCGCCTCTTGGCTGTGACGAGCAAAAAATGCCTCCAGATGGAGCTAGTGCTTCTGGGGTAGAATTGCCCAGGTGTAGCGCTGGCTCCTGGGGAGGCAGGTTGCTAAATGGTGGCAGAGTGGTTAAAGACATATGAGGGTTTTTCTCTTCGTTTTTTCTTTTTTCTTTTTTCTTTTTTTTTTTTTTTGAGACGGAGTCTCTCTCTGTCGCCCAGGCTGCCCAGCTCACTGCAACCTCCGCCTCCTGCGTTCAAGCAATTCTCTGCCTCAGCCTCCAGAGTAACTGGGATTACTGCCACCTGCCACCACGCCGGGCTAATTTTCTTCTTCTTAAAGACGTGGAAGATAAAGCCGGGCACAATGGTGTATTTCTGTAGTCCCAGCTACTTGGAGGATCGCTTGAGCCCAGGAATTCAAATGTAGCCTGGGCAACATAGCAAGACTTCCATCTCTTTTTTTTTTTTTGAGACGGAGTCTCGCTTTGTTGCTCGGGCTGGAGTGCAGTGGCGTGATCTCGGCTCACTGCAAGTTCCGCCTCCTGGGTTCACGCCATTCTCCTGC
>NW_012118426.1:5807-6668 GCF_000951035.1 Colobus angolensis palliatus
CGTTATTGCACTCCAGCCTGGGCGACAAGAGTGAAACTCTGTCTCAAAAAACAAAAAACACACAAACAAACAAACAACAATGCCCTGGCCAGCACAGTGAAACCCCGTCTCTACTAAAAATACAAAAATTAGCTGGGCATGGTAGTACCTGCCTGTAATTCCAGCTACTCAGGAGGCTGAAGCAGAGAATTACTTGAACCAGGGAGTCCGAGGTTGCAGTGAGCTGAGATCGCGCCACTGCACTCCAGCCTGGCGACAGAGCGAGACTTCATCTCAAAAACAAAAAACAAAAAACAAACAATGTCCATTAGCTGGGCGTAGTGGCCCAGGCCTGTAAACCCAGCACTTTGGGGAGGCTGAGGTGGGAGGATTGCTTGAGCCCAGAAGTTCAAGACTAGCCTGGGCAACATAGTGAGATCCAGCCTGTATCCCCCTACGCCCCACACCAAAAAAAAAAAAAAAAAAATTAACCAGGTGTGGTGGCACATGCCTGTGGTCCCAGCTCTTTGGGAGAATGAGGTGGAAAGATTGCTTGAGGCCGGCAGGTCAAGGCTACAGTGAGCTGTGATTTCACCACTGTGCTCCAATCTGGACGACAGAGTGAGACTCTGTCTCAAAAAACAAAACAAAACAGAACAAACAAACAAACAAAAAAACAGGCTTGCCATGGCGGCTCACACCTGTAATCCCAGCACTTTGGGAGGCCGAGGCAGGAGGATCACCTGAGGTCAGGAGTTCAACACCAGCCTTGCCAACATGGTAAAACCCCGTCTCTTCTAAAAATACAAAAAAATTAGCTGGGCGTGGTGGCACATGCCTGTAATCCCAGCTACTCGGGAGGCTGAGGCAGGAGAATTGCTT
>NW_012118427.1:0-948 GCF_000951035.1 Colobus angolensis palliatus
TCCCAGGGCTAGCCAGTTCCTAGAGACAGTAAACTTGCCCACGAGCGTGCTTTTCACACACAAGCTAACCAGTCCAGAGCTCATGCCCCCAGTTACCTACTCCATCAGCCTTCCACAGGACTCACACACTCTAGGCCACTGTTCCTCTGCCCCAAGCACCCCAGGGCCAGGTACCAGACAACTAGGGACATCCCCTATTCCCAGAGCTGGCTGAAATTACTCAAACTGTAATAGCTAACCTTAACCCTGCTCACCTTGCCTCACTTATTCCTTCCCGTGGAAACCACCGTAAAGGTTTTTCCATCACTCCCGCCTGCTTGCTGACCATAGTGCCTCCCCATTCGGTGCTGCATGGCATAGCACTTTCCCTTCTCTTGGGGTCTGTGAGTGACAAACTCTCTCTTCAGTGGCAATCGACACTTGATCTGTTGGTCTCTCCATACGTGAAGAATAATGCAACCCATATGTATTTTTAAATCAACTAAAATTTATTTAATTAAGCATAAAGTTACTTTCACATTTGTCTACAACCACAGTAAATACAGTTCTTGGAATAATGCCATGGCCTTTAAAATTTAAAGCCTCCCCACCTGCAAGATTCCATATATAAAACTCCCACTATTGCCACTATTGTTTCTATAATAGTGGATTTGTTAACCAAATTAAAATAGTTATACTATCTAGAATAAAATAAAATGGAAATAATTTACTCATAAGATTCGTATTTAAATCATCCTTATTTACAAAATACTATCCTGAGAATTATAATTCCATTAAGTTTCAATTTGAGCAAAAGTGTAATCACTGAAGTAACAGCAGTTACTTCAACTGAAAATGAGAAAAGTCAAAATGACTGGCCGGGCGCGGTGGCTCAAGCCTGTAATCTCAGCACTTTGGGAGGCCGAGACGGGCGGATCACGAGGTCAGGAGATCGAGACCATCCTGGCT
>NW_012118427.1:1753-4132 GCF_000951035.1 Colobus angolensis palliatus
CTGTTCCCACGGAGGCGACAGGGGCCCAGTGTTCGAAGGAGCCCTGTGAGGACTGGTTAACCTCTCACAGCTTGATTCTCCTCTTTCATTGGTAATCTGATGGTCCAGAGGATTCCCTGGGCCTCTTCGGCCTCTTCCTCCTCCCCCTGGAAGCAAAGGTGAGAGTCTCAGTGGACCCTCCGACAAAGCTGGAGGATAGAGAAAAGCTCTCGTTTCAGATGAAGGCCGACCCAGTGGAGAGGGACCATATGAGGAATGCTCTCTGCCAAATGCTGTATTTGGAACATCAAGTGCATAAGGATATTTTTCTAAGAGTTTCATTTTAAACTCTGTTTCAGCTAATTTTTGTCTGTTGTGAGCATTTTCTTTCCTTAAATCATTGAGGTTTCTTTCAGCAGTCCAAGCTGCCAAACAATTACCATGGACTTTTTTCTCATAGGAAATAATCTTCCCTTGATAAAAAAGAACTCTCTCAAGGTCTTCTTCAAGATCCTTGGCTCGCTTTCTGCAGGTCTCCAGCTCTCCAGTGCCATGGCTGATCGTTTCGTCTACTTTAGAAAGGTTCTCTTTCTCTAACGGGTAATTTTCCCCTACCAGTAATTTCCTGTATAGCTTCATTCCATTTTCTTGATATAATTCTGTCATTACCTTAAGTTTCTGTTGAAGCTTCTGATTCTTACTTTCAAAGTGTGTGTTTTCCAACTGCAAAGATGCTTGTTCCATCTGAAGGTTTTTAATATGCTCTCTGAGCTCTTTCTTGGTTTTATCAACTTCAGATAACTGAATATAAAGTTCTTTTCTTTCTCCTTCTAAGGTTGTTAACAAAGTATTTAACTTAGCTGCACGAATCAGTTCCTTCAAAGCTCCTTTTGGAGGATTATCTAAGTTAGCACCATCTTCTGATTCACCGTTCATTTCGAATTCCAAGTTACCATCATCCATTATGTCTTCTCCAAGTATAGCACCCAGATCTTTCATCTTTCGCAAGCGTTCAGTCAGAGTCTCGATGTGATTTTCTTTATCGTTTAGAACTGGTTCTGCGTGTACTTTGGAGTCTTCACATGTTATTTTCTGTTTATTAAGTTCACTCACTTGTTCTTTCCATACTTCAGCTTCTTGCAAAAGCTGTTTCTGGCTTTCCTGACGTTGAGAATTTTCATTCAAAGCCTCTTGTACTGCTATCTTCAGTCGTTCTTCATTCATTTGAAATCTCTTCAAGGTCATTTTGGCTTCAGCTACTTGGGATTTGAGGGATTTTGACTCATCTTCTAGAGACTGTATGCTTTTGGAAATATCCACCATCAATTCATCTTGTTCAGAATGTTTAGATTTCTCTTCTTTTAACTCTTTTTCTAGACAGAGTATTTCATGTTTGAGTTCAGAATTGGACCTGTTCAGCTTTTCACAGGTTGCCTCCAAACTTTGTGCTTCTGTTGCCTCCTTCTCAGAGCTGGCATCCTCTAAAGATGGCTCTACTTCATAGGCTTCATACTCTTTTTGAACAAGGCTAAACTTTTCAAGTAATCTACATTTTTCTTCAATTAGTCCAGAAAGCGCTTCAGCGAGCTTTTTCTCTCTTCCCACATAAAGCCGACTCCTAACCGATCTAAAACTTCTCCACAAGAAAAAGGGAACAGCAAAAAATCCAACGACAGCTGCACATATCACCAATTCCCATGGAAAACCATAAGGAGTCGAATCTGGTCCCCTGCCTTCAGGCAGTGCTGCCACAACCCTGCGTGGCTTCTCCAGGAGCAGCCCCCTGTAAGGCTGAGGGGTAGCCCCGGGCTCCTCCGTAGCGCCAAGGCTGCTCTGGCGGTGGCCACCGCAGTAACCCAGGCCTGTCGGGGCCACAAGAAGCAGCTAAGAACAGGCAGCTGGAACTACAGATGTGTGTCACCATGCACAGCTAATTAAAAAAAATTTTTTTGTAGAGACAGGGTGCAGCGATGTTGCCCAGGCTGATCTTGAACTCCTGGGCTCCTGCCTCAGCCTCCCAAAGTGCTGGGTTTACAGGTGTGAGATAATACATGTTAACTGTAGAAAAATGATCAGATAAATATAAAAGAGCTAGTTCTGTATATTCTTATTCCTAAGATCCAATATTTTGGTATACATTACTTCATACATTTTCCTCTGCGTAAAGCTCTAGTTTTTTTTAATGGATAAAATTATACATACAATTGTTTAACAACTTGCTTTTCTCAATTATCAATATATCTTGGATAGTCTAGAGCCATACTTAAGAATGAATTACAATTATTAGCAGAGTTCCTTGAGGGCAGGGACTATCCTCTTTTTTTTGTTTGTTTTTCTGAGACAGAGTCTCGGTCTGTCGCCCAGGCTGGTGTGCAGTGGTGCAATCTCAGCTCACTGCAC
>NW_012118428.1:0-319 GCF_000951035.1 Colobus angolensis palliatus
GAAGTTAAAAAATATTTTAAATTAAATGAAAATCAAAATTTGAGGGATGCAGGGAAAGCAGTTCTTAAAGGGAAATGTACTGTAATGAATGTGTGTATTAAAAAAGAAGAAAGACCTAACATCATTAATCTAAACTTCCACCTTAGGAACCCAAGAAAGGAGAGCAGTATAAACCTAAAGCAAGCAGAAGAAAAGAAATAAAAATTCAAACAGAAATCAGCGAAATTAAAAACAAGAAAATAATAGGAAAAATTGAGAAGACCACAGGCTGGTTCTTTGAAAGATCAGTGAAGCTGATAAATCTTTAGCCAGGCTAATG
>NW_012118428.1:5079-6090 GCF_000951035.1 Colobus angolensis palliatus
ACACCTGGCTAATTTTTGTATTTTTAGTACAGATGGGGTTTCACCATGTTGGCCAGGCTGGTCTCGAACTCTTGACCTCAGGTGATCTGCCCTCCTCGGCCTCCCAAAGTGCTGGGATTATGGGCATGAGCCACCGCACCTGGCCGCATCACCCCCTCTCCTAATTTGTTCTTTTTTCTTGATAAACTTGAGCCTCTCTTTTGTTCTCTGGGGCACTTCCTAGTGTTTCCCTGGCTGCAGTCCTCAACTTTGGTCCAAATAAACTCTATATTAATTTTGCCTGAGTTTCTTTCTTTAGTTCAACAGATGTAACATAAAAAACACGATCCAGGAAAGAAAAATTGGTAAGTTAGACTTCATTAAAATTAGTGCAAAGTCACTGTTAACAGGATAAACGACAAGCTACAGACAGGAAAAAAAAAAAATCTTTGCAAAGCACATATCACATAAAGGACTGGTATGCAAAATATACAAAGAATTCTTAAAATTCAATGATAAAAAAGCAAATAATCCAATTTAAATAAGTGAAAAAATCTGAACATACACCTAACCAAGGAAAATATACAGGTGGTAAATAAGCACGTGGAAAGATACTCAACATTGTATGTCATGAGGGAATTGCAAACTAGAACAATGAGATACCATTACACACCTATTCAACTGGTTGAATTCAGAAAAACAAAAACACAAACAACAACAAAAAACCCTGACTATATCAGATGCTGGCATGAATATGGAGCAGCAGGAGCTGTTATTGTTGGTGGAAATACAAAATAGTACAGACCCTTTGGAAAACAGTTTGGTAGTTTCTTTATTTTTCATTTACGTATTTATTCATTTATTTATTTGATAGAGTCTCATTCTGTCGCCCAGGCTGGAGTGCAGTGGCACAATCTTGGCTCACTGTAACCTTTGCCTCCTAGGTTCAAGCAATTCTCCTGCCTCAGACTGCCAAATAGCTGGGATTACAGGCACCTGCCACCACGCCTGGCTAATTTTTGTATTTTTTTT
>NW_012118429.1:0-1005 GCF_000951035.1 Colobus angolensis palliatus
TCAGCCTCCTAAAGTGCTGGGATTACAGGTGTGAGCCACTGTGCCTGCCCTTGAGCAGGTTTTCAAAGGGAATGCTTCCAGTTTTTGCCCATTCAATATGGTATTAGCTATGGGTTTGTCATAAATAGCTCTTATTATTTTGGGATGTGTTCCGTCAATTCCCAGTTTATTGAGAGTTTTTAGCATGAAGCGATGTTGAATTTTATCGAAGGCCTTTTCTGCATCTATTGAGATAATCATATGATTTTTGTCATTAGTTCTGTTTATATGCTGGATTACATTTATTTATTTGCTTATGTTGAACCAGCCTTGCATCCCAGGGATGAAGCTGACTTGATCATGGTGGATAAGCTTTTTGATGTGCTGCTGGATTCTGTTTGCCAGTATTTTATTGAGGATTTTTGCATTGATGTTTATCAGGGATATTGGCCTGAAATTGTCTTCTTTTGTTGTGTCTCTGTCAGATTTTGGTATCAGGATGATCCTGGCCTCATAAAATGAGTTAGGGAGGAGTCCCTATATTTCTGTTGTTTGGAATAGTTTCAGAAGGAATGCTACCAGCTCCTCTTTGTACCTCTGGTAGAATTCGGCTGTAAATCCATCTGGTCCTGGGCTTTTTTTGGTTGTTAGGCTATTAATTACTGCCTCAATTTCAGAACTTGTTATTGGTCTGTTCAGGCATTCAGCTTCTTCGTGATTTAGTCTTGGGAGGGTACATGTGTCCAGGAATTTATCCATTTCTTCTAGATTTTCTAGTTTATTTGCACAGAGGTGTTTGTAGTATTCTCTGATGGTAGTTTGTATTTCTGTGGCATCAGTGGTGATATCCCCTTTATCATTTTTTATTGTCTATTTGATTCTTCTCTCTTTTCTTCTTTATTAGGCTGGCTAACCATCTGTTTTGTTAATCTTTTCAAAAATCCAGCTCCTGGATTCATTGATTTTTTTGAAGAGTTTTCATGTCTCCATCTCCTTCAGTTCTGCTCTGATCTTAGTTATTTCTTG
>NW_012118429.1:2605-3179 GCF_000951035.1 Colobus angolensis palliatus
GATGGTCTCGATCTCCTGATCTTGTGATCCCCCAGCCTTGGCCTCCCAAAGTGCTGGGATTACAGGCGTGAGCCACCGCACCCGGCCTAGAGCTTGTTTGTTATGACTTCCGTTCTTTTGCATTTGCTGAGGGGTGTTTTACTTCCAATTATGTGGTTGATTTTAGAATAAGTGCTATGTGGTGCTGAGAAGAATGTATATTCTGTTGATTTGGGGTGGAGAATTATGTAGATGTCTATTAGGTCCGCTTGGTCCAGAGCTGAATTTAAGTCCTGAATATCCTGGCTAATTTTCTGTCTCATTGATCTGTCTAATATTGACAGTGGGATATTAAAGTCTCCCACTATTATTGTGTGGGAGTCTAAGCCTCCTTGTAGGTCCCTGAGAACTTGCCGTATGAATCTGGATACTCCTATATTGGGTGCATATAGATTTAGGATAGTTAGCTCTTCTTGTTGCATTGATCCCTTTACCATTAGGTAATGCCCCTCTGTCTTTTTTATCTTTGTTGGTTTAAAGTCTGTTTTATCAGAGACAAGGATTGCAGCCCCCTCCTCTTTTTTTTTTTTTTTTT
>NW_012118430.1:0-481 GCF_000951035.1 Colobus angolensis palliatus
AGAATCGCTTGAACCTGGTAGGTGGAGGCTGCAGTGAGCTGAGGTCGTGCCACTGCACTCTATCCTGGGCTACAAGGCGAAACTCCATCTCAAAAGAAAAAAAAAAAAATTGTTATTCTAAGATTGTTGCATGTGGGCTGTGGGAAATCAAACAAGCCATTGTACTGGCATCTCTTTGGCATCTCTAAAAGGCAATGCCATAAGATTGACAGGGTCAAGGACAAACCCCAAATCCCGTATGTACAGCACGCTAGAAGCATCAGTATAAACCCTTTCCCGGCTCTTCCTGAAATGGCCCAGAAGTAATGATCAAACCAATAGCAGGAAACAGCCAGAGACCTGGACAGTTCTGGAATAGGCAGATATGTACAAGCTCAGCTTGGAGCATCTTGTTACACTGACATCAAAGCAGTGTTCAAACACCTCGAGTGCTGGGAATAAGAAGAGGTTTTGAGCAACTGTAAGGACAGTACATCTACAG
>NW_012118430.1:921-2077 GCF_000951035.1 Colobus angolensis palliatus
AGAATCGCTTGAACCTGGTAGGTGGAGGCTGCAGTGAGCTGAGGTCGTGCCACTGCACTCTATCCTGGGCTACAAGGCGAAACTCCATCTCAAAAAAAAAAATAAAAAAATTGTTATTCTAAGATTGTTGCATGTGGGCTGTGGGAAATCAAACAAGCCATTGTACTGGCATCTCTTTGGCATCTCTAAAAGGCAATGGTGCCATAAGATTGACAGGGTCAAGGACAAACCCCAAATCCCATATGTACAGCACGCTAGAAGCATCAGTATAAACCCTTTCCCGGCTCTGATTCCTGAAATGGCCCAGAAGTAATGATCAAACCAATAGCAGGAAACAGCCAGAGACCTGGACAGTTCTGGAATAGGCAGACATGTACAAGCTCAGCTTGGAGCATCTTATTACACTGACATCAAAGCAGTGTTCAAACACCTCGAGTGCTGGGAATAAGAAGAGGTTTTGAGCAACTGTAAGGACAGTACATCTACAGCAGATTGAAATTCAACAAATATGCTTACACTCATGTATTCATATGAATCCAAAAAAGGAAGATAAACTTTCATTAGTCACTTCTGGAGTGTGCTAGGTAATCACCTCATAATTTTGAAAATCAGTGAATAAAAGGAAAAAATCAAGCAGTGATCCTGTCTTTCCTACACAATCTGCACCTCAGGATAAACAGAGTTAACAAAGGGAAGTTTCTCCTGATAGCAGGACTTCAGTTTATAAAGAAGGGAAAACAGAATTGGCATATCACCATTTTTGCAACCCCTATTGAGTTAATGGATCTAGGAAATCACTATCCACAGCTGCTAACTGCCATCACCATCACCACTAGGAAGCTGATTTTGAAAAATAAAAAAATAAAAAAAATCAAATGTCTATGGGATCGAGCCTCTAGATCTAATTGTCAAAGTACAGAAATTACATGGGACAATGGGATGGATGAAATGACATCATGAGGAAGCCATCAGCAAAATCCAGACTCGGGAAAACCCTACAGGACAAACCACCTGGTTTTTCCACATCATAAAAAGAAACAGAGAGGAACCTGCAAAGTACAAGAGACGTAAGAGCTACATCAGCCTACTGCAACCTGTGGATTTAGCTGGATCCTGCTTCAAACAAGCAGTAAAAAGAAAGCACAGGCTGGGCGCA
>NW_012118431.1:0-959 GCF_000951035.1 Colobus angolensis palliatus
GGTTTCCTGTTATCTCCCTTGGACTAGAGCAGGAGTGTGGCTGCGCCTTCCTGCCCCACTTCTAGCTGCCATAGGTCATGTGCCCTGGAGCAGTCTGTCCTGGCCTCGCAGGGTCATGGCTGTGGGATGCGGGCATGTCCATAGGCCAGCGTCTGACACATGCATGCTGCTTGTCCTCTGTCACCATGGGCTGTGTCCTTCCGGGGCTGCTGGTGTGACCTGCTGCTGCTCTCTGCTGTCACAGCTCCCCCGCACAGTGGTTCAGACTCAGCCAGGTGTCCTGGGAGGGGCTGGGCTCCCCTCCGAGTGAGAACTCCCTGAGCCCGGTGGGTCCACTAGGCCTTGGGGACAAACTGGGAAGCAGATCTTCCCCACCGGGTGGGGGCTGCCCTGGGGTCTCCTGGACCTCCCTGCTCCAGCCAGGGGGAGGCCCTGACCTGCCTTCCCGCCCACGTCCAGCTCCTGCAGGTCACATGGTCTGAGCCTCACAGGCTGGTGGCTGTGGGATGCAGGCGTGCCTAGGGGCTGGGCAGTGTCCGACACACGGGCTGCTTGTCCTGTCACCAAATGGGCCTGCAGTCTGTTGTGGGCAGGAGGTAGGCAGTGGCATTCAGTCTGTCTCCTTCTCCAGGGAGCCCAGCCCTGGACCTGCCGCACAAGTGCTCAGTTCTGTGCCCTGGCTTCTGACTCAGTCGGTCTACCCTGGCTTTGGGGTCTACCCTGGCTTTGGGCACTACACGCCACCCAGGTGACTGTAGTATGTGGTCTGAGGGGCTATGCCCGGTAGGTGTCCTCTTCCCTGCCCGGGGTTCAGGCTAGGCCTCTCCCTTCCAGGCGTGGCAGCCACCAAGCTTCTAGGCACTGCTTCTAGGCAGTGGGGTAGGGTCCTCTGGGCCTGCCTTCTCTTTGGGGTGTGGCCGTCCCCTCCAGAGAGGACAGTGTCCTGCCCTGAAGCTGGC
>NW_012118431.1:5353-5678 GCF_000951035.1 Colobus angolensis palliatus
AATCCTGGCCTGCCCCATGCCCCCTCCAGCCCCGTCTACAAGGGCAGGGACCGGCAGCGCAGGCGCCTCCCGGCTGGGAACCCACCCCTCCTAACCGGAGAGGGACTACTGCCACCACCCGAGCACCTGGGTCAGCGTGGCGACGCCCTGCAGAAACTCCTCGGGCTCTAGCAGCAGCAGCAGGAATTCCTGTTCATCTGCAGCCCACACTTCAGGAGGCAGCTGTGGGGACATGGGGACGCGCTGCTGCCTGTCTCAACCCCGGGTGCCCCAGGGGCCCTGCCTGGGCAGTCTAGCAGCAACGCGGTCCGTGGCCCCAGCCAAG
>NW_012118432.1:0-1099 GCF_000951035.1 Colobus angolensis palliatus
AAAATAAAATTAATTAAAAAAAAAAAAAAAAAAAAAGCAACCTCTCAGAAAGCTTCTTTTTGGATTATCATCTTAGGATACTTCCTTTGTCACCGTATTATTCAATGCGTTCCCAAATATCCTGTTGCAGATTCCATGAAAACAGGATTATCAAACTGCTCAATGTAAAGGATGGTGTAACTCTGGTAGATGAATTCACACATTACAAATAACTTTCTCAGAAAGCTTCTTTCTAGTTTTTATCTGAGGATATTTACTTTATCATCACAGACTTCAATGCAGTTCGAAATATCCCTTCTCAGATTTCCCAAAAACAGTGCAACCAAATGGCTAAATGAAAAAAATCCTGTAGCTCCATTAGACGAATTAACACATCACAAAGCGGTTTCTCAGAAAGCTACTTTCTACTTTTATATGAGGACATTTCCTTTGTCACCACAGGCTTCTGTGAACTCAAAAATATCCTAAGGCAGTTTCCACGAAAACAGTGTTAGCAGAATGCTCAATGAAAGCAATGGTGTAACTCTGTGAGACAAATTAACCCATCACAAAGCAGTTTCTCAGAAAGCATCTTTCTAGTTTTCATCTGAGGATATTTCCTTTGTCACTATAAGTTTCATTGCTCTAAGAAATATCGCATTGCTAATTCCGAGAAAACAGTGTTAGAAAACTGCTCAATGAAAAGAACAGTATAACATTGTGAGATGAATCCACACATCACAAATCAGTTTCTCAGATAGATTCTTTCTAGTGTTTATCTGAAGATATTTCCTTTTTCACCTTAGATCTCAATGCAATCCCATATATGCCTTTGCAGATTCTGTGAAAACGGTATAGGCATACTGCTCTATGAAAAGAAACGTATAACTCTGTGAGATGAATTCACACATCACAAAGAAGTTTCTCAGAAAGCTTCTCTCCAGTTTTTACCTGAAGATATTTCCTGTTTCACCATTAGATGCTATGCGCTCCTGAATATCCCTTGCAGATTCCAGAAAAACAGTGTTACCAAACTGCTCAATGAAAATAAAGTTGTAACTCTGAGATGAATTCACCCATCACATGGCAGTTTCTCAAAAAGCTTCTGTCTAGAAGGGGG
>NW_012118432.1:8034-12457 GCF_000951035.1 Colobus angolensis palliatus
GAACTTAAAGTATAATAAAAAATAAAAAATAAAAAAAAAAACTTCTGTCTAGTTTACATATGAGGATATTTCCTTTTTCACCGTAGACTTCAATGTGCTCAAGAATAACTCTTCTCAGATACCAGAAAAAGAGTGATACCGAACTGCTGAATCAACAAAAATGTTAAAATTTTGAGATGAATACACACATCAAGACACCGTTTCTCAATAATTTCATCTCTAGTTTTTATCTGAAGTTATTTCCTTTTCCACCATAGGCCTCTAGGAGTTTCTGAATATCCCTTTGCAGATTCCATAAAAAACAATGTTACCAAACTGCTCAAAGAAAATAAAGTTGTAACACTGTGTGATGTATTAAGCCATTACAAAGAAATTTCTCAGTAACCTTTCCTGTTTTTATCTCAGGATATTTCCTTTTCCACCATTGTCTTGCATGCCTTCCAAAGTATCCCTTCTCAGACACCCCAAAACAGTGATGCCAAACTGCTCCCTCAACAGAAAGCTTTACCTCTATGAGATGAATGCACACATCACAAAGGCGTTATCAGAGACTTTCTTTCCAGTTTTTACCTGAAGATATTTCCTTTTTCAACATTGGACTCTATCCACTCCCAAATATCTCTTTGCATATTCCTCAAGAACAGTGTTAACAAACTGCTCAATGAACAGAAAGACTTAACTCTGTTAAGTGAATTCACCCATCACAAAACAGTCTCTCAGAAAGCTTCTGTCTAGTTTTTATCTGTGCATATTTACTAATCCACCATCAGCCTCAATGTGCTCCCAAATATCCTTTCTCAGACACCACAAAAAGAGTGATGCCAAACTGCTCAATCAATAAAATGGTTTATCTCTATGAGATGAATGCACACATCACAAAAGAGTTTCTCAAATACCTTCTCTCCAGTTTTTTTCTGAAGATATTTTTTTCACCATAGGCCTCTAGGAGGTCCTGAAAATCTCTTTGCAGATTCCTCAAAAACAGTGCTACCAAACTACACAATGAAAAGAAAGCTATAACTCTGTGAGATGAATTCATCAATCAAAAAGCAGTTTATCAGGAAGCTTCTTCTTAGTTTTTATCTGAGGATATTTCCTTTTATACCATAGGCCCTAAGGCACCCCCAAATGTCCCTTTGCAGATACAGGAAAGCAGTGTTAGCAAACTGCTACATGAAAAGAAAGGTGTAGCTCTGTGAGATGAACTAACACATCACAAAGAACGTTCACAGAGAGCTTCTGTCTAGTTTTCATTTGAGGATATTTCCTTTGTCACCATAGGTTTCAATGCGATCCAAAATATCCCTTCTCAGATTCACCAAAAACAGAGCTACCAAACTAGTCTATGAAAAGAATCATGTAACTCTGTGAGATGAATTACCATATCACAAAACAGTTTCTCAGAAAGCTTCTTTCTAGTTTTTATATGAGGATATTTCCTTTGTCAATATTTGCTTCAAAGCACTCCGAAATAGACCACTGCGGATGCCAAGAAAACAGTGTTAGCAAACTGCTCAATGAAGAGGAAGGTGTAACTCTGTGTGATGAATTCACACATCACAAAGCAGTTTCTCAGAAAGCTTCTTTATAGTTTTTGTCTGAGGATATTTAGTTTTTCACCGTAGGCCTAAAAGCGCTCAAAATGTCCCTTTGCAGATTCCACGAAAACAGTATTTCCAAGCTGCTTCATTAAAAGAAAGGTGTAACTCTGTGAGTTGAATTCATGCATCACAGAGAACTTTCTCAGAAAGCTTCTTTATTGTTTTTAACTGAGGATATTTCCTTTTCACTATATTTCTCTGTGTGATTCAAACTATCCCTTCTCAGATTTCCGAAAAACAGCGCTACCAAAATGCTCCATGGAAGGAACCATGTAACGGTGTGAGATGAATTCAATCATCACAAAGCTGTTTGTCAGAAAGCTTCTTTCCAGTTTTTATCTGAGGATATTTCATTTGAAACCATATGCTTCAATGTGCTCCTAAATATGCTATTGCAGATTCCATAAAAACAGTATTAGCAAACTGATGAATGAATAGAACAATGTAACTCTGTGAGATTAAGTCACACATCACCAAGCAGTTTCTCAGAAATCTTCTTTCTAGTTTTTCTCTGAGGATATTTCCTTGTTCACTATAGACCTCAATGCACTCCCAAATATTTCTTTCCAGATTCCACGAAAACAGTGTTAGCAAACTGATCCATGAAATCTAAGGTGTAACACCGTGAGGTGAATTCACACTTCACAAACAACTTCCTCAGGAAGCTTCCGTCTAGTTTTAATTTGAGGATATTTCCTTTTCCACCATAGACTTCATGCACTCCCAAATATCCCTTCTCAGGCACCACAAAAGCAGTGATGCCAAAGAACTCCTTAAACAGAAACGTTTAGCTCCATGAGATGAATGCACACATCACAAAGGAGTTTCTCAGAAAGCTTCTCTCCATTTTTTGACTGAAGATGTTTCCTTTTTCACCATTGGACTCTATGAGCTCCCGAATATCCCTTTGCAGATTCCACAAAAACAGTGTTACAATCTGCTCAATGAAAAGAAAGGTTTTCACTGTGAGATGAATTCAACCATCATGAAGCAGTTTCTCACAAAGTTTCTTTCTAATTTTAATCTGAGGATATTTTCTTTTTCATCATAGGCTTCAAGGTGCTCAAAAATAACTCCTCTCAGATACCACACAAACAGTTATGCTTAACGTTTACAAAAACGTAAAACACTGTGAGATGAATACACACATCACAAAACCATTTCTTGAAATCCTTCTCTCTGTTTTTTATTCGAAGTTATTTCCATTTTCACCATAGGCCTCTAGGAGCTCCCAAATATCCCTTTGCAGATTCCATAAAGACAGTGCTACCAAACTGCTCAAAGAAAACAAAGGTGTAACTCTGTGTCATGAATTCACCCATCACAAAATATTTCTCAGGAAGCTTCTTTCTAGTTTTTATCTCAGGATATGTCCTTTTCCAGCATCGACTTCCATAAGCTCTCAAATATCCATTCTCACATGCCTCAAAAACAGTAATGCCAAACTGCTCTCTCAACAGAAATCTTTACCCCTATGAGATAAATACACACATCACAAAGGAGTTATCAGAAACTTTCTCTCCAGGTTTAACCTGAAGATGTTTCTTTGTCCAACATTGGCCTCTACCTACTCCCGAATATCCCTTCGCATATTCCGCAAAAAGAGTGTAATCAAACTGCTCAATGAAAAGATGATTTATTTTGTGAGATGAATAGTAACATAAGAAATAATTTTCTCAGAAACCTTCTTCAAAGTTTTTATCTGAGGATATTTACTTTTCCACCATAGGCCTCAACGCGGTCCAAAATATCCCTTTGCAGATTTCATGAAAACAGTTTTAGCATATTGCTCCATGAAAAGAATGGTGTAATTATGTGAGATAAATTCACATATCACAATGTTCTTTCTCACAAAATTTCTTTCTAATTTTTGTCTCAGAATATTTCCTTTTTCACCATATTCCTCAATATGCCCTCGAATACCCCATTGAAGAATAAACGAAAAAAGTGTTAGCAAACTTCTCTAAGAAAAGAATGGTGTAATCCTGTGAGGTGAATTCACACATCACAAAGCCATTTCACAGAAAATTTCTTTTTGGTTTTTATCTGAGGATAGTTTCTTTATCACCATAGGATTCAACATGCTCCCATATATCCCATTGCAGATTCCATGAAAACAGTGTTATCAAACTGCTCCATGAAAAGAAAGGTGTAACTCTGTGAGATGAACTCACACATCACAAATAACTTTCTCAGAAAGTTTCTTTCTGGTTTTTATCTGAGGACATTTCCTTTTGTGCTGTAGGCTTCAATACGATCCAAAATGTCCCTTCTCAAATTCCCCAAAATCAGTGCAACCAAACTGTTCCACAGAAAGAATCGTGTAACTCTGTGAGATGAACTCACAAATCACAAAGCAGTTTCTCAGAAAGCTTCTTCCTAGGTTTTGTCTCAGGATATTTCCTTTGTCACCCTGAGGTTCAATGCTCTCCGAAAAATCCCATTGTAGATTCCAAAAAACAATGTTAGCAAACTGCTCAATGAAAAGGACACTGTAATTCTGTGAGTGGAATTCACACAACACAAATCAGTTTCTATGAAATCTTCCTTTTGGTCTTTCTATGAGGATATTTCCTTTGTCACCATAAGCTTCAATGCACTCTGAAATATCAGATTGCAGATTCCAAAAAACAGTGTAAGCAAACTGCTCAATGCAAAGAGTGTATAACTCTGTGAGATGAATTCATGCATCACAAAACAGTTTCTCCGAACGCTTCTTCAAAATTTCTTTTTTTGTTTGTTTTTGTTTTTGTTTTTGTTTTTTTTTATTATACTTTAAGTTCTAGGGTACATGTGCATAACGTGCAGGTTTGTTACATATG
>NW_012118432.1:12932-26487 GCF_000951035.1 Colobus angolensis palliatus
TCTCAGATTCCCCAAAAACTGCTACGAATCTGTTCCTTGAAAAGAATCATGTAACTCTGTGAGATGAATTTACAAATCACGAAGCAGAATCTCAGAAAACTTCTTTCTAGTTTTTCTCTGAGGATATTTCCTTTTTCACCATAGGCCTCAATGAGGTCGTGAATATCTCTTTGCAGATTCCATGAAAACAGTGTCACTAAACTGCTCCATGAAAACAGTGGTGGAAATCTGTGAGATGAATTAACACATCACAAAGTGGTTTCTCAGAAAGCTTCCTTTTGTTTTTTTGTCTGAGGATATTTCCTTTGACACCATAGGTTTCAGAGCACTGTCAGATATCCTATTGCATATTGCAGAAGAAGAGTGTTAGCAAACTGCTGCAAGAAAAGAATTGTGTAACTCTGTGAGATGAATTTGCACATCACAAAGAGTTTCTTAGAAAGCTTCTTTCCAGTTTTTGTCTTAATATATTTGCTTTGTCTACCTAGGCTTCAATGCTATCCAAAGTATCCATTATCAGATACCATAAAAACAGTGTTACCAAACTGCTCCATGAAAAGAATGGTGTAACACTGTGAGATGAACTTACACATCCCAAAGTTGTTTCTCAGAAAGCTTCTTTCTAGTTTTACTCTAAGGAAAATTTCCATTTTCACCATATTCCTCAATACACTCCTGAATATCCAATTGCCGATTAAACAGAAAACGTTTCAGCAAATTTCTGAATGAAAAGAGCTTTGTAACTCTATGAGATGAATTCACACATCACAAAGCGGTTTCACAGTAAGCTTCTTTTTGGTTTTTACCTGAGAATATTTCCTTTGTCAACAGAGACTTCAATGTGCTCCCAAATATCCTATTGCAGATTCCACAAAAACAGTGTTAGCAAACTGCTGAATGAAAAGGACAATGTACTTCTGTGAGATAAATTCACACATTAGAAAGCAGTTTCTCAGAATTCTTTTTTCTACTTTTATTCTGAGGATATTTTCTTATTCACTATAGGCCTCATTGTGCTCCCAAATATTCCTTTGCAAATTCCATGAAAACAGTGTTAGTAAACTACTTAATGAAAAGAAAGGTTTAACTCTGTGACATGAATTCACACATCACAAGCAAATTACTCAGAAAGTTTCTTTCTAACTTATGTCTGAGGATATTTCCTTTTCCACTATCGGCTTCATGTGTTCCCAGATATCCCTTCT
This sequence comes from Colobus angolensis palliatus, assembly GCF_000951035.1. Taxonomy (NCBI): domain Eukaryota; kingdom Metazoa; phylum Chordata; class Mammalia; order Primates; family Cercopithecidae; genus Colobus; species Colobus angolensis. Next base: position 14,138 of record NW_012118432.1, read on the forward strand.
CAGACATCACCAAAACAGTGATGCCAAAGTTCTCCCTCAGCAGAAACATTCAGATCTATGAGATGAATGCACACATCACAAGCGAGATTCTCAGAAAGCTTGTCTCCAGTTTTTACCTGAAGTTATTTGCTTTTATGCCATTGGACTCTATGCTCTCCCAAATATCCATTTGCAGATTCCACAAAAACAATGTTACCAAACTACTCTGTGAAAAGAAAGGAGTAACTCAGTGAGATGAATTTACACATCATGCTGAAGTTTCTCAGAGATCTTCTTTCTAGATTTTATCTGAGGATATTTCCTCTGTAACCACAGGCTTCGATGCACTCTGAAATATCAGATTTCAGATTCCAAGAAAACAGTGTAAGCAAACTGCTCAATGCAAAGAACTATGTAACCCTGTGAGATGAATTCACCTATCACAAAGCAGTTTATGAGAAAGTTTCTTTCTAATTTTTATCTGAGGATATTTCCATTTTCTATTTAGGCCTCAAGAATTCCTAAATATCCCTTGCAGATTCCATGAAAACAGTGTTAGAAAACTTCTCCATGAAAATAAAGATGTAGCTCAGTGAGATTAATTCACACATCACCAAGAAGTTTCTTAGAAGACTAAAGAAATACTAGAGAAAGTCTAACTCTGTGAGTTACATTCACACATCGCAATGCAGTTTCTCAGAACGCTTCTTTCCAGTTTTTATCTGAGGATATTTCCTTTTTCACCATTGCCCTCAATGAGCTCCCAAATATCACTTTGCAGAATCCACGACAACAGTGTTAGCAAACTGTTACAAGAAGGGAAGGGTGAAACTCTGTGTGATGAATTCACATATCAGAAAGCAATTTCTCAGAAAGGTTCTTTCTAGTTATTATCTGAGGATATTTCGTTTTTCACCATGGGCCTCAATTGGCTTCCAAATATCACTTTGCAGATTCCACAAAAAGAGTGTTAGCAAACTGCTTCATGAAGACTAAGTTGTAAGTCTGTTAGATGAATTCACAGATCACAAAGCAGTTTCTCACAAAGCTTCTTTCATGTTTTTAATTGAGGATGTTTCGTTTATCAGCATAGGCCTCAATGTGATCCTAACTAGCCCTTCTCAGCTTCCTCAAAGAGAGTGTTAACAGACTGCTCCTTGAAATGTAACAGTAACTCTGTGAGATGAATTCACACATCACAAAGAAGTTTCTCAGACAGCTTCCTTCTAGTTTTTATCTGAGGATATTTCCTTTTGTCTCTAGAGGCTCAATGCAATGCAAAATATCCCTTTCCAGACTCCCCCAAAAAAGTGCTACCAAACTACTCCATGAAAAGAAAGGTGTAACTCTGTGATATCAATTCACGAATCACAAAGGAGTTTCTCAGAAATCTTCTTATAGCTTTTATCTGAAGATATTTCCTTTGTCACCATAGGCTTCAGTGTGATCCGAAATATCCCTTCTCAAATTCCCCAAAAATGGTTCTACCAAACTGCTCCATAAATAGAATCGTGTAACTCTGTGGGATTCATTCACAAATCACTCAGGAACTTCCTTTTAATTTTTTTCCGAGGATATATCCTTTCTCACCCTAAGCTTCAAAGTGCTCTGAAATATCCCACTGCATATTCCAGGAAAACAGTGTAAGCCAACTGGTCAAGGAAAAGAACAATGTAACTCTGTGACATGAATTCATGCATCACAAAGGAGTTTCTCAGATATCTTGTTTTTAGTTTTTATCATTCAATATTTCCTTTTTCCTTATAGACCTCAATGTGCTCCAGGATATCCCATTACAGATTAGATGAAAACAGTGTTAGCAAACTTCTCCACGAATAGAAAGGTGTAACTCTGTGAGACAAATTCACTCATTATAAATAACTTTCTCAGAAAGCTTTCTTCTAGTTTTTATCTGAGTATATTTCCTTTGTCACCATAGTCTTCAATGTGACACCAATTTTCCCTTCTCAGAATCCCTAAAAAGATTGCTACCATACTGATCCATAAAAAGGATCATGTACATCTGTGAGCTGAATTCACACATCACAAAGCGGTTTTTCAGAAAGCTTCTTTCTAGTTTTTATATGAGGATATTTCTTTTGTCACTCTATGCTTCAATCTGCTCTGAAATAACCCACTGCATTTACAAGAAAACAGTGTTAGCAAACTGCTCAATGAAAAGACGGTTTAACTTTGTAAGATGAATTCACACATCACAGGGCAGTTTGTCAGAATGCTTCTTTCTAATTTTTGTCTGAAGATATTTCCTTTTTCACCATAGATTTCAATGCGATCCAAAATATCCCTTCTCAGATTCCCCAAAAACACTGCTACCAAATTGATCCATGAAAAGATTGGTGTAACTCTGTGAGACGAATTCACAAATCCCAAAGCAGTTTCTCAGAAAGCTTCCTTCTAGTTTTTTCTGAGTATATTTCCATTGTCACCGTAAGCTTCGATGTGCTCTGAAATATCCCATTGCAGATTCCAAGAAAACAGTGTCAGAAAACTGCTCCATGAAAAGTTTAAGTCTGTGAGATGAATTCACACATCACAAAGAAATTTCTCAGAAAGCTTCTTTCTAGTTTTATCTGAGGATATTTCCTTTGTCACCACAGGCTTGAAGGTGTCCAAAAATATAACTTCTTCCATATCCCCAAAACAGTACTAACAAACTGCTCCACGAAAAGAATTGTGTAACTCTGTGAGATGAATTAATAGATCACAGCGTTTTCTCAGATTGCTTCTCTCTGGTTTCCATATGAGGCTATTTCCTTTTCCACCATAGGCTTCAATGTGCTCCCAAGTATTCCTTCTCAGACACCACAAAAACAGTGATTCCAAAGTGCTCTCTCAACAGCAATGTTTAGCTCTATGAGATTAATGCACACATCACAAAGAGTTTCTCAGAAAACTTCTCTCCAGTTGTTACCTGAGGAATTTTCTTTTTGCTCTTTATGCCTCTATGCATTCCCAAATATCCCTCTGCAGATTCCACAAAAACATTGCTACAGCACTGTACAATGAATGGAAAGGTTTAACTCTGTGAAATAAATACACACATCACAAAGCAGTTTCTCAGGAAGCTTCTTTCTGGCTTTTATCTGAGGATATTTCCTTTTCCACCATAGGCTTCAATGCACTCCCAAGTTTCCCTTCTAGGACACCACAAAAACAGTGATGCCAAAGTGCTCCCTCAACAGAAATGTTTATCTCTATGAGATGAATGCACACATCACAAAGGAATTTCTCAGATAGCTTCTCTTCAGTTTTTACCTGAATATATTTACTTTTTTGCCATTTGACTCTATGGTCTTCTGAATATCCCTTTGCAGATTCCACAAAAGCAGGTTTACCAAACTGCTCAATGAAAAGAAAGGTGTAAATCTGTGAGATGAATTCAACCATCACAAAGCAATTTCTCAGAAAGTTTCTTTCTAGTTTAAATCTGAGGATATTTCCTTTTTCACCATAGGGTTCAATGTGCTCCCAAATATCTCTTCACAGATACCACAAAAACAGTAATGTCGAAGTGCTCAATCAACAATAAGCTCAAACTCTATGAGATGAATAAAGATCACAAAACCGTTTCAAGAAAAACATCTCTCTAGTTTTAACTGAAGTTGTTTCCTTTTTCACTGTAGGCCTCTAGGAGCTCCCGAATATCCCTTTTCAGATTCCACAAAAACAGTGCTACCAAACTTCTCAAAGAAAAGAAAAGTGTAACTCAGTGTGATTAATTCACCCATTCAAAAGAAATATCCCAGAATGCATCTTTCTCGTTTTTTTCTCAGGATATTTATTTTTCCACCATCAGCATCCATGAACTCCCAAATATCCTTTCTCAAACACCACAAAGACAGTGGTAACAACCTGACCCATGAAGAGAATCATGTAACTCTGTGAGATAAATTAAAATATCACAAAGCAATTTCTCACAAAGCTTCTTTCTAGTTTCTATATGAGGATAATTCCTTTTTAACAAAAGGCCTCAATGCGCTCCAGAATATAACATTGCAGATTCCATGAAAACAGTGTCAGCAAACTGCTCCATGAAAAGGAAGGTGTAACTCTGTGAGATGAATTCACACAACAAAAAGCAGTTTCTCAGAAAGCTTCTTTCTAGTTATTTTCTGAGTATATACCCTTTTTCACTCTAAGCCTCCTGTGATACCACATATTCTTTTGCAGATTCCACGAAATCAGTTTTAGAAAACTGCTACATAACAAGAAAGTTGTAAATCTGTGAGATAAATTCATACATTCCCAAGAACTTTCTCAGAAAGCTACTTTCTAGTTTTTATCTGAGGATGTTTCCTTTGTCATCATAGGCTACAATGTGATCCAAAATTTCCCCACTTAGATTCCCCAGAAACAGTGCTACCATCTGCTACATAAAAAGAATAGGGTAGCTCTGTGAAATGAATTGACACATCAGAAAGCATTTTCACAGAAAGCTTCTTTGTAGTTTGTATGTAAGGATATTTCCTTTGTCACCGTATGCTTCAATCTGCTCTGAAATAACCCATTGCAGATTCCAAGAAAACAGTGTTAGCAAACTGCTCAATGAAAAGACGATTTAACTCTGTAAGATGAATTCACACATCACAAAGCAACTTCTCAGAATGTTTCCTTCTAGTTTAAATCTGAGGATATTTCCTATATACCCATCAGCTTCAATTCGATCCAAAATATCCCATTTCAGATTCCAAGAAAACAGTGTTATCAATCTGCTCAATGAAAACCGCAGTGTAACTGTGAGATGAATTCACACATCACAAGGCAGTTTCTCCGAAAGCTTCTTTTTGGTTTATATTGGAGGATATTTCCTTTTTCACTATAGTCCTCAATGTGCTGAGGAATATCCCACTGCAGATTCCACGAAAACACTGTTAGCAAACGGATCCACGAAAAGAAATGTGTAATTCTCTGAAGCGAATTCACTCATCACAAAGAACTTTCTCAGAAAGCTTCTTTCTAATTTTTCTCTGAGAATATTTCCTTCGTCACCATAGTCTTCAATGCTGCACAAATTATCCCTTCTCAGATTCCCCAAAAACACTGCTACCAAAGTGATCCATGAAAAGAATCATGTAGCTCTGTGAGATGAATTCACACATCACAATGCAGTTTCTCAGAAAGCTTCTTTCTAGTATTTATAAGAGGATATTTCCTTTGTCACCCTAAGCTTCAATCCGATCTGAAATAACACTTGGTAGAATCCAAGAAAACAGTGTTAGCAAACTGCTCAATGAAAAGAACGGTTTAACTCTGTAAGATGAATTCACACATCACAAGGTAGTTTGTCAGAAAGCTTCTTTCTAGTTATCATCTGAGGATATTTCCTTTTTCACCTCAGGCCTTAATGTCCTCCCAAATATCCCTTTTCAGATTCCACCAAAAGAGTTTTAGCAAATCGCTACATGAAATGAAAGGTATATCTCTGTGAAGTGAATTCACATCAAATATAAGTTTATCAGAAAGCCTCTTTATAGTTTTTATCTGAGGATAATTTTTTTGTCACCATAGGCTTTAATGCAATACAAAATATCCCATCTCAGATTCCCCAAAAACAGTGCTACCAAACTGCTCCATGAAAAGAATCGTGTAAGTCTGTGAGATAAATTCACTATTAACAAAGCAGTTTCTCAGAAAACTTCTTTCTAGTTTTTTTTCCTGAGGATATTTCCTTGTAACCATAAGCTTCGATGCGCTCCGAAATATCTCATTGCAGATTGCACAAAAACACTTTTAGCAAACTGCTCAATGAATAAAACAGTTTAATTCTGTGAGATGAACTCACACATCACAAAGCAGTTTCTCAAAAAAACTTCTCTATATTTTTTATCTGAGGATATTTCCTTTTTCACCATATGCCTCAATGTGCTCCTATGTATCACTTGCAAATTCCACTAAAACAGTGTTATCAAACAGCTCAATGAAAAGAACAGTGTAACTCTGTGAGATGAACTCATGCATCACAAAGCAGTTTCTCAGAAAGCTTCTTTCTAGTTCTTATCAGAGGATAATTCTTATTTCACCATTGGACACAATATTCTCCCAAGTATCGCTTTGCAGATATCACGAAAATAATGTTAGCAAACTGCTCTATGGAAATAAAGGTGTAACTCTGTGAGATGGCATCACATGTCACAAACAGCTTTCTCAGAAACCTCCTTTCTAGTTTTTATCTGAGGATATTTCCTTTTTCACTATAGACCTCAATGCGCACTGAAATATCACTTTGGAGATTTCACGAAAACAGTGTTATTAAACTGCTCCATGGAAAGAAAGGTGTAACTCTGTGAGATGAATTCACACATCACAAAGAAGTTTCTCAGAAAGCTACTTTCTAGTTTTTATCTGAGGATATTTTCTTTGTCACCATAGGCTTCAATCCATTCCAAAATTTTCCTTCCAGATACCACTAAAACAGTGCTATCAAACTGAGCCACGAATAAAATCTTGTAGCTCTGTGAGATGAATTAACACATCAGAAAGCATTTTCACAGAAAGCTTCTTTCTAGTTTTTATAGGAGGGTATTTCCTTTGTCACCTTAAGCTTCAATGCGCTCTGAAATAACCCTTTGCCATTTTAACAAAAACAGTGTTTGTAAACTGCTCAATGAAAAGAATGATGTAAATCTGTTAGATGAATGCACACAATGCAAAGCAATTTCTCAGAAAGCTTCTTTGTAGTTTTTATGTGAGTATATTTGCTTTTCCACCATAGGCCTCAATGCACTCCCAAATATCCCTTTGAGGATTACATGAAAGGAGTGTTAGCAAACTGCTCCATGGAAAGAAGGTGTAACTCTGTGAGATGAACTCACACGTCACAAAGAACATTCTCAGAAAGCCTCTTTCTAGTTTTCATCTGTGTATATTTCTTATGTCACTATAAGCTTCATTGCACTCTGAAATATCCCATTGCAGAGTCCAAAAAACAGTTTTACCAAACTGCTCAATGAAAAGAGTAGTGTAACACTGTGAGATGAATTCACACATCACAAAGCACTTTCTCAAAAGCTTCTTTTTAGTTTTTGTCTGAGGATATTACTTTTTCATCATAGGCCTCAATGCACTCCCATATATCCCGTTGCAATTTCCACGAAAACAGTGTTAGCAAACTGATCAACAAAAAGAATGTTGTAACTTTGTGAGTGAAATTCATACATCACAAAGCAGCTTCTCAGAAATGTTCTTTTTGGTTTCTCCCTGAGGATATTTCCTTTGTCACACTAGACTTCAATGTGCTCAAAAATATCTTATTGCAGATTTCACGAAAACAGTGTTATCTAACAGCTGACTAAAGAATGGGGTAACTCTGTGATATGGATTCACACATCACAAAGCAGTTCCTCAGAAAGGTTCTTTCTAGATTTTCCCTGATGTTATTTCCTTTATCACTATAGGTCTCGATGCACTCCCAAATATCCCTTTGCAGATTACATGATAACAGTGTTAGTAAGTGGCTCTGTGAAAAGAAAGGTGTAACACTGTCAGATGAATTCACATATCACAAAGAACTTTCTCAGAAAGTTCTTTCTAGTTTTCATCTGGAGATATTTCCTTTGTCACCATAGGCTTCAATGTGATCCAAAATGTCTCTTCTCAGATTCCCCATAAAAAGTGCTAACAAACTGATCCATGAAAAGAATAGGTTATTTCTGTGAGATGAATTCACATAGCACAAAGAAGTTTCTCAGAAACTTTCTAATTTTTATCTGAGAATATTTCCTTTGTCACAAAAGGCTTCAGTGCCATTAAAAATATCCCTTCTCAGATTCCCGAAAAACAGTGGTATCAAACTGATCCATGAAAAGAATCATGTAACTATGTGAGATGAATTAACACATCAAAAAGTGGTTTCTCAGATAGCTTCCTTCTACTTTTTCTATAAGGATATTTCCTGTGTTATCATAAGCTTCAATTCACTCTGAAATATCAAACTGCGCAATCAGCAAAATCACTGTTAGCAAGCAGTTCAACAAAAGGTGAATTCACACATCACAAAGCAGTTTTCACAGAGCTTCTTTCTAGTTTTTATCTGAGGATATTTCCTTTTTCACCAAAGGCTTCAATGCACTCCAATATATCCCTTTGCAGACTCAATGAAAACAGAGTTAGCAAACTGCTCAATGAATAGAACGGTGTAAATCTTTGAGATAAATTCAATCCCCACAAAGCAGTTTCTCAGCAAGCTTCTTTCTAGTATTTATCAGAGGATACTCCCTTTTTCATCATTGACCTCAATGCGTTCCAAAATATCCCTTTGCAGATTCCATGAATACAGTTTTGGCAAACTACTGCATCAAAAGAAAGCTGTAAGTCTGTGAGATGAATTCACACATCACAAAGAACTTTCTCTGAAAGTTTCTTTCTAGTTTTTATCTGAGGATATTTCCTTTGTCATCACAGGCTTCAATGTGATCCAGAGTATCACTTCTCAGATTTCCCAAAAACAGTGCTACCAAACTGATGCATGAATAGAATCATTTAACTCTGTGAGATGAATTCACAAATCATGAAGTAGTTTCTCAGAAAGCTCCTTTCTAGTTTTTGTCTGAGGACATATCCTTGGTCACCATAAGTTCTGAAATATCACATTGCTGTTTCCACAAAAAGAGTGTTAGCACACTGCTCAATGAAAAGAACAGTGTAACTCTGTGATATGAATTCACATATCACGAAGCAGTTTTTCAAAGTGTTTCTTTGTAATTTTTATCTGTGAGTATTTAGTTTTTCACCATAGACCTAAAAGCGCTCCCAAATATACCTTTGCAGATTACACGAACACAGTGTTAGCAAACTGCTTCACCAAAAAAAAATATGTAAGTCTGTGAGATGAATTCACATACCACAAAGAACTTTCTCAGACAGTTTCTTTCGAGTTTTCTTCTGAGGATATTTCCTTTTTCACCATAGGCCTCAATGTGATCCAGAATATACCTTCTATCATACCCCAAAAATAGTGCTACCAAACTAATCCAGGAAAAGATTCGTGTAACTCTGTGAGATGAAATAACACATCACAAAGCGATTTCTCAGAAAGCTTCTTTCTACTTATTCTATGAGGAAATTTCCTCTGTTAGCATGAGTTTGAATGTGGTCCAAAATATCCCATTGCAGATTCCAAGAAAGCAGTGTTAGCAAACTGCTCACTGAGAAGATCCGTGTAACACTGTGAGATGAATTCTCACATCACAAAGCAGTTTCTCTGAAAGCTTCTTTCTAGTTTTTACCTGAGGATATTTCAGTTTTCATCCTACGCTTCAATGTGATCCAAAATATCGCTTCTCAGATTCCCAGAAAAGAATGCTATGAAACTGTTCCATGTAGAGAACCGTGTAGCTTGGTGAGATGAATTCAACAAATCACAAAGCTGTTTCTCAGAAAGCTTCTTTTGAACTTTTGTCTGAGGATGTGTCCTTTGTCACCATAAGCTTCAGTGCTGTCTGAAATATCCCATTGTGAATTCCATGAAAACAGGTTTAAGAAACTGCCCAATGAAATGTACAGTGTAACTCTGTGAGATGAATTCACACATCACAAACCAGTTTCTCAGAATGCTTCTTTCTAGTTTTTATCTGAAGTTAGTTGCTTTTTCCCCATAGATCTTAATGTATTCCCAAATATCCCTTTACAGATTCCACGAAAACAGTGTTAGCAAATTCCTCCATGAAAAGAAAGCTGTGCCTCTCTGAGATGAATTCACACATCATGATCTTTCTCAGAAAACCTCTTTCTAGTTTTTTTCTGTGGATATTTCCTTTGTCACCATAGGATTCAAAGCAATGTAATATATCCCTTCTCAGATTCCCCCAAAACAGTCCTACCAAATTGATCCATGAGAATAATTATGAAACTCTGTGAGTTTCTCAGAAGTTTCTCACAGGAAACTTCTCACAAAGCAGTTTCTCAAAAAGCTTCTTTCTGGTTTTTGCCTGAGGATATTTCCTTTGTCACCAAAAGCTTCAATGCACTCCAAAGTATCCCAATGTAGATACCAAGAAAACCGTGTTAGCAAACAGTTCAATGAAAAGAACAGTGTAACTTTGTGAGATAAATTGAAACAACACAAAGCAGTTTCTCAGAAAGTTTCTTTCTACTTATATCTGAGGATATTTCCTTTTTCACTAAAGGCCTCAATGCACTCACATATATCACTTTGCAGAATCCACGAAAACAGCATTAGCACTGCTCCATCAAATGACATGTGTAACTCTGTGAGATGGATTCACAAACACAAAGAAGTTTCTTAGAAAGCTTCTTTCTCCTATTTATCTGAGGATATTTAATTTGTCACCATAGGCATCAAGGTGATCTAAAATGTCCCTTCTCAGCTTCTTGGTAGTTTTCATTTGAGTATATTTCCTTTTTCCCTATAGGCTTCAATGTGCTCCAAAATGTCCCTTTGCAAATTCCATGAAAGCAGTGTTAGCAAGCTGCTCCATGAAAAAAGAGTTGTAACTCCGTGAGATGAAATCACACTTCTCAGATAACTTTCTCATAAGGCTTGTTTCTAGTTTTTATGTGAGTATATATCATTGTTCACCATAGGCTTCAACGTGATATCAAATATCCCTTCACAGATTACACGAAAACTGTACTACCAAACTGCTCCACGAAAAGAAAGGTGTAAGTATCTGGGAGGACTTCACAAGTCACAAAGCAGTTTCTCAGAAAGCTTCTTTCTACTTTTTTTCTGAGGATATTTCCTTTTTCACCATAGGCCTCAAAGAGCTCAAGAATATTCCTCTGCAGGTGCCATGAAAATAGTATTAGCAAACTTCTCAATGAAAAGAACAATGTAACTCTGTCAGATGAATTCACAAATCACACAGCAGTTTCACAAAAACTTTCTTTTGGTTTTTATGTGAGAATGTTTCCTACCTCACCATATTCTTCAATGCATTCCCAAATTTCCTATTGCAGATGCCGTGAAAACAGTGTTAGCAAACTGCTGCAAGAAAAGAATTGTGTAACTCTGTGAGATGAATTCACACATCAAAAGCAGTTTCTCAGAAAACTTCTTTCTAATTTTTATCTGAGGATTTCTCCTTTTCACCATAGGTTTCATTGCTTTCCAAAATATCTCTTCTCAGATTCCCCAAAGCAGTGCTACCAAATCAATTCATGAAAAGAATCGTGTAACTCTGTGAAGTGAATTATAACATCACAAAGCGGTTTGTCACAAAGCTTTCCTCTAGGTTTTATATGGAGATATATCCTTTGTCAGCATAAGCTTCAATGCACTCTGAATTTCCCATTGCAGATTCGAAGAAAACAGCATTAGCAAGGTACTCAATGGAAAGAACAGTGTAACACTGTGAGGTGAATTCACACATCACAAAGCAGTTTCTCAGAAAGATTCGTTCTAGTTTTTAATCTAAGGATATTTCGTTTTTCTCCATATGCCTCAATGTGCTCCCAAATATCCCTTTTTATATTTCATGAAAGAGTGTTAGCAAACTGCTCCCTGAAAAGAAAGATGTAACTCTATGACAATATTCACACATCACAAAGAACTTTCTCAGAAAGCTTCTTTCTACTTTTTATCTGAGGATAATTCATTTTATACACTTGAGCCCAATGTGCTCCCAAATATCTCTTTGCAGATTCCACAAAAACAGTGTTAGCAAACTGCTCCATTAAAAGAAAGGTGTAACTCTGTGAGACGAATTCAGAAATAACAAAGAAGTTTCTCAGAAAGATTATTTCTAGTTTTTCTCTGAGGATATTTCCTTTTCCACCATAGGCCTCAATGCACCCTGGAATATTCCTTTGAAGATTTCATGAAAATAGTTTTAGCAAACTTCTCCTCGAAAACAAAGATGTAAATCTGTGAGATGCATTCACACATCACAAAGCAATTTCTCAGAAAGATTCTTTCTAGTTTTTATCTGTGGATATTTCCTTTGTCACCATAGGCCTCATGTTGCTCACAAATATCCAAATATTCCGATTGTCACCATAGGCTTCAATGCGATCAAAAATATCCCTTTTCAGATTCACAAAAAATAGTGCTACCAAACTGCTCCATGAAAGAATGGTGTAACTCTGTAAGATGATTTCACGTCACAAATCAGATTCTTAGAAACTTTCTTTCTAGTTCTTATCTGAGGATCATTCCTTTTAGACCATAAGGTTCAATGTGCTTCAGAATATCCCATTGCAGATTCCAAGAAAGCAGTGTTAGAAAACTGCTAAATGAAGAGAAGAGTGTAAATCTGTGACATGAATTCACACATCACAAAGCAGTTTCTCAGAAAGCTTCTTTCTAATTTTTATCTGAGGATATTTTCTTTTTCACCATATTCTCAATGTGCTCCCAAAATACTCCTTTGCACATCCAACAAAAAGACTGG
>NW_012118432.1:27107-27467 GCF_000951035.1 Colobus angolensis palliatus
AATCTTCCTTCCAGTTCTTATCTGAGAATGTTTCTTTATCACCATAGGCTTCAATGCAATCCAAAAATCCCTTCTCAAATTCCCCAAAAACTATGCTAGCAAACTGATCCATGAAGAGAAACGTGTAACTCTGTGAGATGAATTTGCAACTCACAATCTGGTTTCTCAGAAAGCTTCTTTCTAATTATTATATGAAGATATTTCCATTGTCACCATAAGATTCAATGTGCTCTGAAATATCAAATTGAAGATTTCAAAAAAACAATGTTAGCAAACTGATCAATGAAAAGAAGAGTGTATATTCGTGAGATGAATTCACACATCACAAAGCAATTTCTCAGAAAGCTTCTTTCTACTTTT
>NW_012118432.1:33992-39537 GCF_000951035.1 Colobus angolensis palliatus
TGTTAGCAAACTGATCAATGAAAAGAAGAGTGTATATTCGTGAGATGAATTCACACATCACAAAGCAATTTCTCAGAAAGCTTCTTTCTACTTTTTATCAGAGGATATTTCCCTTGTCACCATAACCTTCAATGTGATCCAAAATATCCCTTCTCAGATTCACCAAAACAGTTCTAACAAAATGCTCCATGAAAAGCATCATGTAATTCTTTGAGAAGAAGTCACAAATTACAAAGCAGTTTCTCAGAAATCTTTTTTCTGGTTTTTGACTGAGGATATTTCCTTTGTCATACAAGCTTCAATGCGCTCTGTAATATCACATTGCAGATTACAAGAAAACAGTACTTTCAAACAACTCAATGAAAAGAGCAGTGTAACGCTGTGAGATGAATTCACACATCACAAAGCAGTTTCTCAGAAAGCTTCTTTCAATTTATTATCTGAGGATAATTCCTTTTTCAGCAAAGTCCTCAATGTGCTCCCAAATATACCCTTGCAGAGTCCTTGAAAACAGTGTTGGAAACTGCTCCATGAAAAGAAAGGTATAACTCTATGAGATGAATTCACACTTTACAAAGAACATTCTCAGAAACTTCTGTCTAGTTTTTATCTGAGGATAATCACTTTTTCACCATAGGCTTCAATGCAGTCCAAAATACGCCTTCTCAGATTCCCCAAAAATAGTGCTAACCAGCTGCCTCATGAAAAGAGTCATGTCACTCTATGGGATGAATTCAAAAATCACAAAGCAGTTTCTCAGATAGCTTCTTTATATTTTTTGTCTGAAGATATTTTCTTTGTCACCATAAGCTTCAATGTGCTCCAAAATATCCCATTGCAGATTCCAAGGAAACAATGTTAGCAAACTTCTCAATGAAAAGAACAGTGTAACATTGTCAGATGAACTCACACATCACAAAGCAGTTTCTCAGGAGGCTTCTTTTTGGTTTTTATATGTGGATATTTCCTTTATTGTCATTGGCTTCAATCCGTTCTCAAGTATCCTACTGCAGATTCCACGAGAACAGTGCTATCATACTGCTTAATGAAAAGAAAGGTGTAACTCTGTGTGATGAATTCACACGTCATGAACACATTCTTAGAATGCTTGTTTCCAATTTTTATCTGAGGATATTTCTCTTTTCACTATCGGTCTCGATGCTCTCCCTAATATCCCTTAGCAGATTCCACGAAAACAGTGTTATCAAACTGCTCCATGAAAAGAAAGGCATAACCTTGTGAGATGGAAAAACACATCACAAAGAACTTTCTCAGAAAGCGTCTTTCTAGTTTTTATCTGAGTATATTTCCTTGGTCACCATAGGCTTCATTGTGATCCAAAAATATCCTTTCTCATATTCCCCCAAAACAGTGCTACCAAATTGTTCCATGAAAAGAATTATGTAACACTGTGAGATGAATTCGTAAATCAGAAAACAGTTTCTCAGGAATCTTCTCAAGTGTTTCTCTGAGGATATTTGCTTTTTCAACATTTGCCTCAATGCACTCACGAATATCTTTTTGCAGATTCCATGATAATAGTGTTAGAAAACGGCTCCATAAAAAGAAAGGTATGAATCTGTGAGTTGAATTCGCACATCACAAAACAGATTCTCAGTAATGTTCTTTTTGGTTTTTGTCTGAGGATATTACTGTGGGGGTCTCCATAGACTTCAATGTGACCCAAAATATCCATCCTCAGGTTCCCCAAAAACAATGCTGTGAAACTGTTCCATGAAAAGAATGTTGTAACTCTGTGAGATGAGTTCACATATCACAAAAATGTTTCTCATATAACGTCTTTCTAGTTTTCTCTGAGGATATTTCCTTTTCACCATATTCCTAAATGCACTCTGGAATATCCCATTGCAGATTAAACGAAAATAGTGCTAGCAAACTTCTCAATGGAAACAACAGTGTAACTCAGTGAGATGAATTCACACGTCACAAAGCAGATATTCAGAAAGCTTCCTCATAGATTTTAACTGAGGACATTTCCTTTGTCACCATAGGCTACAATGCCCTCCCAATTATCCTACTACAGATTCCTCGAAACCAGTGTTATCAGACTGCTCAAGGAAAGAACTGTGTAACTCTCTGAGATGAATTCACACATCATGAAGAAGTTTCTCAGAAGGATTTTTTCTAGATTTTTTCTGAGGATATTTGTACTCCCTAATATCACTTTGCAGATTCCACAAAAACAGTGTTAGCAAACTGCTCCATGAAAAAAATGGTATAACTACGTGAGATGAAATCACATATCACAAAGCAGTTTCTCAGAAAGCTTCTTTCTCGTTTTTGTCTGAGGGTGCTTCCTTTTTTACTTTAGGCTTGAATGAGCTCCCAAATATCCCATTGAAGATTCCATGCAAACAAGGTTATCAAACTGCTCAATGAAAAGAACAGTGCAACTGTGTATGATGAATTCACACATCACAAAGCAGTTTCTGGGAGAGCCTTTTTCTAGTTTATATCTGAGGATATTTCCTTTTTTCACCATAGTCCTCAATGTGCTGCCAAATATCCCATTGCAGATTAGAAGAAAAAAGTGCTAGCAAAATTCTCAATGAAAAGATCGGTATAACTCTGTGACATGAATTCACACATCATAAAGCAGTTTCTGAGAAAACTTCATTTTTTTAAATCTGAGGATATTTCCTATGTCATCTTAGGCTTCAATGCACTTCCATTTATCCTATCACAGATTCCACGAAACCAGTGTTATCAGACTGCTCAAGGAAACAATGGTGTAACTGTGAGATGAATTCAAACATCACAATGCAGTTTCTCAGAAAGCTTATTTCTACATATTATCTAGGATATTTCCTTTTTCACTATATGAATCAATGTGTTCCCAAATATCCTTTTTTAGACTCCCCAAAAACATGGAGGAGTTGCAAACAAACTCCTCCATGAAAAGAAAGGTGTAACTCTGTGAGACGAATTCACATATCACAACGCAGTTTCACAGAAAACTTATTTTTGGTTTTTTGTTCTGAAGATAAATCGTTTGTTATCACAGGCTTCATTGCCCTCCAAAACATCTTATTGCAGATTCCACAAAACCAGTGTCAGCAAACTGCTATAAGAAAAGGAAGGTGTAACTCTGTGAGCTGAATTCACCCATCACAAAGCTGTTTCATAGAAAGCTTCTTATTGTTTTTATTGCAGGATATTTCCTTTTTCACCGTAGGCCTCATTGCACTCCAAAATATCCCATTGCAGATTCCTCAAAAACAGTGTTAGCAACTTTTCCATGAAAATAATGGTGGAACTCTGGGAGATGAATTCACACATCACACAAAAATTTCTCAGAAAGCTTATATCTAGTTTTTATCTGAGGATATTTCCTTTGTCACCATAGGCTTCAATGAGATCCAAAATATTCCTTCTCAGTTTCCCCAAAACCAGTTTTACCAATCTGATTAATGAAAAGAATGTTGTAACTCTTTGAGGTGAGTTAACACGTCACATAGCAGTTTCTCATAAAGTTTCTTTCTACTTCTTATAAGAGGATATTTCCTTTGTTACCCTAAGCTTCACTGCACTCCAAAATACCAGATTATAGAATCCAAGAAAACAGTGTTAGCAAACTGCTCTAAGAAAATAGCACTGTAAATCTGGGAGATGAATACACACATCACCAAGCAGTTTCTCACAAAGCTTCTTTCTACTTTATTTCAGAGTATCCTTCCTTTTTCACCATAGGCCTCAACTCACTCCCAAATATTCCTTTGTAGATTCCAGGAAAATAGTGTTAGCAAACTGATCCATGAAGAGAAATGTGTTACCTTATGAGATGAATACATACATCACAAAGTAGTTTCACAGAGAACTACCATCTAGTTTTTTTCTGAGGATATTTCCTTTGTCACTATAAGCTTCAAAGTGCTCTGAAATATCCCATTGAAGATTCCACAAAAACTGTTAGAAATCTGCTCAGTGAAAACAACAGTGTACCTCTTTGAAATGAATTCACACATCACAAAGCAGTTTCTCACAAAGCTCCTTTCTACTTTTCAACTGAGGGTATTTCCAATGTCACCATAGGCTTCAGTGTAATCCAAAGTAACCCTTCTCAGACTCCCCAAAAACAGTGCGATCAAACTGCTCCATGAAAAGAATCATGTAACACTGTGAGTTGAATTCAGAAATCACAAAACAGTTTCTCAGAAAGCTTCTTTCTAGTTTTTTTTGAGGCTATTTCCTTTTTCACCATAGACCACAATGCACTCGCGAATATCCCTTTGCAGATACTAGGAAAACAGTGTTAGCAAACTGCTCCATGGAAAGAAAGGCGTAACTCTGTGAGATCAATTCAAACATCAAAAATAAGTTTCTCAGAAAGTTTTTTCTAGGTTGATGTGAGGATTTCTTTTTTTCACTGTAGGCCTCAATGTACTCCCAAATATTCATCTCCCGATTCAATGAAAACAGAGTTTTCAATCAGGTCAGTGAAAAGAATGGTGTAACTCTGTGATTTGAATTCATGCGTAACAAAGCAGTTCATCAGAAAGCTTGTTTCTGTTTTTATCTGAAGATATTACTTTCTCACCATAGGCTTCAATGCACTCCGAATTATACCATTGCAGTTTCCAAGAAAACTGTGTTAGCAAACTGCTGAATCAAAAGAACAGGTGTATCTCTCTGAGATGAAGTCACACATCACAAAGCAGTTTCTCAGAATGCTCCCTTTGGGTTTATATCTGAGAATATTACGTTTTTCACCATAGGCCTCTGCAGACGCAAATGACTCTGTCTGACAGCTTTGAAGAGAGCAGTGGATCTCCCCACATGGAGGCTGAGAACTGAGGACGGTCAGACTGCCTGTTCAAGTGGGTCCCTGACCCCTGAGTAGCCTAACTGGGAAACATCCCCTACTAGGGTAGTCTGACACCCTGCACCTCACAGGGTGGAGTACACCACTGAGAGGAAGCTTCCAGACTAAGAATCAGACAGGTACACTCGCTGTTCTGCAATATTCTAACTTCTGCAACCTCTGCTGCTGATACCCAGCCAAACAGGGTCTGGAGTGGACCTCAAGCAATCTCCAACAGACCTGCAGCTGAGGGTCCTGACTGTTAGAAGGGAAACTATCAAACAGGAAGAACACCTCTACCAACCCCATCAGTACGTCACCATCATCAAAGACCAGAGGCAGATAAAACCACAAAGATGGGGGAAAAGCAGGGCAGAAAAGCTGGAAATTAAAAAAATAAGAGCGCATCTCCCCTTGCAAAGGAGTGCAGCTCAATGCCAGCAATGGATCGAAGTTGTTCAGAGAATGATTTTGACCAGATGAGAGGAGAAGGCTTCAGTCTATAAAACTTCTCAGAGCTAAAGGAGGAATTACGTACCCAGTGCAAAGGAACTAAAAATCTTGAAAAAAGTGGAAGAATTGACAGCTAGAATAATTGATGCAGAGAATTTCATAAATCAAATAATGAGCAAAATAACCAGTTAATATCATAATGGCAGGATCAAGTTCACACATAACAATATTAACCTTAAATGTTAATGGACTAAATGCTCCAATTAAAAG
>NW_012118432.1:43241-45697 GCF_000951035.1 Colobus angolensis palliatus
ATCGTGGGGAGGGGGGAGGGGGTGGGATTGCATTGGGAGTTATACCTGATATAAATGATGAATTGATGGGTGCTGTCGAGTTGATGGGTGCTGCACACCAACATGGCACAAGTATACATATGTAACAAACCTGCACGTTATTCACATGTATCCTAGAACCTAAAGTATAATTTAAAAAAAGATAAATAAAAGAGAAAGAAAGGTGTAAACCTGTGAGATGAATTCACACATTGCAAAGCAGTTACAGAGAAAGCTTCTTCTTTCTTCTTGGTTTTCATCTGAGAATATTTCCTTTGTCACAATGGTCTTCAATGTGCTCCAAAATATCCCGTTGCAGCTCCCTCAAAAACAGTGTTATCAAACTGCTCAATGAAAAGAGCAGTGTAACACGGTAAAATGAATTCACACATCACCAAGCTGTTTCTCAGAAAGCGTCTTTCTAGTTTTTTCAAAGGATATTTCCTTTTCAACTATAGACCTCAAGGTGCTCTGGAATATCCCTTTGCAGATTCCACGAAAACAGTGTTTGCAAATTACTCCAAGAAAAGAAAGTTGTAAATCTGTAAGATGAATCCACATATCACAAAGCAGTTTCACAGAAATCTTTCTAGTTTTTAATCTGAGTTTTTCTTTTGTCACCATAGGCTTCAATGTGTTCCAAAACATCCCTTCTCAGATTCACCAAAACCATGCTACCAAACTGCTCCATGAAAAGAAAGGTGTAACTAGGTGAGATGGATTTACAATTCATGAAGCAGTGTCTCAGAAAGCTTCTTTCTAGTTTTTGTCTGAGGATATTTCCTTTGTTACGCTAAGCCTTAATGTGCTCCAAAATATCCCACTTCAGATTCCAAGAAAACAGTGTTAGCTACCTGATCAATGTAAAGAGCACTGTAAATCTGTGAGATGAATTCACACATCCCAAAGCAGTTTCCCAGAAATTTTGGTTTTGGTTTTTATTGGAGGATAATTTCTTAGTTACCAAAGGCTTCAATGTGCTAATAAATATCCTATTGAAGAAGTTTTTATTTGAGGATATTTCCTTTTCCACCATAGACTTCATGCACTCTCAAATATCCCTTCTCAGATACCAGAAAAACAGTGATGCCTAAGTGCTCCCTCAAGAGAAATATTTAGCTCTATGAAGTGAATGCACACATCACAAAAGAATTTCTCTGAAAGCTTCTTTCCAGTTATCACATGAAGAAATTTCTTTTTTCACCTTAGGCCTCTATGTGCTCCCAAATATCCCTCGGCAGATTCTACAAAAACAGTGCTCCCAATCTGCACAATGAAAAGAAAGGTCAAACTCTGTGGGATAAATTCACCCATCACAAAGCAGTTTCTCAGGAATCTTCTTTCTAGTTTTTATCTCAGGATATTTTCTTTTCCACCATAGGCTTCAATGTGCTCTGAAATATCCCTTCTCAAACACCACAAAAACAGTGATGCCAAAGTGCTCCCTCAACAGAAAAGTTTAACTCTATGAGACGAATCCAACATCACAAAGAATTTTTCAGAAAACTTATCTCCAGTTTTTACCTGAAGAACTTTCTTATTTCAACATAGGCCTCTATGAGTTCCCAAATATCCCACTGCAGATTCCACATAAACATTGCTAACAAACTGCTCCTTGAAAAGAAAGGTGTAACTCTTTGAGGCGAGTTCACCCATCACAAAGCAGTTTCCCAGAAAGGTTCATTTCTAGTTTAAACCTGAGTATATTTCCTTTTTCACCATAGACTTCAATGTGTTAATAAATATATCCCTCAGATAGTGCAAAAACAGTAATGCCGAACTTCTCAATTAGAAAAGAGGTTAAACTCTTTCAGATGAGTATACATAACAAAAACGTTGATCGAAAAGCTTCTCTCCAGTTTTTATCTGAAGTTATTTCCTTTTTCACCCTAGGCTTCTGGGAGGTCACAAATGTAACTTTACAGATTCCATAAAAACAGGGCTACCAAACTGTTCCATGAAAGGAATCATGTAACTCTGTGAGATCAAATTACAAGTCACAAAGCAGTTTCTCAGAAAGATTCTTTCCAGTTTTTGTCTCAGGATATTTCCTTTGTCACCCTAAGCATCAATGTGCTCCAACACATCCCATAGCACATCAAAAGGAAACAGTGATAGGAAACAGATCAATGAAAAGAACAGTGCAACTCTGCGAGATGAATTCACACATCCCAAGATAGTTTCTCAGAAAGCTTCCTTTTGGTTTTTATCTCAGGCTATTTCCTATGTCACCATAGGCTTCAATGCACTCCAAATTATCCTATTGAAGATTACATGAAAATATTGTTACCAAACTGCTTAATGGAAAGAATGATGTAGCTATGTGAGATGAGTTCACACATCACCAAGAAGTTTCTCAGAAAGCTTCTCTCTAGTTTTTATCTGAGGATATTTCCTTTTCCACTATAGGCCTCAATGCACTCCCAAATATCCCTTTG
>NW_012118432.1:45747-57327 GCF_000951035.1 Colobus angolensis palliatus
GGCAGTCTGGAACTCTGAGAGATGAAGTCACACATCAGAGAGCAATCTCTCAGAAAGCTTCTCTCTAGTTTTTATCTGAGGATATTTCCTTTTCCACTATAGGCCTCAATGCACTCCCAAATATCCCTTTGCAGATTTCAGGAAACCAGTGTTAGCAAACTGCACCATGAAATAAAGGCGTAACTCTGTTACATGAATTCACACATCACAAAGAACTTTCTCAGAAAGCTTTCTTCTAGTTTTTATCCGAGGATATTTCCTTTGTCACCATAGAATTGAATACGATCCAAAATATCCCTTCTCGGATTCCCCAAAAACAGTGCTACCAAACTGCTAATTGTATAAGTCTGTGAGATGAGTTAACACATTAGAAAGCATTTTCTCAGAAAGCTTCTTTCTAGTTTTTATATGAGGATATTTCCTTTTACACTGTAGGCTTCAATGCCCTCCCAAATATTCCTTCTCAGACACCACAAAAAAGTGATACCAAAGAGCTCCCTCAACATAAATGTTTCCCTCTATGAGATGAATGCACACCTCACAAAGCAGTTTCTCAAAAAGCTTCTTTCTAGTTTTTATCTGAGCATATTTCTTTTTAAACCATAGGTCTCAAAGCACTCCCAAATATCTCTTTGCAGATTCCATGAAGATATTTTTAGCAAACTGCTCGATGAAAGTAAAGGTGTAACTCTGTGAGATGCATTCACACATCACAAAGCAGTTTCTCAGGAGGCTTCTTTCTAGTTTTTATATGAGGATATTCCCTTTGTCAGAATCGGTTTCAATGAGATCCTAAATATCCCTTCTCAGAGTCTCCAAAAACAGTTCTACAAAACTGCTCCATGAAAAGATTCATATATCTCTCTGAGATGAATTCATGCATCACAAAGAACTTTCTCAGAAAGCTTTTTTCTAGTTTTTATCTGAGGATATTTTCTTTGTCAGCATAGGTTAGAATGTGATCTAAAAGATCCCTTCTCAGATTCCCCAAAAGCAGTGCTTCCAAACTGCTAATTGTATAACTCTCTGAGATGAATTAACACATTATAAAGTGTTTTCTCAGAAAGCTTCTTTCTCGTTTTTATATGAGGATAGTTCCTTTTCCACTGTAGGCTTCAATGCCCTCCCAAATATCCCTTCTCAGACACCACAAAAACAGTAATACCAAAGTGCTCCCTCAACAGAAACGTTTCCCTCCATGAAATGAATGCACACCTCACAAAGCAGTTTCTCAGAAAGCTTCTTTCTAGTTTTTATATGAGGATATTTCTTTTTTCACCATAGGTCTCAAAGCTCTCCCAAATATCTCTTTGCAGATTCCATGAAAACAGTTTAGCAAACTGCTCCATGAAAGGAAAGGTGTAACTCTGTGAGATGCATTCACATATCACAAAGCAGTTTTTCAGAAAGCTTCTTTCTAGTTTTTATCTGAGGATATTTACTTTGTCAAAATCAGCTTCAATGCGATCCTAAATATCCCTTCTCAGATTCTCCAAAAACAGTGCTACAAAACTGCTCCATGAAAAGAATCATGTAACTCTGTGAGTTGAATTCATACATCACAGAGCAGATTCTCTCAAATCTTCTTTTTGTTTTTATCTGAAGATAGTTCCTTTTTGACTATAGGCCTCAATGCACTCATGATTATCACTTTGCAGATTCCACAAAAACAGTGTTAGCAGACTGCTCCATGAAAAGAAAGGTGTAAATGTGTCATATGAATTCACATATCACAAAGCAGTTTCTCAGAAAAATTTCCTTTGGTTTTCATCTGAGTAGATTTCCCTTATCATCATAGTCTTCGGTTCACTCCCGAATATCCTGTTGCAGATTCCACGAAAACAGTGTTGTCAAACTGCTCAATGATAACAACCTGTGTATGTCTGTGAGATGAATTCAACCATCCAACAGTAGTTTCTCAGACGGCTTCTTTCTAGTTTTTAACTGAGAATATTCCCTTTCCTAGCATAGGCTTCAAGGCACTCTCAAATATCCCTTCTCAGTCACCACAATAACAGCGAAACTGCTCCCTAAACAGAAGTGTTATCCCCATGAGATGAATGCACACATCACAAAGAAGTTTCTCATAAATCTTCTTTCAAGTTTAAATCTGAGGATATTTCCTTTTTCACCATGGGCTTCATTGTACCCCCAAATAACTCTTCTCAGTTACCACAAAAACAGTGATGACAAACTGTTCAATCAGCAAAAATGTTAAACACTATGAGGTGAATACACACATCACAAAACAATTTCTCTAAAACTTCCCTCCAGTTTTTATCTGATGTTTTTTCCTTTTTCACTGTAGGCCTCTGGGAGCTCCTGAATATCCCTTTGCAAATTCCATAAAAGCAGTGCTACCAAACTGCTCAAAGAAAGGAAACCTGTAATAATGTGTTTTCTTTGTGTGATGAATTCTGTGTTATGTATTCACCCATCACAAAGAATTTTCTCAGAAAGCATCTTTCTAGTTTTTATCTCAGGATACTTCCTTTTCCACTATCAGCTTCCATGCACTCCCAAATATTCCTTTTCAGACTCCACAAAAACTGTGATGACAAACTGCTCTCCATGAATGGTTACATCACAAAGAAGTTATCAGAAACTTTCTCTCCAGTTTCAACCAGAAATATTTCCTTTATCAACATTGGTCTTTTTCCACTCTCGAATATCCCTTTTCGTATTAAAAAAAAAAAGTGTTACCAAACTGCTTAATGAAAAGAAAGATGTAACTCTGTGAGACGAAATTACCCATCCGAAAACAGTCTCTCAGAAAGCTTCTTTCTAGTTTTTATCTGAGGGTATCTCCTTTTTCACCATAGGCTTCTCTGTGCTATGAACATCACTTTGTAGATTCCACATAAACAGGGTTATCAAACTGCTCTTTGAAAACAGTGGTTTACCTCTGGGAGATGAATTCACCCATCACAAAGAAATTTCTCAGAAACCCCTTTCCAGTTTTTATCAGTGCATATTTATTTTTCCACCAACAGTACGGTGTAACTCTGTGAGATGAATTAACATATCACAAAGGAGTTTCTCAGAAAACCTCTTTCTAGTTTTTATATGAGGATGTTTCCTATGTGACTAAAAGCTTCAATGTGCTCCAAAATATACCATTGCAGATTCCAGGGAAACAATGTTAGTAAACTGCTCAACGAAAACTACGGTGTAATACTGTGAGATGTATTCACACATCATAAAGCACTTTTGCAGAAAGATTCTTTCTATTTTTATCTGAGAATATTTTCTTTTCTAATCATAGGACTAAATATGCTCCAATATATGCATTTGCAGATTCCAGGAAAACAGTGTTAGCAAACGGTGTATCTCTGAAAGATGAATTCACACATTACAAAGAAGTTTCTCAGAAAACTTCTTTCTAGTTGAAATCTAAGGATATTTCCTTTGTCCCCATAGGCCTCAATCGGATATAAAATATCCTTTCTCAGATTCCCCAAAAACAGTGCTACCAAACTGATCCATGAATAGAATCATGTTACTCTGTGAGATGAATTAACACAACACAAAGCAGTGTTACAGAAGGCTTCTTTCTAGTTTTTATATGTGGATATTTCTTTTTCCACCACAGGGTTCAATGTGCTCACAAATATCCATTCCCAGACACCACAAAAACAGAGATGCCAAAGTTCTACTTCAACAAAAATATGAGATAAATGCACCTATCACAAAGGAGTTTCTCCGAAATCTTCTCTCCAGTTTTTAACTGAAGAATTTTCTATTTTCACTTTTGGATTCTATGTTCTCCCAAATATCCCTCTGCAGATTCCTCAAAAACAGTGCTACCAAACTGCACAATGAAAAGAAAGTTTTAACAATGTGAGATAAATTCACCTATCACAAAGCAGTTACTCAGGAAACTTCTTTCTAGTTTTTATCTGAGGATATTTCCTTTTCTACCATAAGCTTCCATGTGTTCCCAAATATCGCTCCTGAGATACCACAAAAACAGTGATAATGAACTGCTCAATCAACAAAAAGGTTAACTTCTATGAGCTGAATACACAAAACATGAAACCTTTTCTCGAAGAGCTTCTCTCCTGTTTTTATCTGAAGTTATTTCCTTTTTCACTGTAGGTCTCTAGAAGCTCCTGAATATCCCTTTGCAGATTCCATAAAGACAGTGATACCAAACTGCTCAAAGAAAGGAAACGTGTAATACTGTGTGACGAATTCACCCATCCAAAAGAAATTTCTCACACGTTTTCTTGCTGGTTTTTATCTCAGGATATTTCCTTTTCCTCCATCGGATTTCATGTGCTCCCAAATATGCCTTATCAGACACCACAAAAAGAGTGATGACAAACTTCTCTCTCAACAGAAAACTATACCTCTATGGGATGAATGCACACATCACAAAGGAGTTATCAGAAACTTTCTCTCCAGGTTTTACCTGAAGATAATTCCTTATTCAACATTGGCCTCTATTTGCTCTCAAATATCCCTTTTCATATTCCACAAAAACAGTGTTCCCAAAGTGCTTAATGAGAAAAATGATTTATCTCTGTGAGATGAATTCACACAAACCAAAGCAGTTTCTCAGAAACCTTCTTTCTAGTTTTAATCTGAATATATTTACTTTTTTACCATAGGCCTCAAAGTGCTCCCAAATATTCCTTTGCAGATTCCACAAAAACAGTGTTAGCAAACTGCTCCATGAAAATAAAGGTGTAAATCTGTGAGACGAATTCACACATCACAAAGCAGTTCCTCAGAAAGCTTCTTTTTGGTTTTTGTCTGAGGATATTTCCTTTGTCACCATAGGCTTCAAAGCACGCGAAATATTCCATTGCAGATTTCACGAAAACAGTGTTAGCAAACTGCTTCAAGAAAAAAGTCTTGTAATGCTGTGCGATGAATTAACACATCATGAAGCAGTTTCTCAGAAAGTTTCAATCTAGTTTTTATATGAGGATATTGCATTTGTCACCATAAGATTCAAAGCACTACAAAAGATACCATTGCAGATCCCAATAAAACAGTGTTAGCAAACTGCTCAATGAAAAGAAAAGTGTAAGTCTGTGAGATGAATTCATACATCACAAAGCTGTTTATCAGAAAGCTTCTTTCTAGCTTTTATCTGAAAATATTTTCTTTTTCACTATAGGCCTCAAGGCGCTCCCAAATATCCCGTTGCAGATTACAGGAAAACAGTGTTAGCAAACTCCTCTATGAAAAGAAAGGTGTAACTCTCTGAGGTGAATTCACAGATCACATAGAACTTTCTCAGAAAAGTTCTTTCTAGTTTATATCTGAGGATATTTCCTTTGTCTCCATAGGCTTCAATGTGATCCAAAATATCCCTTCTCAGATTCCCCGAAAACATTGCTACCAAACTGATCCATGAAAAGAATCATGTTACTCTGTGAGATGAATTAACATATCACAAAGCGGTATTTCACAAAGCTTCTTTCTAGTTTTTAGATGAGGATATTTCCTTTGTCACCAACAGGGTTCAATGCGCTCCCAACTATCTTTTGCCAGACACCACAAAAACAGAGATGCCAAAGTGGTATCTCAACAAAAACGTTTAGATCTATGAGATGAACGCACACATCACAAAGGAGTTTCTCTGAAGTCTCTCCAGTTTTTACCTGAAGAATTATCTATTTTCACCTTTGGATTCTACGTGCTCCCAAATATCCCCCTGCAGATTCCACAAAAACAGTGCTACCAAGCTGTACAATGGAAAGAAAGTTTTAACACTGTGAGATAAATTCACCATCACAAAGCAGTTTTTCAGGAAGCTTCTTTCTAGTTTTCATCTGAGGTTATTTCCTTTTCTACCTAAACTTCAATATGCTCCCAAATATCCCTCCTCAGATACTACAAAAACAGTGATGAGGAACTGCTTAATTAACAAAAAGGTTAACTTCAATGAGCCGAATACACACAACACAAAACCTCTTCTCGAAGAGCTTCTCTCCAGTTTTTATCTGAAGTTATTTCCTTTTTCACTGTAGGCCTCTATCAATGTGCTCCCACATATCCCTTTGTAGATTCAAGGAAAACAGTGTTGTTAAACTGCTCCATGAAAAGAAAGTTGGAAATCTGTGAGATGAATTCACACATCACAAAACAGTTTCTCAGAAAGTCTCTCTGGTTTTTTTCTGGGGATATTTCCTTTCTCCCCCTAGGCTTCAATTCGATTGAAAATATCCATTCTCAGATAACCCAAAAACAGGGCTACCAAACTGATGGACGAAAAGAATGGTGTAACTCTCTGAGATGAACACACACATCACAAAGCTGTTTCTCAGAAAGCTTCTTTCTAGTTTTTATCTGAGGATATTTCCTTTTTCACCATATTCTTCAATGCACTCTGAAATATCCCATCACACATTCCATGAAAAATGTGACAGCAAACTTCTCAAAGAAAGAATGGTGTAACTCTGTGAGATGAATTTGAACATCATAAAGAAGTTTCTCGGAAAGTTTCTTTCTAGATTTTCACTCTGGATATTTCCTTTGTCACCATAGATTTCAAAGCATTCCAAAATATCCCTTCGGAGATTCCCTAAAAACAGTGCTACTAAACTTCTGCATGAAAAGAATCGTGTAACTCTGTGACATGAATTCACAAATTAGAAAGTAGTTTGTCAGCAATTTACAATGGGACATTTTCAAGCACATTGAAACTTACGGTGGCAAAGGAAATATCCTCATACAAAAAAAAGAAAGAAGCTTTCTGAGAAACCGCTTTGTGATGTGTTAGTTTATCTCACAGAGTTACATGATTCTTTTCATGAATCAGTTTGGTAGCACTATTTTTGTGGAATCTTAGAAGGGATAATTTCGATCTCTTTGAAGCCTGTGGTGACAAAGGAAAATCCTCAGATAAAATCTAGAAAGAAGCTTTCTGAGAAACTGCTTTGTGATGTGTGAATTCATCTCAGAGAGTTACACCTTTCTTTTCATGGAGCAGTTCGTTAGCATTGTTTCTGAGGAATCTGAGATGAGATGTTTTGGATCCCCTTGAAGCCTATGGAGACAAAAGAAATTTTCTCAGATTAAAACAGGATAAAAGCCTTCTGAGACAGTTCCTTGTGATATGTGAATTCTTCTCACACAGTTACACCTTTCTTTTCGTGGAGCAGTTTGCTAACACTTTTTGTGGAATCTGCAAAGGGATATTAGGGAGCACATTGATGTCTATGGTGAAGAAGGAAATATCCTCAGATAAAACTATAAAGAAACTTTCTGAGAAATTGCTTTGTGATGTGTGAAATCATCTCACATAGTTACACCATTGTTTTCTTGTATAGGTTGGCAGTACTGTTTTTGGGGAATCTGAGAAGATTATCTTAGATTGCATCAAAGCATATGTTGACAAAGGAAATATACTCAGGAAAAAACTGGAAAGAATCTTTCAGAGAAGCTGCCTTGTGATGTGTGTACTCATCTCACAGAGTAGCACAATACTTTTCTTGAAGTACTTTGGTAAAAATATTTTCATGGAATTTGCAACAGGATATTCAAGAGTGCATTGAAGCTTTTGGTGACAAAGGAAATATCCTCAGATAAAACCTAGAAAGAAGCTTTCTGAGAAACTGCTTTCTAATGTGTGAATTCATCTCAGAGAGGTACATTGTTGTTTTCAATGAGCAGTTTGCAAACACTGTTTTCTTGGAATCTGCAATCGGGTCCGATATTTTGGAGTGCATTGAAGCTTTTGGTGACAAAGGAAATATTCTCTTATAAAAACTAGAAGGAAGCTTTCGGAGAAACTGCTTTGTGATGTGATAATTCATCTAACAGAGTTACATGATTGTTTTCATGGATCAGTTTGGTAGCACTGTTTTTGGGGAATGTGGAATAGGATATTTGGGAGTGAATTGAAGCCTGTGGTGACAAGGGAAATAACGTCAGAAAAAAAAAGAACATTTTGAGAAACTGCTTTGTGATGTGTGAATTCTTCTCAGAGATTTACACTTTTATTTTCATGGAGCTGTTTGGTAACACTATTTTTGGGACATCTGCAAAGGGATATTCCAGAGTGCATTGAGGCCTTTTTTGAAAAACGAAAATATCCTCAGACTAAAACTAGAAAGAAGCCCTCTGAGGAACTGTTTTGTGATGTGTGAATTAATTTCAGAGATTTACAATATTGTTTTCACTGAGTGGTTTTGAACACTCTTTTCTTGTAATCTACAATAGGATCGGTATTTCAGAGTGCATTTAAGCTTATGATGACAAGGGAAATATCCTCGTATGAAAACTAGAAGGACGCTTTCTGAGAAACCACTCTGTGATGTGTTAATTGATCTCACAGAGTTACACGATTCTTTTCATGAATCCGTTTTGTAGCACTGTTTTGGGGGAATGTGCAATAGGATATTTGGGAGCACATTGAAGCATATGGTGACAAAGGAATTATCCTCAGGAAAAAAACAAAAAGAAACTTTCTGAGAAACTACTTTGTGATGTGTGAATTCTTCTCAGAGATTTACACCTTTCTTTCCATGGAGCAGTTTGCTAACACTATTATCGTGGAATCTGCAAAGGGGCATTCACAAGTGCATTGAGACCTAATTTGAAAAAGTAAATATCCTCACCAAAAAACCGGAAAGAAACTTTCTGAGAAATGGCTTTTTGATTTGTGAATTCATCTAACAGTGTTTCACGATCCTGTTCATGGCGCATTTTGGTAGCAATGTTTTCTCTGAATCTGTGATGGAATATTTTGCAGTGCTTTGAAGCTTATGGTGACAAAAGGAAACATCCTCAGACAAAAACTAGAAAAAAGCTTTCTGAGAAAATGCTCTTTGATTTGTGTATTCATCTCACAGAGCTACATGATTCTTTTCATGGAGCAGTTTGGTAGCAATGTTTTTGGGGGATCTGAGAAGAAATATTTTAGATCACATTGAAAAGTATGGTGACAAAGGAAATATCCTCAGTTAAAACTAGAAAGAAGATTTCTGAGAAAGCTCTCTGTGATGTGTGAATTCATGTCACAGAGGTACACCTTTCTTTTCATGAAGCAGCTTGCTAACACTGTTTTTGTGGAATTTGAATAGATATATTTATAGTAGCACATTGTAGCCTGAAGAGAAAAAGGAAATATCCTCAGATAAAAACTAGAAAGAAGATTTCAGAGAAATGACATTGTGATGTGTGAATTCATCTCACAGAGTTACACTGTTCTTTTCATAGAGCAACTTGATAACACTCTTTTTGTGAAATCTGCAATAGGATGTTTGTGAGCACATTGAAGCCTATAGTGACAAAGGAGATATCATCAGATTAAAACGGAATATATGCTTTCTGAGATACTGCTATGTGATGTGTCAATTTATCTCACAGAGGTAAAATGTTCTTTTAATTGAGGAGTTTGCTAACACTCTTTTCTCGGAATCTGTAATGGGATATTTTGGATCGCATTGAAGCATACAGCGACAAAGGAATTATCCACTGACAAAAACTAGGAAGAAGCTTTCTGAGAGACTGTTTCCTAATTTGTGAATTCATCTCACAGAGTTACACGATTCTTTGCCTGGAGAAATTTGTTAGCACTGTTCTTGGGAATTCTGAAAAGGGATATTTTAGGTCGGGTTGAAGCACATGCTGACAAAGAAAATATCCTTAGACAAAAACCAGAAAGAAACTTTCTGAGGAAGTTCGTTGTGATGTGTGAATTCATCTCACAGATTTATAACTTGCTTTTCGTGGAGCAGTATGCTAACACTGTTTTCATGGAATCTGCAAAGGGATATTATGGAGCGCACTGAGTCCTATGGTGAAAAAGGAAATATCCTTTGTCAACATAAGCTTCAATGTACTCTGAAACATCCCATTGCAGATTCCAACAAAACAGTGTTATCAAACTACTCAATGAAAAAAACAGTGTAACACCTTCACAGACTCCCCAAAAGCATTCCTAACAAACTACTCCATGAAAGAATATTGTAACTCTGTGAGATGAATTCACAAATTAGAAAGTAGTTTGTCAGAAAGCCTTTTTCTAGTTTTTATATGAGGATATTTCCTTGTAACTATAAGCTTCAAAGTGCTGCAAAATATCACATTAATGATTCCAAGAAAACAGCGAATTCACACATTTCAAAGCAGTTTCACAGAAGGCTTTCTTTTGGTTTTTGTCTGAGGATATTTCGTTTGTTACCATAGGCTTCAATGCACTCTGAAATATCCTATCGCAGATTCCACGAAAAGAGTGTTAGCAAAGTGCTTCATGTGAGATGAATACAGACTTCACAAAGCAGTTTCTCAAAAAGCTACTTTCTAGTTTTTATCTGAGGATATTTACAATGCAATCCAATGTATCCCTTCTCAGTTTCCCCAAAAAGATTGCTACCAAGCTGTTCTATGAAAAGAAAGGTGTAACTCTATGAGATGAATTCACAAATCACAAAGCAGTGTCTCAGAAAGCTTCTTTTTGGCTTTTATGTGAGGATATTTCCTTTTTCAATATAGGCTTCAATGTGCTCCCAAATATCCTGTTGCAGATTCCATGAAAACAGTGTTATCAAACTGCTCAATGAAAAGCAGAGTGTAATTCTATGAGATGAATTCACACTTCACAAAGCAGTTTCTCAGAAAGCTTCTTTTGGTTTTTGTCTGACGATATTTCCTTGGTCACCACAGGCTTCAAAGCGATGATAAATATCCCTTCTCAAACTAACCAAAAACAGTGCTACCAAACTGATCATGTAACTCTGTGAGATTAATTCAACAACACAAAGAAGTTTCTCAGAAACATTCTTTCTTGTTTATGTCTAAGGATAATTCCTTTGTCTCCCTAAGCTTCAATGTCCTCTCAAATATCCTTTTGCAGATTCCATGTAAACAGTGTTATCACACTGCTCTAAGAATAGAACAGTGTAACTCTGAGAGATGAATTCACATATCACAGAGGAGTTTCTCAGAAAGCTTATTTCTAGTTTTCATCTCATAATATTTATCTTTTCACTGTAGTCCTCAATGCTCTCCCAAATATACCTTTCCAGATTCCACGAAACAGTGTAAGCAAACTTCTCCATGAAAAGAAAGGTGTAACTCTGTGAGATGAATTCACACATCCCAAAGACCTTTCTCAGAAAGATTCTTTCTAGTTTTCATCAGAGGATATTTCCTTTGTCATGATAGGCATCAATATGTTTCAAAATATCCCTTCTCAGATTCCCCCAAAACAGTGCTACCAAATGATACATGAAAAGAATTGTGTAACTCTGTGAGATGAATTCACACATCCCAAAGACCTTTCTCAGAAAGATTCTTTCTAGTTTTCATCAGAGGATATTTCCTTTGTCATGATAGGCATCAATATGTTTCAAAATATCCCTTCTCAGATTCCCCCAAAACAGTGCTACCAAATGATACATGAAAAGAATTGTGTAACTCTGTGAGATGAATTCAGAAATCATAAATCAGTTTCACATAAACCTTCTTTTTCGTTTTTATCTGAGAATATTTCCTTCATCACCATAGGCATCAATGCACTCAGAAATATCCTATTGCAGATTCCACGAAAACAGTGTTATCAATTTGCTCAAAGAATGGAACAGTGTACATCTGTAAAATGAATTCACACATCACAAA
>NW_012118432.1:57377-132804 GCF_000951035.1 Colobus angolensis palliatus
TTTTTATCTGAGGATATTTTGTTTTTCACCATAGGCCACAATGCGTTCCCAAAAATCCCCTTGCAGATTACAAGAAAACGGTGTTAGCAAACTGCTTCGTGGAAAGAATGGTGTAACTCTGTAAGATGTATTCACACATCACAAAGAAGTTTCTCAGAAAGCTTCTTTCTAGTTTTTATTTGAGGATAATCCCTTTTTCACAATAGGCTTCAATATGCTCCCAAATATTCCTTTGCAGATTCCACAAAAGCAGTGTTAGAAAACTGCTCCAAGAAAATAAAGGTGTAACTCTGTAAGATGAATTCACACATCACAAAGAACTTTCTCAGAAAGCTTCTTTCTAATTTTTATCTCAGGATATATCGTTTATCACCATTGGCTTCAATGTGATCCATAACGTCTCCTCTCAGATTCCACAAAAACAGTGTTTCCAATCTGCTCCATGGAAAGAATAATGTAACTCTGGGAGAAGAATTAACACATCAGAAAGTGTTTCCTCAGAAAGATTCTTTCTAGTTTTTATATGCAGATATTTCCTTTGCCAACTTAGGCTTCAATATGCTCTGAAATATCTCTTTGCAGATTCCAAGAAAACAGTGTTAGGAAACTGCTCATTTAAAAGAATGGTGTAATTCTATGAGATGAATTCACACATCACAAAGCAGTTTCTCAGAAAGCTTCTTTTCGGTTTTTATCTGAGGATATTTTCTTTGTCACTGTAGGCTTCAATGCACTCCCAAATATCCTATTGCAGATTCCACAAAAATAGTGTTATCAAAATGCTCAATGAAAAGAGCAGTGTATCTCTGTGAGATGAGTTCATTCACCACAAAGAACTTTCTCAGAAAACTTCTTTCTAGTTTTTGTCTGAGGATATTTCCTTTTTACCATAGGATTCAATGCTATCCCAAACATCCCATCTAAGCTTCCCCAAAGACAGTGCTAGCAAACTGATCCATTAAAAGAATAGTGTAACTCGTGAGATGAATTCAAAAGTCTCAAAGCAGATTTTCAGAATGATGGTTTCCAGTTTTTGTCTGAGGATATTTCCTTTGTCACTATAGGCTTCGATGTGATCCAAAATATCCCTTCTTGGATTTCCTAAAAATAGTGCCAGCATACTTCTCTATGAAAAGTATCATGTAACACCATGAGATGAATTAACATATCATAAAGCATTTTTTCAGAAAGCTTCTTTCTAGTTTTTATATGAGGGTACTTCTGTCACGTTAAGCTTCAATGAGCTCTGAAAAATCCCTTTGAAGATTCCACGAAAACAGTGTGAGCAAACTGTTCAATGAAAAGGACCATGTAACTCTCTGATACGAATTCACACATCTCCAAGCAATTTCTCAGAAAGTTTCTTTCTAGTTTTTATGTGAGAATATTATTTTTTCACCATAAGCCTCTATGCAATCCCAAATATCCCTTTGCAGATTCCACGAAAACATTGCTAGCAAACTGCTCCATGGAAAGAAAGGTGTAAGTTTGTGTGATGAATTCACACATCACAAAGAAGTTTCTCAAAAGGTTCCCTTCTAGTTTTTATCTGAGGGTGTTTCCATTGTGACCATAAGGTTTAATGTCATTCAAAATATCCCTTCTCACATTCCCCAAGAACTGTGCTACCAAACTGCTCCATGGACAGAAAGGTACAATTCTGTGAGATGAATTCTCAAATCACAAAACAGTTTCTCAGGAAGTTTCTCTCTAGTTTTTGTCTGAGGATAATTTGCTTGTCAACAGAGACTTCAATGCACTCCAAAATATCCCATTGTAGATTCCAAGGAAACACTGTTACCAAACTTCTCAATGAAAAGAACATTGTAACTGTGTGCAATCAATTCACCCATGACAAAGCAGCCTCTTAGAAAGCTTCTTTTTGGTTTTTGTCTGCAGATATTTCCTTTGCCAACATAAGCTTCAAATGCTCTACCAAATATACCATTGCAGATCCCACAAAAACTGTGTTATCAAACTGCTCAATGAAAAGAACAGTGTACCTCTGTTGGAAGAATTCACACATCACAAAGAACTTTCTCAGAAATCTTCTTTCAATGTTTTACCTGAGGATATTTATTTTGACACCATAGGCTTAATTGCTATCCAAAATATCACTTCTCAGATTAACCATAAATAGTGTTACCAAACTGATCCAGAAAAAGAATCATGTAACTCTGTGAGATGAATTCACAAATCACAAAGCAGTTTCTCAAAAAGATTCTTTCTAGCTTTTGTCTGAGGATGATTCCTTTGTCTCCCTAAGCTTCAATGCGCTCTGAATTATCTCATTGCGGATTCCAAGAAAACAGTGTTAGCAATCTGCTCAATGTAAAGAATGATGGAACTCTGTGAGATGAACTCACACATCACAAAGCAGTTTCTCAGAAATCTTCCTTCTAGTTAATATCTGAGGATATTCCCTTTCTCACAATAGGCTTCAATGCACTCCCAAATGTCACTTTGCAAATTCCATGAAAACAGTGTTAGAAAACTGTTCCATGAAAAGAAAGGTGCAACTCTGTGAGATGAATTCACACATAATATAGAACTTTCTCAAGAAGCTTCTTTCTACTTTTTATCTTACAATATTTGTTTTTTCACCATAGGACTCAATGCCCTCCCAAACATCCTTTTCCAGTTTCCATGAAAAGAGTGTTATCAAACTGCTCCATGAAAGAAATATGTAACTCTGTGAGATGAATTCACACATCACAAAGCAGTTTCCAATAAAGATTCTTTCTACTTATGATCTGAGTATATTTCCTATTTCACTAAAATAATCAAGGCACTCCCAAATATCCCTTTGCAAATTCCACGAAAACAGTGTTAACAAACTTCTCCTTGAAGAAAATGGTGTAACTCTGTTAGATGAAATCACACATCACAAAGAACTTTCTCAGAATCCTTTTTTCTAGTTTTCATCTGAGGATATTTCCTATGTAACCATAGGCTTCAAAGCGATCCAAAATATCCTATTTTAGGTTCCACGAAAACAGTGTTACTAAACTGTCCAAAGAAAGGTATGGTGTAACCTTGTGAGATGATTTCAGACATCACAAAGCAGTTTCTCAGAAAACTTCTTTCTAGTTGTTAACTGAGGATATTTCCTTTGTCACTACATGCTTCATTGCAGTTCAAAATATCCCTTCTCAGATTCTCCAAAACCAGTGCCAGATAACTGCTCAATGAAAATAAAGGTATAACAATTTGAGGTGAATTCACACATCACAAAGAAATTTCTCAGAAATCTTCCTAGTTTTATCTGGGGATATTTCCTTAATCACCATAGACTTCAATACAATTCAAAATATCCATTCTCGATTCCTCAAATACAGTGCTACCAAACAGCACATCACAAAGCAGTTTATCACAATGCTTCTTTCCAGTTTTTGCAAGAGGATATTTCATTTGTCACCATAAGCTTCAACACACTCTGAAGTATCCCATTGCAGATTCCAAGAAAACAGTGTTAGCAAACTGCTCAATGAAATGAATAGTGTAACTCTGTGAGATGAATTCTCACATCACTAAACAGTTTCTCAAAGCTTCTTTCTTGCTTTTATCTGAGGATATTTCCCTTTTCACTATACACCACAAAGTGCTCCCAAAATATCCCTTTGCAGATTCCATGAAAACACTGTTATCAAACTGTTCCATGTAAATAAAGGTGTAACTCTGAGAGATGAATTCACACATCACAAAGATCTTTCTCAGAAAACTTCTTTCTAGTTTTTATCTGAGGATATTTCCTATGTACACATGACAAAGAACTTTCTCAGAAAACTTCTTTCTAGTTTTTATCTGAGGATATTTCCTTTGTCACCACATTCTTCAATGCAATCCAAAATATTCCTTCTCAAATTACTTAAAAACAGGGCTACCAAGCTGATCCAGGAAAACAATTGTGAAAATCTGTAAGATGAATTAACACATCCTAAAGAAGTTTCTCAGAAAAGTTCTTTCCCATTTTCATCTGAGGATATTTCCTTTATCACCATAGGCCACAATGCCCTCCCAAGTATCCCTTTGCAGATTCAATGAAAAGATTGTAATCAAACTGCTCCATGAATGGAGAGGTGTAACCTTGTGAGGTGAATTCACACTTCACAATGAAGTCTCACGGAAAGTTTCTTTCTAGTTTTTATCTGAGGATAATTTCTTTGTCACCATAGACTTCAAAGCAATCCAAAATATCCCTTCTCAGATCCCCAAAAAGAGTGCTACCAAATTGCTCCAAGAAGGGAATGGTTTAACTCTGAGATGAATTATCACATCACAAAGCAGTTTCTCAGAAAGGTTCTTTCAAGATTTTATCTGAGGATATTTACTTTTTCAACATAGACCACAATGCGCTCCCAAATATCCCTCTGCAGATTCCTCAAAAACAGTATAGTGATAGCAAAATGCTGCAAGAAAAGCAACATGTAACTCTGTGAGATGAATTAACACACAACAAAGCGATTTCTCTGAAAGTTTCTTTCCAGTATTTATATGAGGATATTTCCTGTGTCACCATAGGCTTCAATGTGATAAAAAATATCCCTCCTCAGATTCCCCTAAAACACTGCTAGAAAACTGATCCATGAAAAGAATTGTGTAACTGTGTGGGATGAATTAACACATCACCAAACAGTTTCTCAGAAAGCTTCTTTCTAGTTTTTATGTGATATTAATTAATTTGTCACCATAAGCATGAATGTGCTCCAAAATACCGCATTGCAGATTGCAAAAAAAAAATATAGTGTTAGCAAACTGCTCAATGCAATGAACAGTGTAACTCTGTGAGATAAATTCACACATCACAAAGCAGTTTCTCAGACTGTTTCTTTCTAGTTATTATTTGAGGATATTTCCTTTTTCACTATAGGCCTCAATGCTCTCCCAAATAGCCCTTTGCAGATTTCACGAAAATAGTGTCAGCAAGCTGTTCCATGGAAAGAAAAGTGTAACTCTGTGAGTTGAAATCTCACATCACAAAGCAGTTTCTCAGACTGTTTCTTTCTAGTTATTATTTGAGGATATTTCCTTTTTCACTATAGGCCTCAATGCTCTCCCAAATAGCCCTTTGCAGATTTCACGAAAATAGTGTCAGCAAGCTGTTCCATGGAAAGAAAAGTGTAACTCTGTGAGTTGAAATCTCACATCACAAAGCAGTTTCTCAGAACGCTTCTTTCTCATTTTTATCTGACGATATTTCCTTAGTAACCATAGGCTTAAATGTGATCCAAAATATCCCTCTATGATCCCCAAAAACAGTGCTAGCAAAATGCCCCATGAAATGAATCCTGTAAGCATGTGAGATGAATTAACACATCACAAAGCAGTTTCTCAGAATGCTTCTGTCTAATTTTTATATGAGAATGTTTTATTTGTCACCATAAGTTTCAAGGTGCTCCAAAATATCCCATTGCATATTTCAAGAAAACAGTGTTAGCAAACATCTCAATGTTTGATCAGTGTAACTGTGTTAGCTGTATTCACACATCACAGAGTAGTTTCTCAGGAAGTTTCTTTCTATTTTTTATCTCAGGATATTTAACTTTTCATGAAACCTCTCAATACACTCCCAAATATCCCCTTGCAGTTTCCATTAAAAGAGTGTTAGCAAGCTGCTCCATGAAAAGAAGGGTGTAACTCTGTGAGGAGAATTCACACATCACAAGGATCTTTCTCAGAAATCTTTCTTCTAGTTGTTACCTGAGAATATTTCTTTTGTCACCATAAGCTTCAATGCAGTCCAAAATACCCCTTCTCAGGTTCCCCAAAAACAGTGCTACGAAAATGCTCCAAGAAAAGAATTGTGTAACACTCTGAGATGAATTTACATATCACAAAGTAGTTTCTCACAATGCTTCTTTATGGTTTTTGTCTGAGGATATTTCCTTTGTCACCATAAGATTCTGGGCACACTGAAATATCCCATTCTGGATTCCAAGAAAACAGTGTTATCAGACTGCTCAATGAAAAGAACAGTGTAACTCAGTGAGATGAATTCACACATCACAAAGCTCTGTTTCTCAAAAAGCTTCTTTTTGTTTTTTTTATGAGGTTATTTCCTTTGTCACCATACCCTGCAATGTGCTCCCAAATATCCTATTGCAGATTCCATGAAAACAGTGTTACAAAAGTGGTACATGAAAAGAGATGTTTAACTCTGTGAGATAAATTCACATAGCACAAAGGACTTTCTTAGAAAGCTTCTTTCTAGTTTTTATCTGCAGATATTTTCTTTGTCACCATTGGCTTCAAAGTGATTCAAAGTATCCTCTCTCAGATTCCACAAAAACAGTGCTAACAAACTGAACCATGAAAAGCATCATAAAACGCTTTGAGATGAATTAACACAACATAACGTGATATATCAGAAAGCTTCTTTCTAGTTTTTATATGAGGATATTTCCATTGTTACTGTAGGCTTCATTACAGTCTGAAATATTTCATAGCAGATTCCGAGAAAACAGTATTAGCAAACTGCTCAATGAAAAGAACAGTTTAACTCTGTGAGATAAATTCACACATTACTAAGGAGTTTCACAGAAGGCTTCTTTCTAATTTTAATCTGAGGATATTTCCTTTTCACTATAGACTTCAATGCAATTCAAAATATGCCTTCTCAGATCCCCAAAAATAGTGCTACCAAACAACTCCATAAAAACAGTGGTGTAACTCTGATTGATGAATTCACACTTCTCACAGCTGTTTCTCAGGAAGCTTCTTTCTAGTTTTTATCAGAGTTTATATCTTTTTTCACCATAATCCTCAATGCACTATGGAATATCCCATTCCAGATTCCATGAAAAAAGTGTTGGCAAGGTTCTCAATGAAAAGTGTAAGTCTGTGATGTGAATTCACATATCCCAAAGCAGTTTCACAGAAAGCTTTTTTCTGGTTTTTACCTGAGGATTATGCCTTTGTCACTACAGGTTTCAGTGCACTCTGAAATATCCTATTGCAGATTCCACGAAAGCAGTGTTATCAAGCTGCTCAATGAAAAGAACTGTTTGTCTCTGTAAGATGAATTCAAACATCACAAAGTAGTTTCTCAAAAAGCTTCCTTCCAGTTTTTATCTGAGGATATTTCCTTATTTACTATAGGCCTCAATGCACTCCCCAGTATCTCTTTGTAGATTCCAAGAAAATGGTGTTAGCAAATCGCTCCATGAAAATAAAGGTGTAAATCTGTGAGATGAATTCAAACATCTCAAGGAACTTTCTCAGAAAAATTATTTCGAATTTCTATCGGAGATTATTTCCTGTGACAATGCACTCCAAAATATCCCTTCTCAGATTCCCCAAAAACAGTGATACGAAACTGAACCATGAAAAGAATCGTGTAACTCTGTGAATTGAATTAACACACCACAACGCAGTGTGTCATAAAGCTTTTTTCTAGATTGTCTGTGAATAATTCCTTTGTCACCATAAGTTTCAATGCACTCCAAAATATCCCACTGCAGATTCCAAGAAAACAGTGTTAGAAAACTGCTCAATGAAAAGAACAGTGTAACACTGTAAGTTGAATTCACACATCACAAAGCAGTTTCTCAGAAGGCTTCGTTCTAGTTTTTATCTGAGGATATTTCCTTTTTTACCAAAATCCTCAATGCTTTCCCAAATATACCTTCGCAGATTCCATGAAAACAGTGTTAGCAAGCTGCTCCATGAAAAGAAAGGTGTAACTCTGTGCAATGAATTCACACATCACAAGAAAACGTTCTCAGAAAGCTTCTTTCTAGTTTTTTATGACAATTTCAATTGTCACCATACTCTTTAATGCGATCCGAAGTATCTCTTCTCAGGTACCCCAAAAACTGTGCTGCCAAACTGATACATGAAAAGAATTGAGTAACTCTGTGAGATGAATTCACACATCACAGAGAAGTTTCTCAGAAAGCTTCTTTTTGCTTTTTGTTTGAGGATATTTCCTTTGTAACCATATGTTTCAAACCACTCCCAAATATCCTAATGCAGATTCCAGGAAAACAGGGTTAACAAACTGCTCCAAGAAATGACCCCTGTAACTCTGTGAGATGAATTCACACATCACAAAGCAGTTTCTCAGATAGTTTCTTTCCACTATTTATGTGAGGATATTTCCATTTTCACCATAGGCTTAAATGCAATCCAAAATGTCCCTTCTCAGATTCTGCAAAAACAGTGCTATCAACCTGCCACATGAAAAGAGTGGTGTAACTCTGTGAGATGAATTCACATGTCAAAAAGTTGTTTCTCAAAAAGATTCTTTTCAGTTTTTATCTGAGAATATTTCCTTTTTCACCATATTCCTCAATGCACTCCAGAATATCCCATTGCAAATTCCACGAGTAAAGTGTTAGCAAACCTCTCAATGAAAAGAACAGTGTAACTCAGTGAGATGATTTCACACATCACAAAGAGTTTTCTCAGACAGCTTCTTTTTGTCTTTTATCTGAGGATGTTTACTTTGTCACCATAGGCTTCAACGTGCTCCCAAATATCCTATTGCAGATCCAATGAAAATGGTGTTATCAAACTACTCAATGAAAAGTACAGTGTAATTCTTTAAGATGAATTCACACATCACAAGGTAGTTTCTCAGAAAGCTTCCTTCTGGTTTTTATCTGAGGATATTATGTTTTTCACTGTAAGTCCAAATTCGCTGCCACATATCCCTTTGCAGATTCCAGGAAAACAGTGTTAGCACACAACTCCCAGAAAAGGAAGGAATAAATCAGTGAGTTTAATTCAAACATCACAAAGAATTTTCTCGAAACGTTTCTTTCTAATTTTTATCTGAGGATACTTCCTTTATCACCATATGCTTCAATACAATCCAAAATATCACTCCTCAGATTCTCCAGAAACAGTGTTGCCAAAGTGACACATGAAAAGAATAGTGTCTCTGTGTGATGAATTAACATATCACAAAGTGGTTTCTCAGAAAGTTTATTTCTAGTTTTATATGAGGGTGTTTCCTTTGTCAAACAAAGGTGTAAATCTGTGAGTTGAATTCACACATCACAAAGCAGTTTCTCAGAAATATTTTTGGTTTTTCTATGACGTTATTTCGTTTATCACCATAGAATTCAATGTGTTCCCAAATATTCTATTGCAGATGCCACAGAAACAGTGTTAGCAAACTGCTGAAAGAAAAGAATCGTGTAACCCTTTGAGGTGAATTCACACATCACAAACAAATTTCTGAGAAGCTTTCTTTCTAGTATCTGTCTTAGGCTTCAATGCAATTCAAAATATCCCTTCTCAGATTCCCCAGAAACAGGGATACCAAGTGCTCCATGAAAAGGATTGTGTAACTCTGTGAAATGAATTCATACATCACAAAGCAGTTTCTCTGAAAGATTCTTTCTAGTTTTTATCTGAGGATATTTCCTTTTTCACCAAAGGCCTGAGCTTGCTCCCAAATATCCTTTTGTAGATTCCACGAAAACAGTGTTAGCAAACTGCTCCATGAAAAGAAAGTTGTTACTATGTGAGATGAACATACCGGTCACAAAGATGTTTCTCAGAAAGCTTCTTTGTAGTTTTTATCTGATTAGATTTCCTTTGTCACCATAGGTTTCAATATGATCCATAATATCCCTTCTCAGATCACTCCAAACAGTACTACAAATTAGTTCCATGGAAAGCATGGTGTATCTCTTTGAGATAAATTCACACATCACCAAATTGCTCTCAGACAGCTTCTTTCTAATTTTTATCTCCATATTTCTCGATGTGCTCTGGAATATCCCATTGCTGATTCCACGAAAAAAGTGTTAGTAAATCTTTCAATGAAAAGAACTGTGTAACTCTCTGGGATGAATTCACACATCGAAAAGCAGTTTCACAGAAGGCTTCTTTCTAGTTTTTGTATGAAGATATTTCCTTTTCACCATTTTCTTCAATGCACTCGTGAATACACATCACAAAGATGGTTCTCAGAAAACTTCTTTCTCGTTTTTACCTCAGGATATTTCCTTTGTTTCCATAGGGCTCAAGGCAATCCAAAATATCCTTTTTCAGATTCCCCAAGAAAAATACTATCAAACTTCTCCATGAAAAGAACTGTATAACTCTGTGAGATGAATTCACAAATCACAAAGCAGTTTCTCAGAAATTTTGTTTTTGGTTATTGTCTCAGGATATTTCCTTTGTCACTATATCCTTCAATGTGCTCCCAAATACCGTATAGCAGATTGCATGAAAGCAGTTTTATCAAACTGGTCAATGAAAAGAATGGTTCAACTCAGTAAGATGAATTCACACATCTCAACGCAGTTTCTCAGAAATCTTCTGTCTAATTTTTATCTGAGGATATGTCCATTTTCACTATAAGTCTCATTGCACTGCAAAATATCCCTTGGCAGATACCTCAAAAAGAGTGTTAGCAAACTGCTCCATAAAAAGAAAGATGAAACTCTGTGAAATGAATTCACACATCACAAAGAAATTTTTCAGAAGTCTTCTTTCTAGTTTTAATCTGAGGATATTTCCTTTATCACCATAGGCCTCAATGCAATCCAAAATATCCCTTCTCAGATTCCCCAAAAACAGTTCTACCAAACTGATTCATGAAAAGAATCATGTAAATCTGTGAGATGAAGTAACACATCACAAAGAGGTTTCTCAGAAATCTTCTTTCTAATTTTTATATGAAAAAGAATCATGTAA
The DNA here is from genome assembly GCF_000951035.1 of Colobus angolensis palliatus. Classification (NCBI taxonomy): domain Eukaryota; kingdom Metazoa; phylum Chordata; class Mammalia; order Primates; family Cercopithecidae; genus Colobus; species Colobus angolensis. Next base: position 68,031 of record NW_012118432.1, read on the forward strand.
CTCTGTGAGATGAATTCACTCATCACAAAGCTGTTTCTCACAAAGGCTCTTTCCAGTTTTTGTCTGAGAATATTTCCTTTTTAACCATATTCCTCCTTGTGCTCCTGAGTATCCCATTGCAGATCCCAGGAAAAAAGGGTTAGAAAACTTCTCAATGAAAGCCACAGTGTTACTCTGGGAGGTAAATTGTCACATCACAAAACAGTTTCACAGAAAGCTTCATTTTGTTTTTATCTGAGGATGTTTCCTTTGTCACCATAGGCTTCAATGTGCTCCCAAATATCCTAGTGCAGATTCAATGAAAACAGGGTTATCAAACTGTTCAATGAAATAAATGGTGTAACTCTTTGAGATGAATTCACACATCACAGAGCAGTTTCTCAGCAATCTTCTTTCTAGTTTTTATCTGAGGATATTTCCTTTTTCACTATAGACTTGAAAGCACTCTCAAATATCCCTTTACAGATTCCACAAAAAAGGGTTGCAAAGTACTACAGGAAATGAGATAGATAACTCTGTGAGATGAATTCACACATCAGAAAGTACTGTCTCAGAAAACTTCTTTCTAGTTTTTAATCTGAGTTTATTTCTTTTGTCACCAGTGACTTTAACACGATACAAAATATTCATTCTCAGATTCCCCAAAAACAGTGCTACCAAAGAGACCCATGAAAAGAATCATGTATCTCTGTGAGATAAATTGAACACATCACAAAGCATGTTCTCGGAAATTTTCTCTCTGATTTTTATTTAAGACTATTTCCTTTGTCACCATAAGCTTCAATGCACTCTGAAATACCTCATTGCAGATTGCAAGAAAACAGGGTTATCAAACAGCTAAGTAAAAAGAACAGTGTAACTCTCTGATATGAATTCACATATCACAATGCAGATTCTCAGAAAGCTTCTTTCTAATTTTTATCTGAGGATATTTCTTTTTCTCCATAGGCCTCAATGCGGTCCAGAATATCACCTTGCAGATTCCACGAAAACAGTTTGAGCAAGCCTCTCCAAGAAAAGAAAGGTGTAACTCTGTGAGATGAATTTGCAAATCACAAAGCAGTTTCACAGAAAGCTTCTTTCTAGTTTTTATATGAGGGTATTTCCTTTGTCACAATAAACTTCAATATGCTTTGAAATATCCCAATACATATTCCACGAAAACAGTGTTAGCAAACTGCTCAATGAAAAGAACAGTATAGCTTTGTGAAATGAATTCACACATGACAAAGTAGTTTCTCAGAAGGTTTCCTTCTAGTTTTTATCTGAGGATATTTCGTTTCTCACCATAGGCTTCAATCCACTCCCAAATATCCCTTGCAGATTCCACGAAAACATTGTTATTCAACTGCCCCATGAAAACAAAGGTGTAACTCTGTGAGGTGAATTCACACATCACAAGAAGTTTCTCAGATAACTTCTTTCTAGTTTGTATCTGAGGATATATCCTTTGTTAAACTAGGCTTCTATGTGATCCAAAATATCCCTTCTCAGATTTCCAAAAAGCAGTGCTACCGAACTGCTACATGAAAATAATTGTATACTTCTGTGAGATGAATTCACAAATCACAAAACAGTTTTTCATAAAGCTTCTTTCTAGTTTTTGTCTGAAGATACTTCCTTTGTCAACATAAGCTTCAATGCGCTCCAAAATATCTCATCGCAATTTCCAAGAAAACAGTGTTGGCAACCTACTCATTGAAGAGACGAGTGTAACTCTGTGACATGAATTCACACATCACAAAGCAGTTTCTCAGAAAGCTTCTTTCTAGTTTTTTTCTGAGGATATTTCCTTTGTCACCATAGGCTTCAATGTGTTCCCAAATATTCTACTGCAGATTCGACAAATAACAGTGTTTTCAAACTGCTCAATGAAAAGAAATCACAAACCAGTGTCTCAGAAATCTTCTTTCTGGTTTTTATCTGAGTTTATTTCCTTTCTCACCATAAGCTTCAATGTGCTCCGAAATATCCAATTGCAGATTTGAAGAAGACAGTGTTAGCAAACTGCTCAATGAAAACAACATTGTGACTCTCTGAGATGAATTCACGCATCAAAAAGCAGTTTCTCAGAAAGACTCTTTCTAGTTTTTATGTGAGGATATTTCCTTTCTCTCCCTAGGACCCAACCCACTCCAAATATGCCTTTACAGATTCTACAAAAGCAGTGTTAGCAATCTGATCCATGAAAAGAAACGTGTAACTCTGTGAAATGAATTCACACATCAAGAATAAGTTTCTGAGAAAGCTTTTTTCCAGTTGTAATATGAGTATATTTCCTTTGTTACCATAGGCTTCAAAGCAATCAAGAATATCCCGACTCAGATTACATCAAAAAAGTGCTACCAAACTGATCCATGAATAGAATCTTGGAACTCTGTGAGATGAATTAACCCACCACAACTCAGTTTCTCAGACAGAATTGTCTAGTTTTTATATGAGGATATTTCTTTTGTAAGCATAATCTCCAATAAACTCCAAAATATGTCATTGCAGATCCCAAGAAAATTGTGTTAGCAAATTCCTCAATGAACACAACAGTGTAACTCTGTGAGATGAATTCACACATCACAAAGCAATTTTTCAGAAAGCTTCTTTCTAGTTTTTGTCTGAGGATATTTACTTTTTCACCATGGGCCTCGACACGCTTGCAAATACCCCTTTGCTGATTAAACAAAAATAGTGTTAGTATAGTGCTCCAAGAAAAGAAAGGTGTAAATCTGTGAGAATAATTCACACATCACAAACTTTTTTCTCCAAAAGTTTCTTTTTGGTTTTTGTCTGGGGATATTTCCTTTGTCACCATATTCTTCAGTGCACTCCCAAATATCCCATTGCAGATCCCACGAAAATAGTTTCAGCAAACTGCTCCAAGAAAAGAATCATTCTACCCTGTGAGATGAATACACACATCACAAAGCAGTATCTCAGAAAGCTTCTTTCTAGTTTTTATCTGAGGATATTTCCTTTTTCAAAATAGGCTTCAATGCATTCCAAAACATCCCTTCTCAGATTCCACTAAAACAGTGCTACTAAACTGCTCCATGAAAAGAATGGTGTAACCCTGTGTGATGAATACACAAATCTCAAAGCAGTTTCTCAGAAAGTTTCTTTCTAATTTTTGTCTGAGGATATTTCCTTTGTCACCATAGGCCTCAATACACTCTCAAATACACATTTGTGGATTAGACTAACACAGTGTTAGCAAACTGCTCCATGAAAAGAAACGTGTAAATCTGTGACATGAATTCACACATCAGAAAGCAGTTTCTCAGAAATCGTCTACCTAGTTTTTATCTGAGGATATTTCCTTTTTCACCATATTCCTCACTGTGGTCCCAAATATCCCATTGCAGATTCCACGAAAAAAGTGGTAACAAACTTCTCAATGAAAAGAATGGTGTAACTCTGTGAGGTGAAATCATGTATCACAAAGCAGTTTCACAGAACGTTTCTTTTTGGTTTTTACCTGGGAATGTTTCCTATGTCACCATAAGCCTCAATGTAATCCAAAATATCCTATTGCAGATTTCATGAAAACAGTGTTAGCAAACTGCTTAATGAAAAGAACACTGTAACTCTGTGAGATGAGTTCACACATCACAAAGTAGTTTCTCAGAAAGTTCTTTTTGTTTTTCTTTCTGAGGATAACTCCTTTGTCACCATAGGCTTCTATGCGATCCAAAATATCCCTTCTCAGATTCCCCAAAAACAGTGCTACAGAAGTGATCCATGAAAAGAATCATGTAACTCTGTGAGAAGAATTAACACATCACAACATGGTTTCTCAGAAAGTTTCTTTCTAGTTTTTATATGAGGGTATTTCCTTTGCCACCATAAGCTTAAAATGTGCTACAAAATATCCCATTGTGTATTCCAAGAAAACAGTGTTAGCCAACTGGTCAATGAAAAGAACAGTGCAACTCTGTGAGACGAATTCACACATCACAAAGAATTTTCTTAGAAACCTTCTTTCTGCTTTTTATCTGAGGACATTTCCTTTGTCACCATAGGCATCAAGGTGATCCAAAATATCCCTTCTCAGATTCTCCAAAACAGTGCCACCAAACTGCTCCATGAAAAGAAAACTGTAACTCTGTGGGATGAATTCACGAATCAGAAAGCAGTTTCTCAGAAAGATTCTTTCTAGCTTTTTTCTGAGGATATATTCTTTGTCAATATAAACTTCAATGCACTCTGGAACATTCCATTGTGGATTCCAAGAAAACAGTGTTAGCAAACTGCTCAATGAAAAAAACAGTGTAACTCTGTGAGATGAATTCACACATTAGAAAGCAATTTCTCAAACATCTTCTTTCTAGTTTTTATCTGAGAATATTTCCTTTTTCATCATAGGCCTCAATGCGCTTGCGAATATCTCTTTGTAGGTTCCATGAAAATAGTGTTAGCAAACTGCTCCATGAAAAGAAACGTATATATTTGTGAGATTAATTCACCCATCACAAAGTAGTTTCTCAAAAAGATTCATTTTGCTTTTCATCTAAGGATATTTTCGTTGTCACCATATGCTTCAATGCGCTCCCAAATATTGTATTGCTACCATACTCCTCCATGAAAAGAATGGTGTACCTCTGTGAAATAAATTCACATATCATAAAGCTGTTTCTCGGGAAGGTTCTCACTAGTTTTTATCTGAGGATATTTACTTTTTCACCATATTTCTCAATGTGATCCCGAATATACCATTGCAGATCCCACGAAAAAACTGTTATCAAGCTGCTCCATGAAAATAAAGGTTTTCTTCTGTGAGATGAATTCACACATCCCAAAGTATTTTCTGAGAAAGCTTCTTTCTCGTTTTTATCTCAGGATATTTCCTTTGTCACCATGTGCTTCGTTGCTATCCACTATATCCCTTCTCAGATTCCCCCAAAACAGTGCTACCTAACTGTTCCATGAAAGGTGTCATGTAACTCTCTGAGATGACTTCACAAATCACAAAGCACTTTCTCAGAAAAATACTTTCTAGTTTTTGTCGGGGGATATTTCCTTTTTCACCATAGGCCTAATGTGCTCACTAATACCCCTTTGCCGTTTCCAAGAAAATAGTGTTAGGAAACTGCTCCATGAAAAGAAAGGTATAATTTGCGAGATGAACTCACACATCACAAAGCAGTTTCTCACAAAGCTTCTTTTTGTTTTTGTCTGGGGATATTTCCATTGTCAGAATAGGCTTCAATGTGCTTCCAAATATCCTATTACAGATTCCCCAATAACAGTGTTACCATACTGCTGCAATAAAAAACTGGTGTAACTCTGTAAAATGAATTCAGACATCACAAAACTGTTTCTCAGGAAGCTTCTTACTAGTTTTTATGTGAGGATATTTCCTTTATCACCATATTCCACTATGTGTTCATGAATATCCCAATGCAGATTCCATTAAAAAAAGTGTTAGCAAACTTCTCAATGAAAAGAATGGTGTAACATTCTGAAATGAATTCACACATCACAAAGCAGTTTCCCCAAATTGTTGTTTTTGGTTTTTATCTGAGGACATTTACTTTGTCACCAGAGGCTTCAATGCACTCTGAAATATCCTATTGCAGATTCCATGCAAACTGGGTTAAAAAACCTCAGCAAGAAAATAACTGTGTAACTCTTTGAGATGAATTCACACATCACAAAGCAGTTTCTCAGAAATCTTCTTTCTAATTTTTATTTGAGGATATTTCCATTGTCACCATTGGCTTCAATGTGCTACCAAATATCCTACTGCTGCTTCCACAAAACTAGTGTTATCAAAATTTTCAAAGAAAAGAATGATGTAACTCTGTAAGATAAATTCACACATTGCAAGGCAGTTTCTCAGAAAGCTTCTTTCTAGTTTTATCCGAGGATATTTCCTTTTCCACTACAGGCCTCAATGCACTCCCAAATATCCCTTTGCAGATTCCATGAAAACAGTGTTAGCAAACTGTTCTATAAAAAGAAAGGTGTAAAACTGTGAGATGAATTAAAAAGTCACATACAACTTTCTCATAAATCTTCTTTCTAGTTTTTATTGGAGGATATTTCCTATGTCACCATAGTCTTCAAAGTATTCCAATATATCCCTCCTCATATTCCCCAAAAACAGTGCTACCAAACTGATCCATGAAAAGAATCGTGTAACTCTTTGAAGTGAATTAGCACATCACAAAGCAGTTTCTCAGAAAGCTTCTTTCCTGTTTTTATACGAGGATATTTAATTTGTCACTGTAAGCTTCAAAATGCTCCAAAATGTCCTTCACAGATTCTACGACAATAGAGTTAGCAAACTGCTCCATGAAAAGAAAGGTGTATATCTGACAGATGAATTCACCCATCACAAAGCAATTTCTCAGAAAACTTCTTTCTAGTTTAAATCTGAGGATATTTCCTTTTTCACTGTAGGCTTCAGTGTGCTCCCAATATATCCTCTCAGATACCACAAAAACAGTGATGCCAAACTGCTCAATCAACAAGAAGTTTAAACTCTTTGAGATGAATACACACATCACAAAACGGTTTCTGGAAAAGCTTCTCTCCAGTTTTGTCTGAAGTTAACTCCTTTTCTACTGTAGGCCACCAGGAACTCCCAAATATCCCATTGTAGATTCCATAAACACAGTGCTAGCAAACTGCTCCATGAAAAGAAACCTGTAACTCTGTGAGATGAATTAACACATCACAGTGTGGTTTCTCAGAAATCTTCTTTCTAGTTTTTATCTGAGGATATTTCCTTTGTCACCAAAATCTTCAATGCTCTCCAAAATATCACATTGCAGATTCCAAGAAAACAGTTTTAGCAAACTACTCAATGAAATGAACAGTGTAACTCTGTGAGATGAATTCACACATCACAAAGTAGTGTCTCAGAAAACTTCTTTCAAGTTTTTTTCTGAGGATATTTAGTTTTTCACTATAGGCCTAAATGTGCTCCCAAATATCCTTTTGCATATTCCATGAAAACAGTGTTAGGAAACTGCTCGATGAAAAGAAAGGTGTAACTCAATGAGATGAAATCATACTTCATAAAAAACTTTCTCAGAAAGCTTCTTTGTAGTTTTTAATCTGAGAATAATCCTTTTGTCTCCGTGGGCTTCAATGTGATTTAAAAAATCCCTTCTCAAATTCCTCAAAGATAGTGCTAGAGAAACTGCACCATGAAAAGAATAATTTAACTCTGTGGGATGAATGCACAAATCACAAATCAGTTTCTCAGAAAGCTTCTTTATGCTCTGAAATATTCCAATGCAGATTTCAAGAAAACAATGTTAGCAAACTCCTTAATGAAAGGAACAGTGTAACTCTGTGAAATGAATTCACACATCACAAAGCAGTTTCTCAGAAAGCTTCTTTTTGGTTTTCAAATGAGGATATTTTCTTTGTCACCATAGGCTTCAATGCACTTCAAAATATCGTATTGCAGATTCCACAAAAACAGTGTTATCAAACTGCTCAATGAAAAGGAATGTGTAACTCTGTGAGATGAATTCACACATCAAACAGCAGTTTCTCAGAAAGCTTCTTTCTAGTTTTTATGTGAGGATATTTCTCTTTTTACTGTAGCCTCAATGCCCTCCCAAATATACCTTTCCAGATTCCATGAAAACATTGTTAGCAAACTGCTCCTTGAAAAGAGAGGCATAACTCTGAGATGAAAAAAACACATCACACAGAACTTTCTCAGAAAGCTTCTTTCTACTTTTTCTCTTAGGATATTTCTTTGCTTCAATGCGATCTGAAATATCCCTTCTCAAATTCCCCAAAAACCGTGGTATCAAACTGATCCATGAAAATAATCGTGTATCTCTGTGAGATGAATTTACGAATGACAAAGCAGTTTCTCAGAAAACTTCTTTCTAGTTTTTATATGATGATATTTCCATTGTCATCATAAGCTTCAATGCACTCTGAAATATCACGTTGAGGTTTCCAAGAAAACAGTGATAACAAATTGATTAATGAAAAGAGCAGTGAAATTCTGTGAGATGAATCCAGACATCATTTTTTAGAAAGTTTCTTTCTAGTTTTTGTCTGAGGATATTTCCTTTTTCACCATAGTCCTCAATGCGCTCCCAAAGATTCCTTTGCAGATTATACGAAAACAGTGTTAGCAAACATCTCCCTGAAAAGTGTATTGTAACCTTGCGAGGTGAACTCACCCATCATGAGGCTGTTTCTCAGAAATCTTGTGTCTAGTTTTTATCTGAGGATATTTCCGTTTTCACCATATTTCTCAATGCACTCTAGAATATCCCATTGCAGATTCCACGGAAAATCTGTTAGCAAACTTCGCAATGAGAGTACTCCTGTAACTCTGTGAGATGAACTCACCCACCAAAAAGAAGTTTCTCAGAAATCTTCTTTTTAGTTTTTATCTGAGGATATTTAACTTTTCACTATACACCTCAATGTGCTCCCAAATATCCCTTTGAAGATTCCATGAAAACAGTGTTAGCAAACTGCTTCATGAAGACAAAGATATAATACGGTGAGATGAATTAACACATGACCAAGAACTTTCACAGATTGCTTCTTTCTAGTTTCCATCTAAGGATATTTCCCTTGTCACCCTAGGCTTTAATGCGATCCAAAATATCCCATCTCAGATTCCTCAAAAAGAGAGCTAACAAACTGATGCATAAAAAGAATCATGTAACTCTGTTAGATGAATTAGCCCATCACAAAGTCGTTTCTGAGAAAGCTTCTTTCTTGTTTTTATATGAGGATATTTCATTTGTCAACACAAGCTTCAGTGCACTCAGAAATATCACGTTGCTGATTTCAAAAAAGGGTGTTAGCAAACTGCTCAATGAAAAGAATGGTGTGAATGTGAGATGAATGCAAACATCACAAAGCAGTTTCTCAGCAAGCTTCTTTTTTTTTATCTGAGGATATTTCCTTTGTCACCGTAGGCTTCAAAGCACTCCAAAATATACTATTGCAGACTCCATGAAAACATTGTTAGAAAACTGCTCAATATAAAGAATGGTGTAATTCTGTGAGATGAATTCATGCATCAGAAAGCAGTTTCTGGGAAAGATTCTTTCCAGATTTTATCTGAGAATATTTCCTTTTTCACTATAGGCCTCAACGCACTCCCAAATATCTCTTTGCAGATTCCACGAATACAGTTTTACCAAACTGCTCCATGAAAAGAATCGTGTAACTCTGTGACATGATTTAACACATCACAAAGCACTTGCAAGGAATGCTTCTTTCTAGTTTTTATATGAGCATTTTTACTCTTCCACCTTTGGCTTCAACGCGCTCCCAAATATCCCTTCTCAGGCACCACAATAACATTGATGCCAAAGTGCTCCCTCAACAGAAAGGTTTAGCTCTATGAGTTGAATGCAAACATCACAAAAGTGTTTCTCTGAAAGCTTCTCTCCAGTTGTCACTTGAAGAATTTCCTTTTTTCACCTTAGGCCTCTATGCACTGCCAAATATCCCTCTGCTGATTCCAGAAAAACAGTGCTAATGAACTGCACTGTGAAAAGCATGATGTAACTCTCTGATATAATTGACCCATCACAAAGCAGTTTCTCAGGAAGCTTCTTTCTAGTTTTTATCTGAGGATATTTCTTTTTCCACCATAGGCTTCAATGCGCTCCCAAATATCCCTTCTCAGACACCACAGAAACAATGACGCCAAAGTGCTCCCTCAACAGAAACGTTTAGCTCTATGAGATGAGTACACACATCACAAAGGAGTTTCTAGGAAAGCTTCACTACAGTTTTTCCCTGAAGATAGTTCCTTTTTGCCATTGGACTCTCTGTGCTCCTGAATATCCCTTTGCAGATTCCACAAAAACATTGTTACCAAATAGCTCAATGGAAACAAATTTGAAACTCTGTGAGATGAATTCACTCTTCACAAAGCAGTTTCTCAGAAAGCTTCTTTCTAGTTTAAATCTGACGATATTTCCTTCCTCACCATAGGCTTCGATGTGCTCCCAAATATCTCCTCTCTGATACCACAAAAACCCTGATGCCAAACTGCTCATTGAACAAAAAGGTTAAACTCTATGATATGAATATACACCAGAAAACTGTTTCTCGAAAAGCTTCTGCCCAGTTTTTGTCTGAAGTTATTTCCTTTTTCACTGTAGGCCTCTATAAGCTCCCAGATGTCCCTTTGAAGATTTCATAAATACAGTGCTACCAAAGTGCTCCCTGAAAAGAACTGTGTGATTCTGTGAGATGAATTTACAAATCACAAAGCAGTTTGTCAGAAAGCTTTTTTCTAGTTTTTGTCTGAGGATATTTTCTTTGTCACCATAGGCTTCAATGCGCTCCAATATATCCCATTGCAGATTCCAAGAAAACAGTGATGGCAAACTGATCAATGAAAAGAAAAGTGTAACTCTGAGATGAAATCACACATCACAAAAAATTTGTCAGAAAACTTCATTTTTGTTTTTATCTGAGGATATTTCCATTGTCACCAGAGGCTTCAATGCACTCCAAACTATCCTATTGAAGATTCCATGAAAACATTGTTAGCAAACTGCTAAATGAAAAGAACGGTGTAACTCTGTGAGTTGAATTCACACATCACAAAGCTGTTCTCAGAAAACGTCTTTCTAGTTTTTATCTGAGAATATTTCCCTTTTCACCATAGGCCTCAATGTGCTCCCAGATATCCCTTTGTAGATGCCACAAAAACAGTGTTAGCAAACTGCTCCATGAAAAGAAAGGTGTAACTTGTCGAGATAAATTCACACATTCCAAAGAACTTTCTCAGAAAGCTTTTTTCTAGTTTTTATATGAGAATATTGCCTTTGTCACGATAGGCTTCAATGTGATCCAAAATATCTCTTCACAGATTCCCCAAAAACAGTGCTACCAAACTGATCCATGAAAAGAATCGTGTAGCTCTGTGAGATGAATTAACACATCACAAACTGGTTTTGAAGAAAGCTTCTTTGTAGTTTTTACCTGAGGATATTTCATTTTCCACCATAAGCTTCAATGCGCTCCTACAAATCCTTTCTCAGACACCAGAAAAACAGTGATGCCAAGTACTTCCTCAACAGAAACGTTTAGCTCTATCTGATGAATGCACACATCACAAAGGAGTGTCTCCAAAAGTTCCTCTCCGGTTGTTACCTCAAGTAATTTCTTTTTCCACCTTAGGTCTCCATGTCCTCCCAATTATCTCTTTGCAGATTCCACAAATCCAGTGCTAACAAACTGCTCCATGAAAGGAATGATGTAACTCTGTGAGATAAATTGACTCATCACAGCAGTTTCTCAGGGAGCTTCATTCTAGCTTTTATCTGAGGATATTTACTTTTCCACCATAGGCTTCAGTGCGCTTCCAAATATCCCTTCTCAAACACCATAAAAACAATGATACTGAAGTGCTCCCTCAACAGAAACTTTTAGCTCTATGAGATGAATGTACACATCACAAAGAATTTCTCAGAAATCTTCTCTCCAGTGTTTACCTGAAGAATTCTTTTTTCACTTTAGGCCTCTATGTGCTCCCAAATGTCCCTCTGCAGATTCCACAAAAAACAGTGCTGAAAAACTGTTCCATGCAAAGAAAGGTGGAACTCTTTGAGATGAGTTCACCCATCACAAACCAGTTTCTCAGAAAGCTTCATTTCTAGTCTAAATCTGATGATATTTCCTTATTCACCATAGACTTCAATGTGTTCCTAAATATCTCCTCTCAGATGACACAAAAACAGTATTGCTGAACTGCTCATTCAACAAAGAGATTAAACTCTATGAGATGAATACACATGAAAAAACAATTTCTTGAAAAGCTTCTCTCTAGTTTTTATCTGAAGTTATTTCCTCTTTCACCTTAGGCCTCTGGTAGCTCCCAAATATATCTTTGCAGATTACATAATAACAGGGCTACCAAACTGCCCCATGAAGTGAATCGTGTAACACTGTGAAATGAAATCACCAATAACAAGCAGTTTCTCAGAAAGCTTCTTTCTAATTTTTGTCCGAGAATATTTCCTTTGTCACCCTAAGTGTCAATGCACTCCAAAATATCCCATTGCAGATTCCAAGAAAACAGTGGAAGCAAATGGATCAATGAGAAGAGTAGTGCAACTCTGTGAAATGAATTTGCACATCCCAAAGCAGTTTCTCAGAAAGCTTCTTTTTGGTTTTTATCTGAGGATATTTCCTAAGTCACCATAGGCTTCAATGTGTTCCAAAATATCCTACTGAAGATTCCATGAAGACATTGTTAACAAACTGCTCAATGTAAAGAACGTTGTAACTCTATGAGATGAATTCACACATCTGCAAGCAGTTTCTCAGAAAGCTTCTTTCTAGTTTTTATCTGAGGATACTTCCTTTTACACTACAGGTCTCAAGGCACTCCCAAATATCCCTTTCCAGATTTCACAAAAAAAAGTTAGCAAACAGTTCCATGAAATAAAGGTGTAACTCTGTGAGATGAATTCACTCATCACTAAGAACTTTCTCAGAAAGCTTCCTTCTTGTTTTTATCTGAGGATATTTCCTTTGTCACCATAGGCTTCAATGTGATTCAAAATATCCCTTCTCAGATTCCCCGAAAACAGAGCTACCAAGTTGCTAATCATGATACTCTGTGAGATGAATTAACACATTTCAAAGCAGCTTCTCAGAAATCTTCTTTCTAGCTTTTATATCAGGATATTTCCTTTTCTACCATAGGCTTCAATGCACTCCCAAATATCCCTTCTCAGACACCACAAACACAGTGATACCAAAGTGCTCTCTCAACAGAAACGTTTCCCTCTAGGAGATGAATGCAAACTTCACAAAGGAGTTTCTCAGAAAGATTCTTTGCAGTTTTAAGCTGAAGAATAATCTTTTTTCACCTTAGGCATCTATGTGCTCTCAAATATCCCTCTGCTGATTCCACAAAAACAGTGCTACCAAACTCTATGTTGAAAAAAAAGGGTTGTCTCTTTGAGATAAATTCACCCATGACAAAGCTGTTTTTCAGAAAGGTTGTTTCTAGGTTTTATCTGAGGATATTTCCTTTGTCAGCATAGGCTTGAATGTGATCTAAAATATCCTTTCTTGGATTCCACAAAAACATTGTTAAAAAACGGCTCCATGAAAGGAAATTGTAACTCTGTGAGATGAATTCACAAATTAGAAAGCAATTTCTCAGAAAGCTTTTTTCTAGTTTTCATCTGAGGATACTTCCTTTGTCACCATTGGCCTCAATAGGCTCCTAAATATCCCTTCTCAGACACCACAAAAACTGTGAAGCCAAAGTGATCCCCCAACAGAAACGTTTAGCTCTATAAGATGAATGCACATATCATAAAGTAGTTTCTCTGAAAGCTTCTCTCCAGTTTTTACCTGAAGAAATTTCTTTTTTCACATTAGGTCTCAATGCACTCCCAAATAGCCCTCTGCAGATTCCACAAAAACAGTGCTCCCAAACTGCTCAATGAAAAGAAAGGTGTAGCTCTGTGAGGTTAATTCACCCAACACAAAGCTGTTTCTCAGAAAGCTTCTTTCTAGTTTAAATCTGATGATATTTCCTTTTTCACTGTAGGCTTCAATGTGCTCCCAAATATATCCTCTGAGATACTGCAAAGAAAGTGATGCCAGACTGTTCAATCAAAAAAAAGGTTAAACTCTATGAGGTGAATAAGCACATCAAATACAACTGCTCGAGAAGCTTCTCTCCAATTTTTATCTGAAGCTATTTCATTTTTCATCGTTGGCCTCTAGGAATTCCCGAATATCCCTTTGCAGATTCCATAAAAACGGTGCTACCAAACTGCTCTATGTAAAGTATCGTGTAACTCTGTGAGATGAATTCACAAATCACAGAGCAGTTTTTCAGAATGCTTCCTTCTAGTTTTCATATGGGGATATTCCCTTTGTCTCCCTAACCTTCAATGAGCTCTGAACTATCCCATTGCAGATTCCAAGAAAACAGTGTTAGAAAACTGCTCAATGAAAAGAACAGTGTACCTCTGTGATATGAATTCACATATCATAAAGCAGTTTCTCAGAAAGCTTCTTTTTTGTTTTTATCTGAAGGTATTTCCCTTGTTACCATAAGCTTCAATGAGTTCCCAAATATTCTATTGAAGAGAAAATGAAAACAGGGTTATCAAACTGCTCAATGAAAACACCAGTGTACCTATGTGAGATGAATTCAACCATCCAAAAGTAGTTTCTCAGAAAGGTTCTTTCTAGTTTAAATATGAGAATATTTCGTTTTCCACTATCAGCTTCCATGCATTCCCAAATATCCCTTCTCAGACAGCACAAAAACAGGGATGCCAAACTACTCTCCCAACAGAAAGCTTTACCTCTATGAGATGAATGCACCCATCACAAAGTAGTTATAAGAAACTTTCTCTCCAGTTTCAATCTGAAGATATTTCCTATTTCAACATTGGCATCTAGCTGCTCTCGAATATACCTTTCTGTATTCCAAAAGAAATATGTTAACTTATTGATCAGTGAAGAGAAAGATTTACCTCTGTGAGATTAATTCACCCATCACAAAACAGTCCCTCAGAAAGTTTCTTTTTAGTTTTTTTCTGAGGGTATTTCCTTTTCCATCATAGGCAACTCTGCACTCCAAATATCACTTTGTAGGTTCCACAAAAACAGGGTAACCTAACTGCTCAATGATAAGAACCATTTACCTCTGGGAGATGATGTCACCCATCACAAAGAAATTTCTCAGAAAGATCCTTTCCAGTTTTAAACTTTGCATATTTACTTTTCCACCCTCAGCCTCAATGTGCTCCCAAATATCCCTTCTCAGACACCACAAAAAGAGTGATGCCAAACTGCTCAATCAACAAAGTGGTTGATCTCTATGAGTTGAATACAGATATCACAAAACAGCTTTTCAAAAATCTTCTCTCCAGTTTTTACCTGAAGACATTTCCTTTCTCACCAAAGGCTTCTGGAAATCCCTTTGCAGATCGCCAAAAACAGTGCTACCAAACTGCTCAATGAAAAGAAAGGTGTAACTCTGTACGAGGAATTCCCCCATCACAAAGTAGTTTCACAGAAACCTTCTTTCTAGTTTTTCTCTGAGGATATTTCCTTATTCACCATAGGCCTCAATGCACTCGTGAATATCCCTTTGCAGATTCCATGAAAACAGATTTAGCAAAGTGCTCCATGAAAAGAAAGGTGTAAAACTGTGAGACGAATTCACACATCACAAAGCAGTTTCTCAGAAAGCTTCCTTTGGTTTTGCTCTCAGGATACTTCCTTCGTCACTACAGGCTTCAATGCACTCCAAAGTATCCTATTTCAGATTCCACGAAAACAGTGTTATCAAACAGCTCAATGAAACAACAACGTATCTCTGTGAGACGAATTCACACATCCAAAGCTAGTTTCTCAGAAAGCTTCTTTCTAGTTTTTATCTGAGATTATTTCCTTTTTCACCATAGGCCTCAATGAACTCTGGAATATCCCATCACAGATTCCATGGAAAAAGAACTAGCAAATTTCTCAATAAAAAAATGGTGTAACTCTGTGAGATGAATTCACACATCACAAAGAAGCTTCTCGGAAATTTTCTTTCTAGATTTTATCTGAGGTTATTTCCTTTGTCACCCTTGACTTCAACGTGATCAAAAATATTCTTTCTCAGGTGTCTCAAAAACAGTGCTACCAAACTGCTCCATGAAAAGAATTGTGTAACTCTGTGAGATGAATTCACAAATCACAAAGCAGTTTCTCAGAAAGTTTCTTTCTAGTTTTTATCTGAGGATATTTCCTTTCTGACCATTTGCCTCATTGCGCTTGTGAATATTCCTTTGCAGATTTCACGAAAATAGTGTTATCAAAATGCTCCATGAAAAAAAGGTTTAAATCTGTGAGATAAATTCACACATCATGAAGCAATTCCTCAGAAAGTATCTTTTTGTATTTTGTCTGAGGATATGTCCTTTGTCACCATAGGCTTCAATGCACTCCCCAATATCCCTTCTCAGACACCACAAAAACAGTGATGCCAAAGTACTCCCTCAACAGAAACGTTTAGCTCTTTGAGATGAGTGCACACATCACAAAGGAATATATCCAAAAGTTTCTCTCCCGTTTTTTCCTGGAGAATTTTCTTTTTTCACCTTAGGCCTCTATGGGCTCTCAAATATCCCTTTGCAATTTCCATAAAAACAGTGCTACCAAACTACTCCATGTAAAGTATGGTTTACCTCTGAGAGATTAAGTCACCCATCACAAAGAAATGTCTGAGAAATAGCCTTTCCAGTTTTAAACTTTGCATATTTACTTTTCCACAGACAGTTTAACCTGTGTGATGAATTCACCCATCACAAATAAATTTCTCAGAAAGCTTCTTTCTATTTTTTATCTAAGCATATTTCCTTTTACATTATCAGCTTCCATACGCTCCCAAATATCCCATCCCAGACACCACAAAAATAGTGATGCCAAACTTCTCTCTCAATAGAAAGCTTTACCTCTATGAGACGAATGCACACTTCACAAAAGAGGTATCAGATACTTTCCAGTTTTTACCTGAAGATATTACCTGTTTCAAACTTGGTCTGTGCCTGCTCCCAAATATCCCTTTGCCTATTCCACAATAACAGTGTTACCAAACTTCTCAATGAAAAGAAAGATTTAACACTGTGAGATGAATTCAACCATCACAAAATAGTCTCTCAGAAAGTTCCTTTCTGGTTTTTATCTGAGGGTGTCTCCTTTTTCATCATAAGCTTCTCTGTGCTCCACAAACACCTTTGTAGATTCCACAAAAACAGGATTACCAAACTGCTCGATGAAAAGAATAGTTTACCTCTGGGAGATGAAATCACTCAAAACAAATAAAGTTCTCAGGAAGTTCCTTTCCAGTTTTTATCCTTGCATATTTATTTTTCCACCATGAGCCTCAATGAAGAGTGAGGCCACACTTCTCAATCAACAAAATGGTTTATCACTATGAAGTGAATACGCACATCACAAAACAGCTTCTCAAAATCCTTCTCTCCAGTTTTTAAATGAAGATATTTCCTTTTTCACCATAGGCCTCTGTGACAGAAATCCCTTTGCAGATCCCCAAAAACAGCGCTACCAAACTGTTCAATGAAAAACAAGGTGTAACTCTGAGAGATGAATTCACGCATCACAAAGTAGTTTGTCAGAAAGATTCTTTCTGGTTTTTGTCTGAGGATATTTCCTTTTCCACCCTAGGTCTCAATGTGTTGTTGAATATACCTTTGTGGATTCCACAAAAACAGTGTTAGCAAACTGTTTCATGCAGAGAAATGTGTAAACCTGTGAGATGAATTGACATATCACAAAGCAGTTTCTCAGAAAGATTCTTTTGTTTTTCTCTGAGGATATGTCCTTTGTCACCATAAGCTTCAATGCACTCCAAAATATCCTATTTCAGATTCCATGAAAACAGTGTTATCAAATTGTTTAATGAAAACACAGTGTATCTCTGTGAGATAAATTCACACATCCAAAACTAGTTTCTCGGAAAGCTTCTTTCTAGCTTTTATCTGAGGATATTTCCTTTTTCCCATAGTCCTCAATGCACTCCGGAATATCCCATCGCAGATTCCATGAAAAAAGTGTTAGCAAACTTCTCAATGAAAAGAATGGTTTAACTTTGTGAGACAAATTCACACATCACAAAGATGTTTCTCAGAAAGTTTCTTTCTAGATTTTATCTCAGGATATTTCCTTTGTCACCATAGGCTTCAATGTGATCCAAAATATTCCTTCTCAGATTCCCCAAAAACCGTGCTACCAAACTGCCTCATGAAAAGAATCCTGTACCTCTGTGAGATGAATTCACAAATCACAAAGCATTTCTCAGAAAGCTTCTTTCTAGTTTTTGTCTGAGGATATTTCCTTTTTCACTGTTTGCCTCAATGTGCTTGCAAATATCCCTTTGCAGATTCTATGAAAATACTGTTTGCAAAATGTTCCATTAAAAGAAAAGTGTAAATCTGTTAGATGAATTCACACTTCATAAAGCAGTTTCTCAGAAAACATCTTTTAGGTTTTTGTCCGAAGATATTTCCTTTGTTACCACAGGCTTCAATGTGCTCCCAAGTATCCCTTCTCAGACAGCACAAAAAGAGTGATGCCAAAGTACTCATTCAACAGAAACGTTTAGCTCATTGAGATGAATGCACACATCACAAAGTAATTTCTCCAAAAGCTTCTCTCCAGTTTTTACCTGGAGAATTTTCTTTTTTCACCTTAGGCCTCTATGGGCTCCCAAATATCCCGTTGCAGATTCTGTAAAAACAGTGCTACCATACTTCTCAAAGGAAACAAGGGTGTAACTCTGTGTGATGAATTCACCCATCACAAAGAAAGTCCTCAGAAAGCTTCTTTCTAGATTTTATCTCAGGATATTTCCTTTTACACTAATGACTTCTATGCGCTCCCAAATATCCCTTCTCATACACCACAAAAACCGTGATGTAAAACTGCTCACTCAACATGAAGCTTTACTCTATGAGATGAATTGAATGCACACATCACACAGGAGTTATTAGAAACTTTCTCTCCAGTTTTTACCTGAAGATATTACCTGTTTCAACCTTAGCCTGCATCATCTCCCAAATATTCCTTTGCATATTCCACAAAAACAGTGTTACCAAACTGCTCAAAGAAAAGAAAGCTTTAACTCTGTGAGATGAATTCACTCATCACAAGAAAGTCTCTCAGAAAGCTTCTTTCTAGCTTTTATCTCAGGGTATTTCCTTTTTAAGTATAGGCTTCTCTGTTCTCCGAATATCTCTTTGTAGCTTTCCTTTGTCATCATAAGATTCAATAAGCTTGAAAATATCCCATTGCAGAATCCAAGAAAAGAGTGTTAGCAACCTGGTAAATGAAAAGGACAGTGTAACTCTGTGAGATGAATTCACACATCACAAAGCAGTTTCTCAGAAAGATTCTTTTTATGACTTATCTGAGGATATTTCCTTTTCGCTAAATCAATCAATGTGTTCCAAAATATCCCTTTGCAGATTCCATGAAAACTGTTAGCAAACTGTTCCTTTGAAAAAATGGTGTAACCCTATGAGAGGAAATCACACATCACAAAGAACTTTCTCAGAAAGCTTCTTTCCAGTTGTTATCTGAGGATATTTCCTGTGTTACCATAGACTTCAATGCGATTCAAAATATCCTATTGCAGATTTCACAAAAAGAGTGTTATTAAAATGCTCAATAAAAGAATGATATAATTTGTGAGATGAATTCACAAATCACAAAACAGTTTCTCAGAAAGCTTCTTTCTAGTTTTTATCTGAGGATATTTCCTTTTTCACCATAGGCCTCAATGTGCTCCAGAATATCCCATCACATATTCAACCAAAAAAGTATTTGCAAACTTCTCAGTGAAAATTATGGTGTAACTCTGTGAGATGAATTCACACATCACAAAGAAGTTTCTCAGAAGGTTCCTTTCTAGCTTTTTCTGCGGATATTTCCTTAGTCAACATAGACTTCACTACGATCCAAAATATACCTTTGCAATTCTCAAGAAACAGTGCTACCAAACTGCTTGATTAAAAGAATCGTGAACTCTGTGAGATGAACTAACACATCACAAAGCTGTTTCTCAGAATGCTTCTTTCCAGTTTTTATATGAGAATATTTTCTTTGTCACCATAAGTTTCAATGCACTCCAAAATATCCCATTGCAGATTCCAAGAAAACAGTGTTAGCCAACTGCTCAATGGAGAGCACAGTGTAACTCCGTGAGATGAATTCTCACAACAGAAAAGTTTCTCAAAAAGCTTCTTTCTAGTTTTTATCTGAGGATATTTCCCTTTCCATTATACACCACATTGTGTTCACAAATATCCCTTTGCAGCATCCATGAAAACAGTGTCACAAGCTGCTCCATGAAAAGAAAGGTGTCATACTGTGAGATAAATTAACACATCACAAAGCAGTTTCTCAGAATCCTTCTTTCTTGCTTTATCTGAGGATATTTCCTTTTTCACCACAGGCCTCAAAGCACTCTCGAATATCACATTGCAGTTTCTGCAAAAGCAGTGTTAGTAAACTTCTCAATGAGAAGAATGGTGTAACTCTGTGAGATGAATTCACACATCACAAATCAGTTTCTCTGAAAGCTTCTTTCAAGTATTTATTTGAGGATATTTCTTTGTCACCAAATGTTTCAAAGTGATAAAAAATACACCTTCTCAGATTACACAAGAAGTGCTAGCAAACGCCTGTATAAAAGAGTGGTGTAACTCTGTGAGAAGAATTCACACATCACAAAGCAGTTTCTCAGAAAGCTATATTCTAGTTTTTATCTGAGAATAAGTCCTTTGTCACCATAGGCTTCAATGCAATCCAAAGTATACCTTCTCAGATCAGCAAAAACAGGGGCATGATTTAACACGTCACAAAGCAGTTTCTCAGAAAGCTTCTTTCTAGCTTTTATATGATATTATTTAATTTGTTCTCATAAGCATGAATGCACTCTGAAATATCCCATTAAAGATTCCAAGAAAATAGTGTTGGCAAACTGCTCAGTGAAAATAAGAGTGTAACTCTGTAAGATGAATTCACATATCACAAAGGACTTTCTCCGAAAGCTTCTTTCTAGTTTTTATCTGATGTTATTACCCTCATCAACATAGGCCTCAATGCACTCTATAATATCCCTTTGTAGGTTCCATGAAAACAGTGTTAGCAAACTGCTGCATGAAAAGCAAGGTGTAACTCTGTGTGATAAATTCACACATCACAAAGAAGTTTCTCAGAAATCTTCTTTTTAGTTTTTATCTGAGGATATTTAACTGTTCACTGTATGCTTTAATGCACTCCCAAATATCCCTTTGCAGAGTCCATGAAAAGAGTGTTAGCAAGCTGCTCCATGAAAATGAAGGTGTAACTCTGTGAGAAGAATTCACACATCAAAAGGATCTTTCTCAGAAATCTTCCTTCTAGTTTTTATCTGAGGATATTCCCATTGTCACCATAGGGTTCAATGTGATCAAAAATATCCCTTCTCAGATTCCACAAAAACAGTGCTCCCTAACTCATCCATGAAAAGTATCGTGTCACTCTGTGAGGTGAATTATCTCATCACTAAGTGATTTCTCAGAAAACTTCTTACTGGTTTTTGTCTGAGGATATTTCCTTTGTCACCATTAACTTCTACACACACCAACATATCCCATTGCAGATTCCAATAAAACAGTGTTACCAAAATGCTCAATGAAAAGAACAGTGTAACTCAGTGAGATGAATTTACACATCACAAAGCAGTTTCTCAGAAACCTTCTTTCTAAATTTTAACTGATGATATTTCCTTTTTCACAATAGGCCTAAATGCTGTCCCAAATATCCCTTTGCAGGTTGTACAAAAACTTTGTTAGCAAACTGCTGCTCCATGAAAAGAATGGGGTAACTCTATGAGATGAATTCTCTCATCACAAAGTACTTTCTCAGGAGGCTTCTTTCTTATTTTTATCTCAGGATATTTCCTTTGTCACCATAGACTTCAATGTGATCCAAAATATCCCTTCTCAGATACCCCAAAAACACTGCTACAAAACTGCTCCTTGAAAAAAATTGTGTAAGTCTGTGAGATAAATTCATAAATCACAAAGCAGTTTCTCAGAAAGCTTCTTTCTTGTATTTCTCTCAGGATATTTCCTTTGTCACAGTAACCTTCAATGTTCTCAGAAATATCCCATTGCAGATTACAAGAAAACCTTGTTAGCAAACTTCAGAATGGAAAGTACAGTGTAACTCTGTGAGGTGTATTCACACATCACAAAGCAGTTTTACAGAAAGTTTATTTTTGCTTTTTCTATGAGGATATTTTCTTTGTCACCATAGGCTACAATGCACTCCCAAATATCCTATTGCAGATTCCACGAAAACAGTGTTACCAAACTGCTACATGAAAAGTAATGTGTAATTTTGTGAGACAAATTCACACATCACAAAGAACTTTCTCATAAAGTTTCCTTGTAGTTTTTATCAGAGGATGTTTTCTTTGTCACCATTGGCATCAATGTGATCCAAAATACCCTCTCTCAGAGTCCACAAAAACAGTGCTAAGAAACTGATCCATGAAAAGCATCGTGCAATGCTGTGAGATGAATTAACACATCACAAACATCAGAAACATCTTTCTAGTTTTTATATGAGGATATTTCCATTGTCACTGTAGGCTTCAATGCAGTCCAAAATATCCCATAGCAGATTTCAAGAAAGAGTGTTAGCAAACTACTCAATGAAAAGAAGAGTTTAACTCTGTGAGATGAATTCTCACATCACTAAGCAGTGTCACAGAAGGCTTCTTTCTATTTTTGATCTGAGAATATTTCCTTTTCACCATAGACTTCAATGCAATTCAAAATATGCCTTCTCAGATTCCCCATAAATAGTGCTAACAAACAGCTCCATAAAAGCAGTGGTGTGTCTCTGACAGATGAATTCACACACCACAAATCTGTTTCTCAGAAAGCTTCTTTCTAGTTTTTATCAGAGGTTATATCCTTTTTCTCCATATTCCTCAATGCTTTACAGAATATCCCATTGCATATTCCATGACAAAACTATTGGCAAGCTTCTCAATGTAAAGAAAGGTGTAACTCCGCTGGATGAATGTACACATTCCAAAGCAGATTTACAGAAAGCTTCTCTTTAGTTTTTATCTGAGGGTGATTCCTTTGTTATCATAGGCTTCAAGGTGCTCCCAATTATCCTATTGCAAATTCCATGAAAACAGTGTTATCTAGTTGCTAAAAGAAAACAATGTTGTGTTTTTAAGTTGAAATCACATATCACAAAAGAGTTTCTCAGAAAGTTTCTTTCCAGTTTTTATCTGAGGATAAATCCTTTTTTACTAAAGGTCTCAATGCACTCCCAAGTATCCCTTTGCAGATTCCATAAAAATGATGTTAGCAAATTGGTCCATGAAAAGAAAGGTGTAAATCTGTGAGATGAATTCAAACATCTCAAAGAACGTTCTCAGAAAATTTTTTCCAGTTTTTATCTGAAGTTATTTCCTTTGGCACCATAGGCTTCAATGCGATCCAAAATATCCCTTCTCAGATTCCCCAAAAACAGTGCTACCAAACTGAACCATGAAAAGAATTGTGTACCTCTGTCAGATGAATTAACACATCACAGTGCGGTTTTATAGAAAGTTTCTTTCTAGTTTTTATCTGACGTTAATTCCTTTGTCAACATAAGCTACAATGCACTTCAAAATGTCCCACTTAAGATTCTAAGAAAACAGTGTTAGCAAACTTCTCAATGAAAAGAACAGTGTAACTCTGTAAGATGAATTCATGCATCACAGAGAAGTTTCTCAGAAAGCTTCTTTCAACTTTTTATCTGAGGATATTTCCTTTTTCACCATAGGCGTCAATGTGCTAAAACATATCCCTTCACAGATTCCACGAAAACAGTGTTAGCAAACTGCTCCATGTAAAGAAAAGTGTAACTCTGTGAGATGAATTCACACATTACAAATACTTTTTCAGAAAGCTTTTTACTATTTTTTATATGAGGGTATTTCATTTGTAACCATATTGTTCTATGCGATCCGAGGTATCCCTTCTCAGATTCCTCAAAAACAGTGTTACCAAACTGATCCTTGGAAAGCATCGTGAAACTCTGTGAGATGAATTCACACATCACAGAGAAGTTTCTCAGAAAGCTTCGCTTTGCTTTTTATCTGAGGATACTTCATTTTTCATGATATATTTCAAACCACTCACAAATATCCTAATGCAGATTCCATGAAAACACGGTTAGCAAACTGCACCAAGAACTAAACTGTGTAACTCTGTGAGATGAATTCACACATCACAAAGCAATTTCATAGAAGTTACTTTCCAGTTTTTATCTAAGATATTTCCTTTTTGACCATAGTCGTCAATGGGATCCAAAATATCCCTTCACAGACTCCCCAGAAACAGTGCTACCAACCTGCTGCGTGAAAATTTGGTGTAACCCTGTGAGATGAATTCACACATCCAAAAGATGTTTCTCAGAAAGATTCTTTTTCAGTTTTTATCTGAGGATATTTCCTTTTTCACCATTTTCCTCAATGCATGCCAGAACATCTCATTGCAGAGTCCATGAGTAAAGTGTTAGCAAATTTCTCAGTGAAAATAATGGTGTAACTCAGTGAGATGAATTCACACATGACAAATAGCTTTCTCAGAAAGATTCTTTGTGGCTTTATCTGAGGATATTTCCTTTGTCATCATAGGCTTCAACGTGCTTCCAAATATCCCATTGCAGATCACTTGAAAATAGTGTTATCAACCTGTTCAATTAAAAGTATGGTATAATTTTATAAGATGAATTCACTAATCACTAAGCAGCTACTCAGAAAGCTTGTTTCTAGTTTTTATCTGAGGATATTATCTTTTTCACTATAGGTCTAAATTCACTCCCAAATATCCCTTTGCAGATTCCATGAAAACAGTGTTAGCAAACTGTTCCATAAAAAGAAATGTATAAATCTGTGAGATGAATTCAAATATCTCAAAGAATTTTCTCAGAAAGCTTCTTTACAATTTTTATCTGAGGATAATTACTTTGTCACCATATGCTTCTAGGCAATTCAAAATAACCCTTCTCAGATTCGCCAAAAACAGTGCTACCAAACTGATCCATGAAAAGAGTCCTGTAACTCTGTGAGATGAATTAACACATCACCAAGTGGTTTCTCTGAAAGCTTCTTTCTAGTTTTAATATGAGGATATTCCATTTGTCACCACAAGCTTCAAAACGCTCCAAAATATCGCATTGCAGATTCTAAGAAAACAGTTTAGCAAACTGTTCAATAAAAGAACAAGAACAGTGTACTACTGTGAGATGAATTCACAAATCACGAAGGAGATTCTCAGAAAGCTTCTTTCTAGTTTTTACCTGAAGATATTTCCTCTTTCTCCATAGTCCTCAATACACTCCCAAATATTCCTTTGAAGATTACATGAGAACAGCGTTAGCAAAGTGCTCCATGAAAAGAAAGGTGCACATCTGTGAGATGAATTCACACATCACAAAGAAGTTTCACAGAAAGCTCCTTTTTGATTTTTCTATGAGGATATTTCCTTTGTCACCATAGGCTGCAATGTGCTCCCAAGTATCCCATTTCAGATTCCATTAAAATAGTGTTATCAAACTGCTACATGAAAGAAAGCTGTAACTCTGTGAGATAAATTCACACATCACAAATAACTTTCTCAGAATGTTTCTTTCTAGTTTTAATTTGAGGATATTATCTTTGTCAACATTGGCTCAAAGTGATCCAAAATATCCTCTCTCAGAGTCCACAAAAACAGTGCTAAGAAACTGATCCATGAAAAGCACCTTGCAATGCTGTGAGATGAATTAACACAAAACAAAGCAGTATATCAGAAAGCTTCTTTCTAGTTTTTATAGGAAAATAATCTATTGTCAATATAGGCTTAAATGTAGTCCAAAATATCCCATAACAGATTTCAAGAAAAGAGTGTTAGCAAACTATTGTATGAAAAGAACAGTTTAACTCTGTGAGATGAATTCACACATCACTAAGCAGTTTCACAGAAGGCTTCTTTCTAATTTTAATCTGAGATTATTTCCTTTGTCACCTTAGGATTCAATGCAATCCAAAATATCTCCTCAGATTCCACAAAAACAGTGCTACCAAACTGCTCGATGAAAAGAATCATTTAACTCTCTGAAATGAATGCAAAAATCGCAAGGAAGTTTGTCGGAAAGCTTCTTTCTAGTTTTTGTCTGTGGATATTTCTTTTTCACAATAGGCCTCAATGCACTCCCAAATAACCCTTCACAGATTCCACGAAATGTATCTCTTTGAGATGAATTCACACTTCACAAGGAACTTTCTCAGGAAACTTCTTTGTAGTTTTTATCTGAGGATATTTTGTCACAATAAGCTTCAGTATGCTCTGAAATATCCCATTGCAGATTTCAAGAAAACAGTGTAAGCAAATTAATCAATGAAAAAGAACACTGTTAGTCCATGAGATTAATTCATCAATCACAAAGCAGTTTCTCAGAAAGATTCTTTTTTATTTTTATCTGAGGATATTTCCTTTGTCACCATAGGCTTCAACGCCCTACCAAATATCCTGTTGCAGATTCCATGAAAACAGTGCTAGCAAACTTCTCCATGAAAACAAAAGTGTTACTCTGTGAGATGAATACACACATAAAAAAGAAGTTTGTCAGAAAGCTTCTTTCTGGTTTTTATCTGAGGATATTTCCTTTTTAAGCATAAGTCTCAACTCACTCTCAAATATCACTTTGTAGATTAAACGACAACAGCGTTATCAAACTGCCACATGAAAAGAAATGTGCTATTCTGTGAGATGAATACATACATCATGAATAAGTTTCTCAGAAAGGATCTTTCCAGTTTTTATCTGATTATACTTCCGTTTTCACCATTGGCTTCAATGTGATCCAAAATATCCCTTCTCAGATACCCAAAACACAGTGCTACCAAACTGCTGCATGAAAGAATGGTGTAACTTTGTGAGATTAATTCACAAATCACAAAGCTGTTTCTCAGAAAGCTTCTTTATAGTTTTTGTCTGAGGATATTTCCTTTTTCCCCATAGGCCTCAATGCATTCATGAATAAACTGTTGTATATTCCATGAAAATAGTGTTAGCAAATTGATCAATGAAAAGAAAGGTGTAAATTTGTGAGATGATTTCACACATCACAAAGCAGTTGCTCAGAAAGCTTTTTTTGGTTCTCTTCTGAGGATAATTTCTTTGTCACCATAGGCTTAAATCCACTCCCAAATATCCTATTGCAGATTCCCCAAAAACAGTGCTGCTGTACTGCTCCATGAAATAAATGTTGTAACTCTGTGAAATGAATTCACACACCACAAAGCCGCTTCTCAGTAAGCTTCCTACTAGTTTTTATCTCAGGATATTTCCTTTTTCTCTAAGATTCTCTATGCACTCCCGAATATACCTTTGCAGATTCCAAGGAAAAAGTATTAGCAAACTTCTCAATGAAAAGAATGGTGTAACCTTGTGAGATGAATTCACACATCACAAAGCAGTTACACAGAAAGATTCTTTTTTGTTTTTATCTGGGGATATTTCCTTTGTCACCAGAGGATTCAATGCACTCCAAAATAACGTATTGCAGATTCCAGGAGAAGAATGTTATCAAACTGCTCAATGAAAAGAACGGTGTAACTTTGTAAGATGAATTCACACATCACAAAGCAGTTCCTTGGAAAGGTTCTTTCTAAGTTTTATATGAGGATATTTCTTTGTTCACTGTATTCCTCAATTTGCTCCCAAATATAACTTTGCAGATTCCATGAAAACAGTGTTACCAAACTGCTCAAAGAAAAGAACTGTGTAACACTGTGAGATGAATTAACACATCAAAAGGCAGCTTCTCAGAATGCTTCTTTCTGTTTTTATCTGAGGATATTTAGTTTTTCACCATAGGCCTCAGTGCGCTCCCAAATATCTCCTTGAAGATTACACGAACACAGTTTTAGCAAACTGCTCCATGTAAAGAAAGTTGTAACTCTGTGAGAAAAATTCACACATCTTAAAGAACTTTCCCAAAAAGCTTCTTTCTAGATTTATCTGAGGATATTTCCTTTTCAACATATGCTTCAATATGGTCCAATTCACTATACGCCTCAAAGTGTTCCCAAATATCCCTTTGCAGATTCCATGAAAACAATGTTAGGAACGTGATTCATGAAAAGGTATGTGTAACACTGTGACGTGATTTCACACATCACAGAGAACTTTCTCAGAAAGCTTCTTTCTAGTTTTTATCTGAGGATATTACATTTGCCACCATAGGCTTCAAAGCAATCCAAAATATCCTTTCTCAGATTCCCCAAAAGCAGTGCTACCTATCTGATCCATGAAAAGCATCATGTAGCTCTGTGAGATAAATTAACACATAACAAAGTGGTTTCTCAGAATCCTTCTTTCCAATTTTAATCTGAGGGTATTTCATTTTTCACTCTTGGCCTCAAGGCACTCCAAAATATCCCTTTGCAGATACCATGAAAACAGTGTTAGCAAAACACTCCATGAGAAGCAAGGTGTAACTCTGTGAGATGAATTCACACATCACAAGGAAGTTTCTCAGAAAGCTTCTTTCTAGTTTTTATCTGAGGATGTTTCCTTTGTCACCTTAGAATTCAATGTAATCAAAAATATCTTCTCAGATTCCTCAAAAACAGTGCTACCAAACTGATCCATGAAAAGAATTGTATAGCTTTGTGAGATGAATTCACAAATCACATAGCAGTTTCTCAGAAAGTTCTTTCTAGTTTTTTTCTGAGGATATTTCTTAGTCATCATAAGCTTCAATGTGATCTGCAATATCCCCTTGCAGATTGCAAGAAAACAGTGTTAGCAAACTGCTCAATGGAAAGCACAGTGTAACTCTGTGATGTGAATTCACTCATCGCAGCACAGTTTCTCAGAAAGCTTCCTTTAGGTTTTTATCTGAGAATGTTACCTATGTCACCACAGGATTTAATACACTCTCAAATATCCTATTGCAGATTTCACAAAAACAGTGTTATCAAACTGATCAATAAAAAGAACTGTGTAACTCTGTGAGATGAATTCACACATCACCATCTACTTTCTCTGAAATGTTCTTTCTAGTTTTATTCTGAAGATATTTCCTCTGTCAACACAGGCTTCAATGTGATCCAAAATATGCCTTCTCATATTCCCCAAATACAGTGTTAACAAATGATCCATGAAAACAGTCGTGCAACTCAGTGAGAGTAGAATGCTTTTCTCGTTTTTATCTGAGGATATTTCCTTTTTCACTATAGGCCTCAATGATCTCACAAATATCCCTTTGCAGATTCCACATAAACAGTGTTAGAAAACTGCTCCATGAAAAGAAAGGTGTAGCTGCGTGAGATGAATGCACACATCACAAAGAACTTTCTCAGAAGGCTTGTTTCTAGTTTATCTCTGAGGATATTTCCTTTGTCCCCAAGGCTTTAATGCAATTCAAATTATCCTTTCTCAGATTCCACAGAAACAGTGATACCAAAATGCTCCATGAATACAGTGGAGTAACTCTGAGACATAAATTCACACATCCCAAAGCTGTTTCTCAGAAAGCTTCTTTCTAGTTTTTATCTGAGGATATTTCCTTTTTCACTATATTCCTAAATGTGCATCCAAATAATCCCATTACATATAAAAAGGGAAAAGTGTAAGCAAACTTCTCAATGAAAAGCACAGTGTAACTCTGTGAGATGAAATCACACATCACTAAGCAGTTTCTCAGAGAGCTTATTTTTGTTTTATCTGGGGATACGTCCTTTGTCACCATAATCTTCAAGGTGCTTCAAAGTATCCCACTGCAGATTCCAAGAAAACAGTGTTAGCAAACTGCTGAGTAAAAAGTACATTTTAACTCCGTGAGATGAATTCACACATCACAAAAAAGTTTATCAGAAAGCTTTTTTCTAGTTACTATCTGGGGATAATTCCTTTTCCAAGGTAGCCCTCAATTTGCTCTGAAATATCCCTTTGCAGAAACCACAAAAAGAGTGTTAGGAAACTACTCAATGAAAAGAGCAGTGCAGTACTGTGAGATGAATTCACACGTACAAAGAAGTTACTCAGAAGGCTGAGATGAATTTATCATTCACAACGCAGTTTCTCAGAAAGATTCCCTTTTGTGTTTGTCTGAGGATATTTCCTTTGTCATCATAAGCTTCAATACACTCCAAAATATTTCATTGCACATTCCAAGAAAACAGTGTTAGCAAACTGCTCAATGTAAAGGACCATGTATCTCGGTGAGATCAATTCACACATCACAAAGCAGTCTCTCAGAAGGCTTCTTTTTGGTTTCTATCTGAGTATAGTACCTCCAACACCATAGGCTTCAATGCGCTCCCAAATATCCCTTTGCAGATTCCAGAAAAACAGTGTTAGCAAACTACTCAATGAAATGAACTGTGTAACTCCGTGAGATGAGTTCACACATCACAAATCAGTTTCTCAGAAAGCTTCTTTCTACTTTTTAATCTGTGGACACTTCCTTTTGCAACATAGGCCTCAATATGCTCCCAAATATCCCTTTGCAGATTCCACAAAAACAGTGTTAACAAACTGCTCCATGAAAAGAAAGATGTAGCTCTGTAAGATGAATTCACACATCAGAAAGAACTTTCTCCGAAATCCTCTTTCCAGTTTTAATCTGAAGACATTTCCTTTTTCATTATATTCCTGAATGTGTGCCCGATTATCCCATTACAGATTAAATGAGAAAAGTGTTAGCAAACTTCTCAATGAAAAGAACGGTGTAACTCTGTGAGATGAATTCACACATCACAAACCAGTTTCTCAGAAAGCTTATTTTTGGTTTTTATCTGTTTATATTTCCTTTGTCACCATAATCTTCAATGTGCTCTGACAAATCCCTTTGCAGATTCCATGAAAACAGTGTTAGCAAACTGGTCCATGAAAAGAAAGTTGTAACTCTGTGAGGTGAATTTACAAATCATGAAGAAGTTTCTCAGAAAGCTTCTTTCCAGTTTTTATGTAAGGATATTTCCTTTGACAATATAGGCTTCAATGTCATACAAAATGTCCCTTCTCAGATTCACCAAAAGCAGTGATATCAAACTACTCCATGAAAATAAGGGTGTTAGTCCTTGAGATGAATTCACAAATCACAAAGCAATTTCTCTGGAAGCTTCTTCCTAGTTTCTATCTGAGGATATTTCCTTTGTCACCACAAGCTTTAATACACTCCAAAATATCTCATTGCAGATTCCAAGAAAATAATGTTAGCAAACTCTTCAATGAAAAGAACAGTGTAACTCTGTGAGTTCAATTCATACATGGCAAAACAGTCTCACAGAAAGCATTTTTTTTGGTTTTTATCAGAGCATATTTTCTTTGTCACCATTGGCTTCAATGCACTCCCAAATATCCGGTTGCAGATTCGATGTAATGAGTGTTATTAGACTGCTCAATGAAAAGTATGGTGTAACTCTGTGAGATGAATTCACACATCACAAGGAACTTTCTAAGAATAATCGATTCTAGTTTCTATCTGAGGATATTTCCTTTGTCACCACAAGTTTTAATACACTACAAAATATCTCATGGCAGATTCCAAGATAATAATGTTAGCAAACTCTTCAATTGAAAGAACAGTGTAGTTTTTATCTAAGGATATTTCCTTTATCACCATAGGTTTCTATGCGATGTCAAATATTCCTTGTCAGATTCCCCAAAAACAGTGCTATAAATCTGCTCCAAGAGAAGAATCATGTAACTCTGTGTGATGAATTCACAAATCTGAAAGCAGTTTCTCATAAATCGTCTTTCTAGTTTTTGTCTGAGGATATTACCTTTGTCACCAAAAGCGTCAATGTCCTCTGAAATATCCTACTGCAGATTCCAAGAAAATAGTGTTATCAAACTACTCAATGAAAAGAATAGTGTAACACTGTGAGATGAATTTACACATCCCAAAGGAGTTTCTCAGAAAGATTCTTTCTAGTTTTTATCTGGGGATATTTCCTTTTACACTATTGGCCTCAATGTGCTTCTAAATATCCCTTTACATATTCCACGAAAACAGTGTTAAAAAACTCCTCCTGGAAAGAAAAGTGTAGCTCTGTGAGACGAATTCAAACTACATCAAGAATATTCTCAGAAAGCTTCTCTCTAGTTTTTATCTGAGGGTATTTCCTTTTTCACTATAGGCGTGAAGGTGTTCACAAATATCTCTTTGCAGTTTCCACAAAAACAGTGAAACACACTGCTAAATGAAGAGAAAGGTGTAATTTTGTGAGATGAATTGACACATCAAAAAGTGGCTTCTCAGTAAGTTTCTTTCCATTTAATATCTGAGGATATTTCCTTTTTCACTCTATGCCTCAATGCACTCCCAAATATCCCTTTGCAGATTCCAAGAAAACAGTGTTAGCACTGCTCCATGAAAGAAAAGTGTAACTCTGTGTGACGAATTCACACATCACTAAGAAGTTTCTTAGAAAGCTTCTTTCTAGTTTTTATTCAATTATATTTCCTTTGTCACCATATGCTTCAATGTGATCCTAAATGTCCCTTCTCAGATTCCCCAAAAACAGTGCTACCAAATTACTCCACGAAAAGAATGGTGCTACTCTGTGACATCAATTCAGAAATCAGAAAGCAGTTTCTCAGAAAGCTTCTTTCTAGTTTTTCTCTGAGGATATTTCCTTTTCCACCATAGGTGTCAATGTGCTCATGAATATCTCTTTGAATATTACATGAAGATAGTGTTAGCAAAATGCTCCATGAAAGGAAAGGTGAAAATCTGTGAGACGCATTCACACATCACAAAACAGTTTCTCAGAATGATTCTTTCTAGTTTTTATCTGAAGGTATTTCCTTTTTCACCATTGGCTTCAACTTGCTCCCAAATATCCTTTTGTAGACACCATGAAAACAGTAATATCAAACTGCTCCATATACAGAAAGGTGTACCTCTGTGAGATGAATTCACACATCACAAAGTGCTTTCTCAGAAAGCTTCTTTTTAATTTTTATCTGAGGATATTTCCTTTGTCACATTAGGCTTCAATGCTATCCACAATATCACTTCTCATATTCCCCCAAAACAGTGCTACCTAACTGATCCATAAAATGTATTGTGTAACTCTGTGAGATAAATTCACAAATCTCAAAACAGTTTCTCAGAAAGCTTCTTTGTAGTTTTTGTCTGAGGATATTTCTTTTGTCACCATAAGCTTCAATTTGTTCAGAAATATCCCATTGCGTATTGCAAGAAGGCAGTGTTAGCAAATTGCTCAGTGAAAAGAACAGTGTAACTCTGTGAGGTGAATTCACACATCACAAAGCAGCTTCTCAGAAAGCTTCGTCTTGGTTTATCTGAGGATATTTTCTTTGTAACCATAGGCTTCAACACACTCCCAATTATCCTACTGCAGATTTCCCTAAAATTATGTAATCAAATTTCTCAATGCAAAAAAAGTGTAACTCTTTGAGATGAATTCACATATCACAAAGCAATTTCTCAGAAGGCATCTTTGTATTTTTTATCTTAGTATATTTCCTTTTTCAATATACGTCTTAATGCACTCGAAAATATCCCTGTGCAGACTCCACAATGTAGTCCTCCATGCACTCCCAAGTACTCCTTTTGTTTCCACACAAACAATGTTATCAAACTGCTCCATGAAAAGAAAATTGTAACATTGTGATATGCATTCACACAACACAAAACAGTTTCTCAGTAAGCTTCTTTCTAGCTTTTACATGAGGATGTTTCCTTTGCCACCATAGGCTTGAATACGTTCCAAAATATCCTTTCTTGGATTCCCCAAAAGCAGTGCAACCAAACTGCTAAACGAAAAGTATCATGAAATGCTTTGAGATAAATTAACACATCACAAAGCAGTTTCTCACAAAGCTTCTTTATACTTTTTATATGAGGTTATTTCCTTTTTCACCACATGCCTCAATGCACTCATGAATATCCCTTTGAAGTTTCCTTTTTCACTATAGTCGTAAATGCACTCCCAAATATCCCCTTGCAGATTCGACAAAACCAGTTTTAGCAAACTGCTACATGAAAAGAAATGTGTACCTCTGTGAGATGAATTCGCACATCACAAACAAATATCTTAGAAAGCTTCTTTCTAGTTTTTATCTGAAGATATTTCCTTTGTCACCATAGGCTTCAAGGTGATTCAAAATATCCCTCCTCAGATTCCCCAAAAACAGTGCTACCAAACTGCTCCACGAAAACAGTGGCATAGCTCTGTGAGATGAACTCACACATCAGAAAGTTGTTTCTCCGAAACTTTCTTTCTAATTTTTGTCTGAGGATATTTCCTTTGTCAAAATAAGCTTCAATGCAATCCAAAATATCCCATTGCAGATTCCAAGAAAACAGTGGTAGCAAACTGCTCAATGAAAAGAACAGTATAATCCTCGAGATGAATTCAAACATCACTAAGCAGTTTCTCAGAAATCTGTTTTCTAGTTATTATTTGAAGATATTTCATTTTTCAAAATAGGTTTCAATGTATTCCAAAATATCCTATTGCAGATTCCACAAAAACATTGTTAGCATACTGCTCAATGAAAAGAACGGTGTACTACTGTGAGATGAATTCTCACATCACAAATCAGTTTCTTAGAAAGCTTCTTTTCAGTTTTTATCTGAGGATATTTCATTTTTCACCATAGGCTTCAATGTGCTCCCAATAGGATACCTAATGTAGTATAGGATACCTATTACAGATTCCATGAAATCAGTGTTATCAGACTGCCCAATGAAAAGTATGGTGTAACCCTGTTAGATGAACTCAAACATCACAAAGCAGTTTCCCAGACAAATTCTTTGTAGTTTTTATGTGAGGATATTTCCCTTTTCACTATAATCCTCAATGCATTCCCAAACATCCCTTTGCAGATTCCACGAAAACAGTGTTAGCAAACAGCTACATGAAAAGAAGTGTACCTCTGTGAGATGAATTCACACGTCACAAACAAGTTTCTTAGAAAGCTTCTTTCTAGTATTTATCAGAAAATATTTCCTTTGTCACCATAGGCTTCAAGGTGATTCAAAATATCCCTTCTCAGATTCCCCAAAAACACTGCTACCAAATCACTCCATGAAAACAGTGGTGTACTTCTGTGAGATGAATTCACTCATCACAAAAGTGTTTCCCAGAAACTTTCTTTTTTGTTTTTGTCTGGATATATTTCCTTTGTCAAAATAAGCTTTAATGCACTCTGAAATATACCAATGTAGATTCCAAGAAAACAGTGGTAGCAAACTGCTCAATGAAAAGAACAGTCTAACTTTGAAAGATGAATTCACACATCACAAAGCAGTTTCTCAGAAAACGTCTTTCTAGTTTTTTTCTGAGAATATTTCCATTTTTACCATAGACCTCAACGTGCTCCCAAATATCCCTTCGCAGATTTCATGAAAACAGTGTTTGCTAACTGCTCCATGGAAAGAAAGTTGTAACTCTGTGAGATGCAATTACACATCACAAAGAACTTTCTCAGAAAGCATTTTTATTGTTTTTATCTGAGAATATTTCCTGAGTAACAATAGGCTTCTATGCGATCCAAATTATTCCTTGTCAGATTCCCCAAAGAGTGCTACCAAATGGCTCCATGAAAAGAATCATGTAATTCTGTGAGATAAATTAGCATATCACAAAGCCATTTCTCAGAATGCTTCCTTCTAGTTTTCATGTGAGAACATTTCCTTTGCCACCATAAGCCTCAAGGCTCTCCAAAATATCCCATTGCAGATTCCAATAAAACAGTGTTAGCAAACTTCTTGATGAAAATAACAGTGTAACTGTGTGAGATGCATTCATACATCAGAAAGCAGTTTCTCAGAAAGATTCTAGTTATCATCTGATGATATTTCATTTGTCTCCAAAGACTTCAATGTGCTCCAAAATACAATATAGCAGATTCCATGAAAATGATTATCAAACTGCTCAATGAAAACAACAGTGTAACACTGTGAGTTGAATTCACACATCAAAAAGCACTTTCCCAGAAATATTTTTTCTCGTCTTTAAGTGAGAATATTTCCCTTTTCACTCTACACCTCAATGTGATCCCAAATACGCATTTGCAGATTCCACGAGGACAGTGTTAGGAAACTACTCCATGAAAAGAAAGGTGTAACTCTGTGAGATTAATTCACAAATAACAAAGAAATTTCTCAGACAGCTTCTTTCTAGTTATTATCTGAGGATATTTCCTTTGTCACCTTACCCTTCAATGCAATTCAAAATATCCCTTCTCAAATTCCCCAAAAACAGTTCTGGAAAACTGATTCATGAAAAGAAACTTGTATCTCCGTGAAGTCAATTCACTTTTCAGAAACAAGTTTCTCAGAAAGCTTCTTTCCAGTTGTTATCTTAGGATATTTCCTTTGTCACCATTGACTACAATGCGATCAAAAATATCCCCTCTCAGATTCCCCAAAAACAGTGCTACCAAACTGCTCAATGAAAAGAATGGTGTATCTCTCTGAGATGAATTCACACATCACAAAGCAGCTTCTCAGAAAGCTTCTTTTCAGTTTTTATCTAAGGATATTTCCTTTTCCACCATAGGCTTCAAAGTGCTCCCAAGTATCCTATTGCAGATTCCACAGAAACAGTGTTAGCATACTGCTCAATGAAAAGAATGGTGTACTACTGTGAAATGAATTCACACATCACAAAGCAGTTTCTCAGAAAGCTTCTTTTCGGTTTTTATCTGAGGATATTTCCTTTTTCACCATAGGCTTCTATGCGCTCCCAAACATCCCTTTGCAGATTCCACAAAAACAGTGTTAGCAAGCTGCTACATGAAAAGAATGTTGTACCTCTGTGAAATAAATTCACACATTCCAAACAAGTTTCTCAGGAAGCTTCTTTCTAGTTTTTATCAGAAGGTATTTTTTTTTTGTCAACATAGGCTTCAAGGTGATTCAATATATCCCTTCTCAGATTCCCCAAAAACACTGCTACCAAACCACTCCATGTAAACAATGGTGTACCTCTGTGAGATGAATTCACACATCACAAATGTGTTTCTCAGAAACATCCTTTCTAGTTTTTGTGTGAGGATATTTCCTTTGTCAAAATAAGCTTCAATGCACTCTGAAATATCCCAATGCAGATTCCAAGAAAGCAGCGGTAGCAAACTGCTCAATGAAAAAACAGTGTAACTTTGAAAGATGAATTCACACATCACAAAGAAGTTCCTCAGAAACCTTCTTTCTGCTTTTTTTCTGAGAATATTTCCTTTTTCATGATAGGCCTCAAAGCACTCCCAAATATCTCTTTGCAGATTTCACGAAAACAGTGTTAGCAAACTGCTCCATGGAAAGAAAGTTGTAACTCTGTGAGATGAATTCACATGTCACAAAGGTGCTTCTCAGAAATCTTCTTTCTAGTATTTATCTGAGTGTATTTCCTTTTTCAACATATTAATGAATGTGATCCCCAATATTCCATAGTGGATTAATGGAAAAACGTTTTAGCAAACTTCTCAATGAGAAGAACAGTGTAACTCTGTGAAAAGAGTTCACACATCACAAAGTAGTTTCACAGAAAACTTCTTCTTGTACTTTTGACTCTGGATATTTCCTTTGTTGCCATAGGCTTCAATGCACTCCCAAATATTCTATTGCAGATTGCACAAAAACTGTGATATCAAAATGCTCAATAAAAAGAATGGTGAAACTCTGTAAGATGAATTCACACATCACAAAGCTGTTTTTCAGAAGGCTTCTTTCTAGTTTTTATCTGAGAAAAGTTCATTTTTTCACTGTAGGTATCAAAGGGCTCCAGAATATGCCATTGCAGATTCCATGAGAAGAGTGTTAGCAAACTGCTCCAGGAAAAGAAAGATGTTACTCTGTGAGATTAATTCACACATCACAAAGAGCTTTACCAGAAAGCTTCTTTCCAGTTTTTATCTGGGGATATTTAATTTGTCAACATAGGCTTCAATGTGATCCAAAATATCCCTTCTCAGATTATCCAAAAATACTGCAAAGAAACTGTTCCATGAAGAGAATCTTGAAACTCTGTGAGATAAATTAGCACATCAGAAAGTGGTTTATCAGAGAGCTTCTTTCTAGTTTATATCTGAGGATATTTCCTTTGATGCTATAGGCCTCAATGCACTCCCAAATGTCCCATTGCGTATTCCTCAAAAACAGTTTTCACAAACTCCTCCATGAGAAGAATGGTGTAACTCTGTGAAATGAACTCAGACATCACAAAGACCTTCCTCAAAAGCTTCTTTCTAGTTTTTAACTGAGGATATTTCTTTTGTCACCAGAGGCTTCAATGCAATCAAGAACATCTATTCTCAGATGCCCCAAAAACAGTGATTCCAAACTGCTACATGAAAAGTGTTATGTAACTCTGTGAGATAAATTACAACATCACAAAATGGTTTCTCATAAAGCTTCTTTCCAGTTTTTATATGAGGATTTTCCTTTGACACCATAAACTTCAATGTGCTCTCAAATATCGCATTGCAGATTCCAAGAAAAATGTGTTAGCAAACTGCTCACCGAAAAGAACAGTTTAAGTTTGAGGTGAATTTACACATCACAAGGACCTTTCTCAGACAGTTTCTATTTCCTCTCTCAGAATATTTCCTTGTCACCATAGGCTTCAATGTGATCCAAAATATCCCTTCCCAGATTTACCAAAAATAGTGCTACCATACTGATTCATGAAAAGAATCGTGTAATTCCATGAGATGAATTAACACATCACAAAGTGGTTTCTCAGAAAGTTTCTTTCTAGTTCCTCTCTGAGGACATTTCCTTTATCACCATAGGCCTCAGAGCACTCCCAAATATCCCTTGGCAGATTCCACAAAAACAGTGCTAGCATACTGCTCCACAAAATGTAAGGCGTAAGTCTGTGAGATAAATTCACACTTCACAAAGCATTTTCTCAGAAAGCTTCTTTTTGATTTTCATCTGAGGACATTTCATTTGTCACCATAGGGTTAAATTCACTCCCAAATACCCTATTGCAGATTCCACGAAAACAGTGTTATCAAACTGCTCAATGAAAAGAGAGGTGTAACTCTGTGAGATGAAATTACCCATCACAAAGCAGTTTCTCATAAAGATTCCTTCTAGTTTTTGTCTGAGGATACTTCCTTATTCACCATAGGCAACAATGCTTACACAAATATCCCTTTTCAGATTTCAGGAAAACAGTGTTAGCAAACGGCTCCATGAAAAGAAAGATATAACACTGTGAGGTGAATTCACACATAGAAAAGAACTTTCTCAGAAGCTTCTTTCTACTTATAATCTGTGGAGATTTTCTTTGTCACCATAGGCTTCAAGGAGATCATAATATATCGTCTCAGACTGACCAAAAAGAGTGCCATGAAAAGAATCATGTAACTCTGTGAGATGAATTCACAAATCACAAAGCAGTTTCTCAGAATGATTCTTTCTAGTTTTTGTCCAAGAATACTTCCTTTGTCACCATAAGCTTTCAGGTGCTTTGAAATATCCCATAGCAGATTCCAAGAAAACAGTGTTAGCAAACTGCTCAATGAAAAGAACAGTGTAACCAAGAGAGATGAATTCACACATCACAAAGCAGTTTCCCAGAATGATTCTTTCTAGTTTTTGTCCAAGGATACTTCCTTTGTCACCATCAGCTTTCATGTGCTCTGAAATATCCCATAGCAGATTCCAAGAAAACAGTGTTAGCAAATTGCTCAATGAACAGAACAGTGTAACCCAGAGAGATGAATTCACACATCACAAAGCAGTTTCTCAGAAAGCTTCTTTTTGGTTTTTATCTGAGGATGTTTCCTTTGTCACAATAGGCTTCAATGCACTCCCAAATATCCTATTGCAGTTTCCACGAAAACAGTGTTATCAAACTGCTCAACAAAAAGAATGGTGTACCTCTGTGAAATAAGATTACACATCACAAAGCTCTTTCTCTGAAAGGTTCTTTCTCATTTTTATCTGAAGGTAATTCCTTCTTCACCATATGCCTCAAAGCGTTCCCAAATATCCCTTGGCAGATTCCAGGAAAACAGTGTTAGGAAACTGTTTCATGAAAAGAAAGGGTTAAATCAGTCACATGATTTCACACAACACAAGGAACTTTCTCAGAAAGCTTCTTTCTACATTTTTATCAGAGGATATTTCCTTTGTCACCATAGGTGTCAATGCAATCCAAAATATTCCTTCACTGATTAACCAAAAAAGTCCTTCTAAACTGCTCCATGAAAAGTATGGTGTAACTCTGTGAGATGAATTCACACATCACAAAGCCGTTTCTCAGAAAGCTTCTTTCTAGTTTTTATCTGACGATATTTCCAAGGCCTCAATGTGCTCCCAAATATCTCTTTGCAGATTCCACAAACACAGTATTAGCAAACTCCTCCATGAAAAGAAAGGTGTAAATCTGTGAGATGAATTCCCACATCAGAATTCTGCTTCTCAGAAAACTTCTTTCTAGTATTTATCTGAGGATATTTTCATTTTCACCATATTCCTCAATGCACTCTGAAATATTCCATTGCAGATTCCACAATAAAAGGGGTGGAAAACTTCTCAATGTAAAGAACACTGTAACTCTATTAGATGAATTCACACATCAGAAAGAAGTTTCACAGAAACTTTCTTATGGGTTTTAATCTGAGGATATTTCCTTTGTCACCATTGGCTTCAATGTGCTCCAAAATACCCTCTTGCAGATCCCATGAAAACAGTGTTAGCAAACTGCTCCATGAAAAGAATGGCGTTTCTCCATGAGATGAATTCACACATCACAAAGCACTTTCTCAGAATGCTTCTTTCTAGTTTTTGTCTGAGGATATTTCTTTAGTCACCACAGGATTCATTTCAATCCAGAATATCCCCTCTCTGATTCCCTAGGAACATTACTAACATTATTACTCCATTAAAGAAATTACTCCATTAAAAGAATTATGTAACTCTGTGAGATGAATTAAAAAATTACAGAACAGTTTCTCAGAATGTTTCTTTCTAGTTTTTATCCAAGGATACTTCCTTTGTCACCATAAGCTTTCATGTGCTCTGAAATATCCCATAGTAGATTCCAAGAAAACAGGTTAGCAAACTGCTGAAAGAAAAGAATATTGCAACCTAGAGAGAAGAATTTACACATCACAAAGCAGTTTCTCAGGAATCTCCTTTTTGGTTTTTGTCTGAGGTGATCTCCTTTGTCTCCATAGGCTTCAATGCACTCCCAAATATCCTATTGCAGTTTCCATGAAAACAGCGTTGTCAAACTGCTCAACCGAAAGAATGTTGTACCTCTGTGAAATGAAATTACACATCACAAACCTCTTTCTCTGAAAGGTTCTTTCTCGTTTTTATCTGAAGTTACTTCCTTCTTCACCATACGCCTCAAAGCATTCCCAAATATCCCTTGGCAGATTCCAGGAAAACAGTGTTAGCAAACTGCTCCATGAAAATAGAGGGTTAAACTGGTATTATGATTTCACACAACAACAGGAACTTTCTCAGAAAGCTTCTTCCTATGTGTTTATCAGAGGATATTTCCTTTGTCACCATAGGAGTCAATGTGGTCCAAAATATCCCTTCTCAGATTCTCCAAAAACAGTGCTACCAAACTCCTCCATGAAAAGAATGGTGTAACTCAGTGAGGTGAATTCGCATATCACAGAGCAGTTTCTCACAAAGTTCTTTTCTAGTTGTTATATGAGAATAATTCTTTTTTCACTGAAGACATCAAGGCGGTCCCAAATATCCCTTTGTAGATTCCACGAAAAGAGTGTTAGCACACTGCTCCATGAAAAAAAAAGGTGTAACTCTGTGAAATGAATTTAGACATCACCAAAGCCTTTCTGAGAAAAGTTTCTTCTAGTTTTTATCTGAAGATAATTTCTTGTCACCCTAGGCTTCAATGCTTTCCAAAATATCCCTACGCAGAATCCCCAAAAACAGTGCTGAAAAACTGTCCATGAACAGAATTGTGTAACTCTGTGAGATGAATTAACACATCACAAAGCAGTTTCTCAGAAAGCTTATTTCTAGTTTTTATATTAATGTATTTATTTTGTCACCATAAGCTTCAAT
The DNA here is from genome assembly GCF_000951035.1 of Colobus angolensis palliatus. Lineage (NCBI taxonomy): Eukaryota > Metazoa > Chordata > Mammalia > Primates > Cercopithecidae > Colobus > Colobus angolensis. Next base: position 109,620 of record NW_012118432.1, read on the forward strand.
ACACTCCGAAATATCCCATTGCAGATTCTTAGAAAAGAGTGTTAGCAAACTGCTCAATGAAAGCAACAGTGTAACTCTGTGAGATGAATACACACATCACAAAGAAGTATCTCAGAAAGTTTCTTTCTAGTTTTAATCTGAGGATATTTCCTTTTACACCTTAGGCCTCAGTGTGCTCTCAAATATCCCTTTGCAGATTCCACAAAAAGAGTGAAAACAAACTGCTCCATGAAAAGAAAGTTGTAACACTGTGAGATGAATTCACACATCAGAAAGAAGTTTCCCTGAAAGCTTCTTTCTAGTTTTAATCTGAGGATATTTCCTTTGACCTCATAGGCTTCAATGCGATCCAAAACATCCCTTCTCAGATCCCAATAAACATGGTTACTAAATTGCTCCATGAAAGGAAAGGTGAAACTCTGTCAGATGATTTCAGAATCACACAAAAGTTCCTCAGAAAGCTTCTTTCTAATTTTTGTCTCGGGATAATTCCTTTGTCACCATAAACTTCAATGCACTCTGAAATATCCCACTGTAGATTACAAGAAAACTGTGTTAGCCAACTGATAAATGAACAAAACAGTGTAATTCTGTGAGATGAATTCACATATCAAAAAGTAGTTTCTCAGAAAGCTTTTTCTTATTTTTTTTTCTGAGGATATTTCCTTTGTCACCGTAGGCTTCAATGCACTCCCAAATATCCTATTGCAGAGTCCACGAAACAGTGTCATCAAAAGGCTCAAATAAAAGCATGATGTAGCTCTGTGAGATGAATTCACCCATCACAAAGCAGTTTCTCAGAAAGCTTCTTTCTAGTTTTTATCTGAGGATATTTCCATTTTCACCATAGGTCTCAATGTGCTCCCAAATATCCCTTTGCAGATTACTCGAAAAGGGTGTTAACAAATTGATCCATGAAATGTAAGGTGTAACACTGTGAAACGAATTAACGTATCACAAAGAGTTTCTCAGAAATCCTCTTTCTATTTTTTATCTGAGGATAATTCCTTTTTACCACAGGCATCAATGCGCTACCAAATATCCCTTTGCAGATTCCATGAAAACAGTGTTAGCAAACTGCTCCATGAAAAGAAAGGTGTATCCCTTTGAGATGAATTCACATATCATAAAGAGTTTTCTCAGAGAACCCCATTCTAGTTTTTATCTGAGGATAATTCCTTAGTCACTGTAGGCTTCAATGTGATCCAAAATATCCCTTCTCAGGTTCCCCAAAAACAGTGTTACCAAATTGATACATGAAAATAATCATGTAACTATGCGAGATAAATTATCACATCATTAAGCGGTTTCTCAGAAAGCTTCTTTTTGGTTTTTCTATGAGGATATTTCCTTTGTCACCATCTCCGTTGTGCTCCCAAATATACTATTGCAGACTCCATGAAAACAGTGTTAAAAAAAAGGCTCAAAGAAAAGCACAGCTTAACTCTGTGAGATAAATTCAGCAATCATAAAGCAGTTTCTCAGAAAGCTTCTTTCTAGTTTTTTTCTGAGGATATTTCCTTCTTCACTACAGGCCTCAATGCACTCCCAAATATCCCTTTGTATATTACTCGAAAAGGGTGTTAACAAATTGATCCATGAAAAGTAAGGTGTAACACTGTGAGATGAATTCACACATCACAAAGAGTTTCTCAGAAATCCTCTTTCTAGTTTTTATCTGAGGATAATTCCTTTTCACCATAGGTTTCAATGCGCTACCAAATATCCCTTTGCAGATTCCATGAAAACAGTGTTAGCAAACTGCTCCATGAAAATAAAGGTGTAACCCATTGAGATGAATTCACACATCACAAGGATCTTTCTCAGAAAACTTCTTTCTAGTTTTTATCTGAGGATATTTCCTATGTACACATGACAAAGAACTTTCTCAGAAAACTTCTTTCTAGTTTTTATCTGAGGATATTCCCTTTGTCATCCTAGGCTTCAATGCGATCCATATCATATTGCACATTCGAAGAAAACAGTGTTATCAAACTGCTCAATGACAAGCAGGGTGTAGCTCTGTGAGATGAATTCACACATCACATAACAATTTCTCAGAATGTTTCTTTCTAGTTTTTATCTGACGATATTTCCTTTTTCTCTATAGGCCTCAACGTGCTCCCAAATATCCCTTTGCAGATTCCACGAAAACAGTGTTAGCAAACTGTTCCATGAAAACAAAGGCGTAACTCTGTGAGATGAATTCACGTATCACAAAGAACTTTATCAGAAGGCTTCTTTCTAGTTTTTATCTGAGTATATTTCCTTAATCACGAAAGGCTCCAATGTGATCCAAAATATCCCTTCTAAGATTCCCCAAAAACAGTGCTACCAAACTGATCCATGAAAATAATCATGTAAATCTAGGAGATAAATTAATACATCACAAAGCAGCTACTCAGAAAGGATTTTTCTAATTTTTATATGATGATATGTTGTTTGTCACCCTAAGCTTCTATGCACGCCAAAATATCCCATTGAAGATTCCCAGGAAACAGTGTTAGGAGACTGCTCACTGAGAAGAATTTTAACCTTGTGAGATGAATTCACACATCAAAGAACAGTTTCTCACAAAGCTTCTTTCTAGTTTTTATATGAGGATAATATCTTTTTCACCATATTACTCAATGCACTTGTAAATATCCCTTCACAGATTCCACAAAAACAGCGTTAGTAAACTGCTCCATGAAAAGAAAGGTGTAACTCTGTGAGATGAATTCACACATCACCAAGAAGTTTCTCAGAAAGCTTCTTTCTAGTTGTTATCTGAGGATATTTCCTTTGTCACCATAGGCTTAAGGAAATTCAAAATATCCCTTCTCAGATTCCCCAAAGACAATTGAACCAAACTGATTCATGAAAAGAATTGTGTAACACTGTGAGATGGATTCACACATCACAAAAGAGTTTCTCAGAAAGCATCCTTTTCATATTTCTCTGAGGATATTTTCTTTGTCATCATAGGCTTCATTGCGCTCCCAAATTTCCTATTGCAGATTTCCTGAAAACAGCGTTATCAAACTGCTCAATGAAAAGAACAGTGAAACTCTGTGAGGTGAATACACACATTACAAAGCACTTTCTCAGAAAGCTTCTTTCTATTTTTAATCTGATAATATTTCCTTTTTCACAGTAGGCCTCAATGCACTCCCAAATATCCCTTTGCAGATTCCACAAAAACAGTGCTAGCAAACTGCTCCATGAAATGAAAAGTGTAACTCTGTGAAATGAACTCACAAATCACAAAGACTTTCTCAAAAATCATCTTTCTAATTTTTATCTGAGGATCTTTCCTTTGTCAGCATAGGTGTCAATGTGATACAAAATATCCCTTCTCAGATTCCCCAAAAACAGTTCTACCAAACTTGTCCGTGAAAAAAATGCTGTAACTCCGTGAGATGAATTCACATATCAGAAAGCAATTTCTTAGAAACCTTTTTTAGATGTTCTCTGAGGACATATCCTTTGTCACCAACAGCTTCACTGTGCTCCAAAATGTCGCATTGCAGATTCCAAGAAAACAGTGTTAGCAAACTGCTCAATGGAGAGAACATTGTAACTCCATAAGATGAATTCACACATCACAAACCTGTTTCTCAGAAAGCTTCTTTCTTGTTTTCATCTGTGGATATTTTCTTTTCACCATATTCCTCAATGTGCTCCCAACTATCCCATTGCAGATTCCAAGAAAAAAGTGTTAGCAAACTTCTCAATGAAAAGAATGGTGTAACGCTGTGGGATGAACTGACACATCACAAAGCAGTTTCACAGAAGGATCGTTTTTTGTTTTAATCTGAGGATATTTCCTTTCTCAACATAGGCTTCCAAGCACCCCCCAAATATACTACTGCAGATTCCACAAAAACAGTGTTATCAAATTACTCAATGTAAAGAAGGGTGTAACTCTGTAAGAGGAATTCACACATCACAAAACAGTTTCTCAGAAATCTTCTCTCTAGTTTTTATTGGAGGATATTTCCTTTTTAACTACAGGACTCAATGCCTTCCCAAATATCCTAATGCAGATTAAACAAAAAGAATGTTGTCAAACTGCTCAATGAAAAGAATGGTGTAACACTGAAAGATGAATTCACAAGTTTCAAAGAAGTTTCTCAGAAAGCTTCTTTCTAGTTTTAATCTGTGCATATTTCCTTTGTCACTGTAGACTTCAATGCGATCCAAAATATCCCCTCTCAGATTCCCCAAAACAGTGAAACTAAACTACTACATGAGAAGATGGTGTATCTCTGTGAGATGAATTCCCTCATCAGAAAGTCATTTCTCAGAAATCTTTCTAGTTTTTATCTGAGGATATTTTCTCTTCCACCACATTCCTCAATGTACTCCCAAATATCACATTACAGATTCCATGAAAAAAGTTTTAGCAAAGTTCCCAGTGAAAAGAAAGGTGTAACTCTGTGAGGTGAATTCACACATCATAAAGAAGATTCTCAGAAAGCTTCTTTTTAGTTTTAATCTGAGGATATTCCCTTTGTGATGATAGGCTTCAATGCAATCCAAAATATCCCCTCTCAGATTCCCCAGAAACAGTGCTACCAAACTGCTCCATGAAAATAATGGTATAACTCTGTGAGATGAATTCACACATCACAAAGTTGTTACTAGGAAAGCTTCTTTCTAATTTTTATCTGAGGATATTTCCTAGGCCTTAATGTGTTCCCAAATATCCATCTGCAGATTCCACAAAAACAGTATTAGCAACTCCTCCATGGAAAGAAAGGTGTAACTCAGTGAGATGAATTCCCGCTTCAGAATGCTGTTTCTCAGAAAGCTTCTTTCTAGTTTTTATCTGAGGATATTTTCATTTTCACCATATCCCTCAATGCACTCTGAAATATCCCATTACAGATTCCATGATAAAATGATTAGGAAACTTCTAGATGAAAAGAACAGTGTAGCTCTATGAGATGAATTCACACATCAGAAAGAAGTTTCCCAGAAACCTTCTCATGAGTTTTTATCTGAGGATATTTCGTTTGTCACCATTGGCTTCAAGAGCTCCGAAATATCCTGTTGTAGAATCCATGAAAACAGTGTAATCAAATTGCACAATTAAAAGAATGCTGTAACTCTGTGAGATGAATTCACACACACACCACAAAGCTGTTTCTGATAAAACTTCTTTCTATTTTTTATCTGAGGATATTTCCTTTTTCAAAATAGAGCTCAGTGTGATCCCAAATATCCCTTTGTGCATTCCACGAAAACAGTGTTACGAAATTTCTCTCTGAAAAGAAATGTGTAACTCTATGAGATTAACTCAAACATCACAAAGAACTTTCTCAGAAAGCTTCTTTCCAGTGTTTATCTGAGATTATTTCTTTTGTCACCATAGGCATCAATGTGATAAAAATATCCCTTCTCAGATTCCCTAAAAACAGTTCTACCAAACTGTTCCATGTAAAAATGCTGTAACTCTGTGAGGTGAATTCACAAATCAGAAAGCAGTTTCTCAGAATCCTACTTTCTAGGTTTTCTCTGAGCATATATCGTTTGTCACTATCAGCTTCTATGGGCTCTGAAATGTTATACTTCGGATCCGAAGAAAAGTGTTAGCAAACTTCTCAATAAATATAACAGTGTAACACTCTGATATAAATTTACACATTACAAAGCAGATTCTCAGAAAACTTCTTTCTAGTTTTTATCTCAGAATATTTCCTTTTTATTTATAGACCTCAATATGCTTGCAAATATCCCTTTGCATATTCCACAAACACATTGTTAGCAAACTGCTCCATGAAAAGAAAGGTGTAACTCTGTGAGATGAATTTACACGTCACAAAGCAGTTTCTTAGAAAGCTTCTTTTCAGTATTTGTCTGAGGATATTTCCTCTGTCACCATAGGCTTCAATGTGATCCAAAGGATCCCTTCTCAGATTCCCCAAAAACCATGCTACCAAACTGCTCCGTGAAAAGAATGATGTAACTCTGTGAGATGAGTTCACAAATCACACAACAGTTTCTCAGAAAGCTTTTTTCCAGTTTTTGTCTGAGAATATTTCCTTTGACACCATAGGCTTCAATGCAATCCAAAGTATATCTACTCAGATTCAACAAAAACAGTGCTACCAATGTAATTCTGTTAGGTGAATTCACACATCACAAAGTGTTCTATTTTTTTAACTGAAGATATTTCCTTTTTCCCTAGAGGCCTCAAATCGCTCCAAAATATCCCTTTGTAGATTCCACGAAACCAGTGTTAGCAAACTGCTCCATGAAAAAAAGGTGTTACTCTGTGAGATGAATTCATGAATCACAAGGAAATTTCTCAGAAAGCTTCTTTCTGGTTTTTATCTGAGGATATTTTCTCTGTCACCATAGGCTTCCATGCAATCCAAAATATCCCTTCTCAAATTTGACGTAAACAGTGCTACCAAACTGATCCATAAAGAAAATCATGTAACTCTGTGAGATGAATTAGCATGTCATAAATAGCTTTCTCAGAACATTTCTTTCTAGTTTTTATATGAGGATATTTCCTCTGTCAAATTAAACTTCAAAGCACTCTGCAATATCCCACTGCAGATTCCAAGGAAACAGAGTTAGCAAAGAGCTCAATGAAAAGAACAGTGCAATTCTGTGAGGTGAGTTCACTCATTGCAATGCCGTTTCTCAGAGAGACCCTTTCTAATTTTTATCTGAGGATATTTATTTTTTCACCGTGGGTCTCAATGCACTCCCGAATATCACTTTGCAGATTAAACAAAAATAGTGTTAGCATACTGCTCCATGAAAAGAAAGGTGTAAGTTTGCAAGACTAATTCACACATCACAAACTGGTTTCTCAGAACGCTTCTTTTTGGTTGTTGTCTGAAGATATTTCCTTTGTCAATGTAGGCTTTAATGGACTTCCAACTATTCTATCGCAGATTCCACAAAAACAGTGTTAGCATACTGCTCCAAGAAAAGAATCCTGGAACTCTGTGAGATGAATTCAGATATCACAAAACAGTTTCTCAGAAAGCTTTCTAGTTTTTATCTGAGGATATTTCCTTTTTCAACATAGGCTCAATGCGTTCCAAAATATCGCTTCTCAGATTCCCCAAAACAGGCCTACCAAACTGCTCCATGAAAAAGATGGTGTAACTCTGTGAGATGAATTTGCACATCAAAATGCTGTTTCTCAGAAAGTTTCCTTCTAGTTTTTATCTGAGGATATTTCCTTTCTCACTATAATCCTCAAAGCACTCCCAAATATCCCATTGCAGATTCCATGGAAAAAGTGTTATCAAATGAATCCATGAATAAAAAGGTTTAAGTCTGTGACATGAAATCAGGAATCACAAAGCAGGTGCTCAAAAATCTTCTTTTTGGTTTTTGTCTAAGTACATTTCCTTTGTCACCATAGAATTCAATGTCATCCAATGTATCGCTTCTCAGATTCCCAAAAAACAGTGCTACGAAACAGCTCAATGAAAGGAAAAATGTAGCCATGTGAGGTGAATTCACAGCTCACAAAGCAGTTTCTCAGTAAGTTTCTTTCTAGCTTTTTTCTGAGGATATATACTTTTTCACCACAGATCTCATTGCGCTCACGAATATCCCTTTGTGGATTCCACGAAAATAGTTCTAGCAAATGGCTCCATGAAAGGAAATGTGTAAATCTGTGAGATGAATTCACACATCACAAAGTAGTTTCTCAGAAAGCTTCTTTTTGGTTTGTGTCTGAGGATGTTTCCTTTATCACCATAGGTTTCAATGTGTTCCCAAATATCCTATTGCAGATTCCATGAAAACAGTGTTAGAAAACTGTTCCAATATAATAATTGTGTACCTCTGTTAGATGAGTTCACACATAACAAAGGAGTTTCTCAAAAACCTTCTTTCTACTTTTTGTCTGAGGATATTTACTATATCAACATAGCTTCAATGCGATCCAAAATATCACTTCTCATTTTCCCCAAAATGTGTGCTACCAAACTGAACCATCAAAAGAATTGTTTACCACATGAATTAAGATATGAGATAATTAACATGTCACAAAGTGTTTTCTCAGAAATCTTCTTTCTAGTTTTAATATGAGGTTATTTCCTTTGTCACCATAAGCTTCTGTCCATTCCAAAATATGCCAATGAAGATTCAAAGAAAACACTGTTATCAAACTGCTCAATGAAAAGAGTGGTGTAACTCTGTGACAAGAATTTCCTCATCACAAAGTAGTTTATCAGAAAACTTATTTCTGGTTTTTATCTGAGGATATTTCATTTTTAAGCATAGGCTTCAATGTACCCCAAGTTATCACTTTGCAGATACCAGGAAGGCAGTGTTAGTAAATTTCTCCAGGAAAATTAAGGTCTACCTCTGTGAGATGAATTCACTCATCACAAAGAATTTTCTCAGAAAGCTTCTGTCTTGTTTTCATCTGAGGATATTTCCTTTGTCACCATAGGCTTTGATGTGCTCCCAAATATCCTATTACGTATTCCAGGAAATCAGAGTTACCAAACTGCTCCATGAATAGAACTGTGTAACACTGTTAGATGAAGCACACATTGTAAAGGAGTTTCTCAGAAAGCTTCTTTTTGTGTTTATCTGAGTACATATCCTGTGTTACCATAGGATTCAATGCACTCCCAAATATCCCTGTGAAGATTCCATGAAACCAGTGTTATCAAACAGCACAAAGAAAAGAATGGTTTAACACTGTGAGATGAATTCACACATCTCAAAGGAGTTTCTCAGCAATTGTCTTTCTAGTTTTTATCTGAGGATATTTCCTTTTGCAATGTAGGCTTCAATGCACTTCCAAATATCCCTTCGTAGCTTCCACAAAAACAGTGTTAGTAAACTGCTCAATGAAAAGAACGGTGTAATCCTGTGAGATGAATTCAGACATCACAAAGCACTTATTCAGAAAGCTTCTTTCTAGTTATTGCCTGCGGATATTTCCGTTGTCACAATGGGCTTCAATGCAATCCATAATATCCATTCAGATTCCCCAAAAAACGTGCTACCAAAGTGCTCAATGAAAAATATCGTGTAACACTGAGATCTGAATTAATGTGTCACAAAGCAGTTTCTCAAAAAGCTTTTTTCTAGTTTTGTTTAGGATATTTCCTTTGTCAAATAGGCTACAATGCACTCTGAAATATCCCACTGCATGTTTCAGGAAAACAGTGTTAGCAAACTGCTCAATGAAAACAACATTGTAACTATGGGAGATGAATAGACACATCCCAAAGAAGTTTCTCAGAAAGTTTCTTTCTAATTTTAATCTGATTATATTCCCTTTTTCACCTTAGGACTCAGTGCACTCCCAAATATCTCTTTGCAGATCCATGAAAACAGTGATAGCAAACTGCTCCATGAAAACAAAGTTGTAACTCTGTGAGTTGATTTCATGCGTCAGAAAGAAGTTTCTCTGAAAGCTTCTTTCTAGTCTTTATCTGAGGATAAAACTATTTCCTTTAACCCCATAGGCTTCAATGTGATCCAAAATATCCCTTCTAAGATTCCCCGAAAACAGGACTACCAAACTGCTCCATGAAAAGAAAGGTATAACTCTGTGAGATAATTTCAGAAATCACAAAGCAGTTCCTCATAGTTCCTCATTAAACTTCCTTCTATTTTTTGTCTCAGGATATTTCCTTTGTCACCATAAGCTTCATTGCACTCCGAAATATCCTATTGCAGGCTCCACGAAAACAGTGTCATCAAAGGTCTCAAATAAAAGCATGATGTAGCTCTGTGAGATGAATTCACCCATCACACAGTAGTTTCTCAGAAAGCTTCCTTCTAGTTTTAATCTGAGGATATTCCCTTTTTCACCTACGGCCTCAATGCGCTACCAAATATCCCTTTGCATATTACATGAAAACAGTGTTGGTGAACTACTCCTTCAAAAGTAAGGTGTCACTCTGTGAGATGAATTCACATATCACAAAGAATTTTCTCAGAAAGCTCCTTTCTAGTTTTTATCTGAGGATATTTCCTAAGTCACCATAGGTTTCAATAGGATCCAAAATATCCATTCTCAGGTTCCTCAAAAACAGTGCTACCAAATTGATCCATGAAAAAAATCATGTAACTTTGTGAGATAAATTACTGCATCACAAAGCAGTTTCTCTGAAAGATTCTTTTTGGTTTTTCTATGAGAATATTTCCTTTGTCACCATCTTCTTCATTGCACTCCCAATTATACTATTACAGGCTCCACGAAAACAGTGTTATCAAAAAGCTCAAAGAAAAGCATGGTTTAGCCCTGAGAGATGAATTCACCAATCACAAACCAGTTTCTCAGAAAGCTTCTTTCTAGTTTTTATCTGAAGATATTTCCTTTTTCACCATATGCCTCTATGAGCTCCCAAATATCCTCTTCCAGATTCCATGAAAAGAGTGTTTGCAAACTGCTCCAAAAAAAGAAAGATGTATCTCTGTGAGATGAATTCACACATCCAAAAGAACTTTCACAGGTACCTTCTTTCTAGTTTTTATCTCAGGATATTTCCTTTTTCACTATAGGCTTCATGACAATCCAAAATATCCCTTCTCAGATTCCCCAAAAACACTATTACCAAACTGCTTCATGAAAAATATCATGTACCTCTGTGTGATGAATACAAAAATTACAAAGCAGTTTCTCAGAAAGCTTCATTCTAGTTTTTATCTGAGGATATCTTTTTCTACTATGAACCACCATGCACTCCCAAATATGCCTTTGCAGATTCCATTAAAACAGTTTTAGCAAACTGCCCCATGAAAAGAAATGTGTAACTCTGTGTGATGAATTCGCACATCACAAAGAACTTTCTCAGAACCTTTCTTTCTAGTTTTTATCTGAGGATATTTCCTATGTCGCCCTAGACTTCAATGTGATCCAAAATATCCTTTCTCAGATTCCCCAAAAACAGGGCTAACAGACTGATCCTTGAAAAGAGTCATGTAACTCTGTGTTGTGAATTCACCTATCACAAATAAATTTTTCAGAAAACTTCCTTCTAGTTTTTATCAATGGATATTTCCTTTTCCACCATCGTTTTCCATGCACTCCAAAAGAGCCCTTCTCAGAGACCACAAAAACAGTGGCGTCAAACTGCTCTCTAAACATAAAGCTTTATTTCTATGAGGTGAATTCATGTATCACAAAGGAGTTATCAAAAACCTTTACTCCACTTATTACTTGAAGATTTTTCCTCTTTCAACCTTGGCTTCCATCCACTCCCGAATATCCCTTTGCATTATTTCTCAAAAATAGTGTTAACAAACTGCTCAATGAAAAAAAAAGATTTAACTCTGTGAGATGAATTCACCCATCACAAAACAGTCTCTCAGAAAGCTTCTTTCCAATTTTTATCTGAGCGTATTTCTGTTTTCACCATTGGCTTCTCTGCACTCCAAATATCCCTTTGCAGATTCCACAACAACAGGGTTACCACACTGCTCAACGAAAAGAGTGGTTTACTTCTGTGAGATGAATTCACTCATAAGAAAGAAATTTCTCAGAAAGCTCCTTTCTAGTTTTTATATATGCATGTTTACTTTTCCAACATTAGATTCAATGCACTCCCAAATATCCCTTCTCAGACACCAAAAAAACTGTGATGCCAAACTGCTCAATCAGCAAAATGGTTCATCTGTGTGAGATCAATACATACATCACAAAAGAGCTTCTCAAAAGCCTTCTCTCCAGTTTTTAACTGAAGATATTTCCTTTTTCACCTTAGGTCTCTATGAGCTCTCCAGAATCCCTTTTCAGATTCCCCAAAAACAGTGAAACCAAACAGCTCAATGAAAATAAGTGTGTCATTCGCTGAGATGAATTCACAGACCACAAAGAACTTTCTCAGAAAGCTTCTTTCTATTTATAATTCGAGGATATTTCCTTTGTCACCATAAGCTTCAATGAAATCCAAAATATCCCTTCACAGATTCCGCAAAAACAATGCTACCAAATTGCTCCATGAAAAGACTCACGTAACTCTGTGAGATGAATTCACAAACGACAAAGCATTTTCTCAGAAAGCTTCTTTCTAGTTTTCGTCTGAGGATATTTCCTTGGCACCATAAGCTTCAATGCACTATGAAATATCCCATTGCAGACTCCAAGACAACAGTGTTAGCAAACTGCTCAATGTAAAGAAATGCGTAACTCTGTGAAGTGAATTCACACATCACAGAGCAGTTTTTCAGAAAGCTTCGTTCTACCTTTTATCTGAGGATACTCCCTTGTTCACCATAGCCCTCAATGCACTTCCACATATTCCTTTGCAGATTCCACGAAAATGGTGTTAGCAAACTGTTCCATGAAAATAAAGGTGTAACTCTGTGAGATGAATTCACACATCACAAAGAATTTTCACAGAAAGCTTCTTTCTAGTTATTATCTTAAGATATTTCCTGTCACAAAAATCTTCAATGTGATCCAAAATATCCCTTCTGAGATTCCCCAAAAACAGTGATTCCAAAGTGATCCATGAAAAGAATTGTGTAACTCTGTGAGATGAATTAACACATCACAAAGTGATTTCTCAGAAAGACTCTTTCTAGTTTTTGTCAGAGGATAATTGGTTTGTCACTGTATGCTGCAATGCGCTCCGAAATATTCCATTGCATATTCCAGGAAAGCAGTGTCAGCAAACTGCTCATTGAAAAGAACAATGTAACACTGTGAAATGAATACAGATAACACAAAGAGGTTTCTCACAAAGATTCTTTTTGTTTTTTATTTGAGGATATTTCCTTTGTCACCATATTCTTCAATGCGCTTTGAAATGTCCTATTGCAGATTGCACCAAAACAGTGTTATCAAAAGGCTCAATAAAAAGAAAGGTGTAACTCTTTGAAATGAATTCACACATTACAAAGCAGTTTCTCAAAAGGCTTCTTTCAAGTATTTATCTGAGGATATTTTCTTTTTCACTATAGGTCTCAGTGCACTCCCAAATATCCCTTTGCAGATTCCACGAAACCAGTGTTAGTAAACTGCTCCATGAAAAGATAGGTGTAATTCTGTGAGATGAATTCACACATCACAGAGAACTTTCTCAGAAAGCTTCTTTCTACTTTTCATATGAGGATATTTCCTATCTCACCACAGGCTTCAGTGCAATCCAAAATATCCTTTCTCAGATTCCCCAAAAACAGTGCTAACAGACAGATCTATGAAAAGAATCGTGTAAAGCTCTGAAATGAATTGAAACGTCTCAAAGTGGTTTTTCAGAATGCTCTTTCCTGTTTTTATATGAGGATATTTCCTTTGTTACCATAGGCTTCAATGTCAACCAAAATATCGTTTCTCAGATTCCTTTAAAACAGTGATACCAAACTGCTCCATGAAAAGAATCATGTAACACTCTGAGATGAATTCACAAATGACAAAGCAGTTTCTCAGGAAGCTTCTTTCTGGTTTTCGTCTGAGGATATTTCCTTGGCACCATAAGCTTCAATGCACTATGAAATATCCCATTGGTGACTCCAAGAAAACAGTGTTAGCAAACTGCTCAATGAAAATAAATCTGTAACTCTGTGAGATGAAGTCACTCATCACAAAGCAGTTTCTCAGAAAGCTTCTTTCTAGTTTTTATCTGGGGATACTTCCTTTTCCACCACAGGCCTCAATGTGCTTCCACATATCCCTTTGCAGATTCAACAAAAACAGTGTTAGCAAATTCTTTCACGAAAAGAAATGTGTAACTTAGATGAATTCAAACATTACAAAGAACTTTCTCAGAAATCTTGCTTCTCGTTTTTATCTGTGGATATTTCCTTTGTCACCATAGGCTTGAATGCGATCCAAAACATCCCTTCTCAGATTCTCCAAAAATAGTGCTACCAAACTGCTATTGTATAACTCTGTTAGATGAATTAACACATTACAAAGCGGTTTCTCAGAAAGGTTCTTTCTTGTTTTTATATGAGGATATTTCTTTTCCATTGTAGGCTTCAATGCCCTCCCAAATATCCCTTCTCAGACACCACAAAAACAGTGATACCAAAGTGCTCCCTGAACAGAAACGTTTACCTCTATGAGATGAATGCACACTTCACAAAACAGTTTCTCAGAAAGCTTCTTTCTAGTTTTTATTTGAGGATAGTTCTTTTTTCACCATAGGTCTCAAAGCACTCCCAAATGTCTCTTTGCAGATTCCACAAAAACAGTTTAAACAAACTGTTCCCTGAAAGGAAAGGTGTAACTCTGTGAGATGTGAGATGTATTCACACATCACAAAGCAGTTTCTCAGAAAGCTTCTTTCTAGTTTTTATCTGAAGATATGTCCTTTGTCAGAATCAGCTTCAATGCTATCCAAAACATCCCTTCTCATATTTTCCAAAAACAGTGCTGCAAAATTGCCCCCCCAAAAAATCATGTATCTCTGTAGTTTAATTCAAAAATCTCAAAGCAGTTTCTCAGAAATCTTTCTAGTTTTTGTCTGAGGATATTTCCTTTTTCACTGTAGGCCTCAATGCACTCGTGAATATCCCCTTGCAGATTCCATAAAAACAGTGTTAGCAGACTGCTCCATGAAAAGAAATGTGTAAATGTATGAGATGAATTCACATATCACAAAGGACTTTCTCAGAAAACTTCCTTTTGCTTTTTGTCTGAGGAGATTTTCTTTCTCACCATAGGCTTCAATTCGCTCCCAAATATTCTATTGCAGATTCCATGAAAACAGTGTTATCAACCTGTTCAATGAAAACATCCTGTGTGGCTCTATGAGATGAATTCATCCATCCAAAATAGTTTCCCAGAAGGCTTCTTTCTAGCTTTTAACTGAGGATATTTCCTTTTCCACCATAGGCTTCAATGCACTCTCAAATATCCCTTCTCAGACACCACAGTAACAGTGATGCAAAAGTCCTCCCTAAACAGAAATGTTTAGTCCTATGAGATGAATGCGCACATCACAAAGAAGTTTCTCATAAAGCTTCTTTCTAGTTTATCTCTGAGGATATTTCCTTTTTCACCATTGGCTTCATTGTGCCCCCAAAAACTCTTCTCAAATACCACAAAAACAGTGGTGCTGAACTGTTCAATCAACAAAAAGGTTAAACTCTATGAGATGAATACACACCTCACAAAACTATTTCTAGAAAGCTTCTCTCCAGTTTTTATCTGACGTTATTTCCTTTTTCACTTTAGGCCTCAAGGAGCTCTGGAATATCCGTTTGCAGATCCCATAAAAACAGTGCTGCCAAACTGCTCAAAGAAAATAAGGTGGAACTCTGTGTGATGAATTCATCCATCACAAAGAAATTCTCAGAAAACATCTTTCTAGTGTTTATCTCAGGATATTTCCTTTTCCATTATCAGTTTCTGTACACTCCCAAATATTCCTTCTCAGATACCAAAAAAACAGTGATGACAAACTGCTCTTCCAACAGAAAGCTTTACCTCTATGAGATGAATGTACACATCACAAAGGAGTTATCAGAATCTTTCTCTCCAGTTTCAACCAGAAGATATTTCCTTTTTCAACATTAGCCTTTATCCTCTCTTGAATATTCCTTTCCTTATTCCAAAAAAGTGTTACCAAACTGCTTAGTGAAAAGAAAGATGTCACACTGTGAGATGAATTCACTCATCACAAAACAGTCTCTCAGAAAACTTCTTTCTAGTTTTTATTTGAGGGTATTTCCTTTTTCACTTTAGGCTTCTCTGTGCTCTGAATATCACTTTGTAGATTCCACAAAAACAGGGTTATCAAACTGCTCATTGAAAACAGTGTTTTCCTACAGAAGATGAATTCACCAATCACAAAGAAATTTCTCAGAAAGCTCCTTTCTCCTTTTTATCTGTGCATATTTACTTTTCCACCATCAGCCTCGTTGTGCTCCCAAATATTCCTTCTCAAACACCACAAAAACAGTGAGACATACTGCTCAATCAACAAAATGGTTTATCTCTATGAGTTGAATACACACATCAAAAAACATTTTCTCAAAATCCTTCTCTCCAATTTTTTTCTGCAGGTAATTCTTTTTTCACCATAGACCTCTGTGAGCTCCCGAAAATTCCGTTTCAGAGTCCCCAAAAACAGCGCTACCAAATGGCTCAAAGAAAAGAAAGGTGTAACTCTTTTAGACAAATTGACCCATTACAAAGCACTTTCTCAGAAAGCTTCTTTCTAGTTTTTATATGAGGATATTTCCTTTGTTGTCCTAAGCTTCAAGGCACTCCGAAATAACCCATTGCAGATTCCAAGAAAACAGTTGTAGGAGACTGACCAATGAAAATAACAGTGCAACTCTGTGAGATGAATTCACACAACCCAAGACAGTTTTTCAGAAAGCATCTCTTTGGCTTTTATCTGAGGATATTTCCTATGTCACCGTAGGCTTCAATGTGCTCCAAAATATTCTATTGAAGATTCCATGAGAACATTGTTACCAAACTTCTTAATGGAAAGAACGGTGTAACTCTGTGAGATGAATTCACACATCACCAAGTAGTTTCTCAGAAAGCTTCTTTCCAGCTTTTATCTGAAGATATTTCCTTTTTCACTATAAGCCTCAATGCACTCCCAAATATCCCTTTGTACATTCCACAAAAACAGTGTTAGCAAACTGATCCATGAAATAAAGGTGTAACTCTGTTAGATGAATTCACACATCACGAAGAATTTTCTCAAAAAGCTTTCTTCCAATTTTTACCTGAGGATAATTCCTTTGTCACCATAGACTTGAATACGATCCAAAATATCCCTTCTCAGATTCCCCAAAAATAGTGCTACCAAAACGCTAATTGTATAAGTCTGTTAAATGAATTAGCACATTACAAAGCAGTTTCTCAGAAAGCTTCTTTCTAGTTTTTATATGAGGATGTTTCCTTTTCCACTGTAGGCTTCAATGTGCTCCCAAATATCCCTTCTCGGACACCACAAAAACAGTGATATCAAAGTGCTCCATCAACAGAAACGTTGACCTCTATGAGATGAATGCTCACCTCACAAAGCAGTTTCTCAGAAAGCTTCTTTCTAGTTTTTATTTGAGGACTTTTTTTCACCATAGGTCTCAAAGCACTCCCAAATATCTCTTTGCAGATTCCATGAAAACAGTTTTAGCAAACTGTTCCTTGAAAGGAAAGGTGTAAGTCTCTGAGTTGCATTCACACATCACAAAGCAGTTTCTCAGAAAGATTCTTTCCAGTTTTTATCTGAGGATACTTACTTTGTCAGAATCAGCTTCAATGTGATCCAAAATATCCCTTCTCAGATTCTCCAAAAACAGTGCTACAAAACTGCTCCATGAAAAGGATCGTGTAACTGTGTGAGTTGAATTTACAAATCACAAAGGAGTTTCTCAGAAACCTTCTTTCTAATTTTTGTCTGAGGATATTTCCTTTGTCACCATAGGCCTCAATGCGCTCCTGAATATCCCTTTGCAGATTCCACGAAAACAGTGTTAGCAGACTGCTTCATGAAAAAAAAAGTTTAAATGTGTGAGATGAATTGGAAAGCATCCTTTTGGTTTTTGTCTGAGAACATTTCCATTGTCACCATAAGCTTCACTACGCTTCCAAATATCCTACTGCAGACTCTGCAAGAAGAATGATACTATACTGCTGCATGAAAAAAATGGTGTAAATCTGTGAGATGAATTCACACATCACTAAGTAGTTTCTCAGAAATCTTCTTTCTAGTTTTTATCTGAAGATATTCCATTTCTCACCATAGGTTTCAAAGCAATCCAAAATGTCCCTTCTCAGATGCACCAAAAACAGTGCTACCAAACTGTTCCATGACAAGAATTGTGTAAATTTTTGAGATGAATTAACAGAATAGAAAGTGGCTTCTCAGAAAACTTCCTTCTAGTTTTCATATGAGGGTATTTACTTTGTCACCATAAGCTTCAAATCGCTCAGAAATATCCGATTGTAGATTCAAGAAAACAGTGTAAGCAAACTGTGCAATGCAAAGAACAGTGTTACTCTGTGAGATGAATTCACACATCACAAAGCAGTTTCTCAGAAAGCTTCTTTCTAGATTTTCTCTGAGGATATTTCCTTTTTCACCATATTCCTCAATGTTCTCCTGAATATCCCTTTGCAGATTAAACGAAAAATTCTTAGCATATTTCTCAATGAAAAGAACTTTGTTACTGGGTGAGATGAATTCACACATCACAAAACAGTTTCACTGAAATATTATTGGTTTTTATCTGAGGATATTTCCTTTGTCATTATGGGCTTCAATGTGTTCCTAAATACTCTATTGCAGATTCCATGAAAACGGTGTTATCAAACTTCTCAATGAAAAGAAATGTGTAACTCTGTAAAATGAACTCACACATCACAAAGCTGTTTCCCAGAAAGCTTTCTTCTAGTTTTTATATGAGTATATTTACTTTTTCACTACAGGCCTCAACTTGCTCCAAAATATCCCATTGCAGATTCCACAAAAACAGTGTTAGGAAACTCCTCCATGAATAGAAAGGTGTAACTTTCTGAGATAAATTCACGCATCACAAAGAACTTTCTCGGAAAGCTTCTTTCTAGTTTTTATCTGAGGATATTTCCTTTGTCACCACAGGCTTCAATGCGATTCAAAATATCCCTTGTCAGATTCTCCAAAAACAGTGCTACCAAGCTGATCCATGTAAGGAATCATGTAACTCTCTGAGATTAATTAACACATCACAAAGTGGTTTCTCAGAAAGCTTCTTTTTTTTGTTACAATATTTCCTTTTCCACCTTAGGATTCAATGTACTCCTAAATATCCCTTCCCAGATACCACAAAAAGAGTGATGCCAAAGTACTCCCTCAACAAAAATGTTTAGTTCTGCGAGATGAATGCACACATCACAAAGGAGCTTCTCTGAAATTTTATCTCCTGTTTTTACCTGAAGAATTTTCTTTTCACACCTTTGGCCTCTATGTGTTCCCAAATATCCCTCTGCAGGTTTCCCAAAACCATGCTACCAAACTTTGCAATGAAAAGAAAGTTTTAACTCTGTGAGATAAATTCCCCCATCGCAAAGTAGCTTCTCAGGAAGATTCCTTCCAGTTTTTATGTGAGGATGTTTTCTTTTCCACTACAGGCTTCAATATGCTCTCAAATATTCCTTCTCATGTTTCACAAAAACCGTGATGCCAAACTACTCCCTTAACAGAAATGTTTAGCTATATGAGATGAATGCAAACATCACAAAAGTGTTTCTCAGAAAGCTTCTCTCCAGTTTTTACCAGAAGATATTTCCTTTTTTGCCATTGGACTCTTTGCACTCCCGAATATCCCTTGCAGATTCTACAAAAGCAGTGTGACCAAACTGCTCAATGAAAAGAAAGGTTTAACTCTGTGAGATGAATTCATACATCACAAAGCAGTTTCTCAGAAAGCTTCTTTCTAGTTTAAATCTCAGGATATTTCATTTTTCACCATAGGCTTCAATGTGCTACCAAATAACTCCTTGCAGATACCACAAAAGCAGTGAGGATGAACTACTCAAATAAAAAAAGGTTAAACACTATGAGATGAATACACACATCACAGAACCACTTCTCGAAAAGCTTCTCTCCAGTTTTCATCGGAATTTATATCTTTTTTCACCGTAGGCCTCTAGGATCTCCTGATTATCCCTTTGCAGATTCCATAGAAACAGTGCTACCAAACTGCTCAAAGAAAATAAATGTGTGACTCTGTGTGATGAACTCATGCATACCAAAGAAATTTCTCAGAGAGCTTCTTTCTAGTTTTTGTCTCAGGATATTTCCTTTTCCACCATCGGCCTAAATGCACTCCCAATTATCCCTTGTCAGACACCACAAAAACAGTGTTGCCAAACTTCTCTCTCAACAGAAAGCTTTACCTCTATCTGATAAATGCACACATCACAAAGGAGTTAATAGAAACTTTTTCTCCTGTTTTACCTGAAGATATTTCCTTTTTCAAAATTGGCCTCTATTCGCTCCTGAATATCCTTTGCATATTCCACAAAAAGAGTGCTAATGAACTGCTCAATTAAAGGAAAGATTTAACTCTGTGAGATGAATTCGCCCATCACATAACAGTCTCTCAGAAAGCTTCATTCTAGTTTTTATCTGAAGGTATTTCCTTATTCACCATAGGCTCCCCTGCATTCCAAATGTCCCTTTGTACATACCACAAAAACAGGGTTACCAAACTGCTCAATGAAGAGAACGATTTAACTCTGGGAGGTGAATTCACCCATCACAAGGAAATTTCTTAGAAAGCTTCTTTCTAGTTTTTATCTTAAGATATTTCCTATGTCACAATAGTCTTCAATGCGATCCAAAATATCCCTTCTCAGATTTCCTAAAAACAGTGCTTCCAAACTGATCCATGAAAAGAATCATGTAACTGTGAGATGAATTAACACATCACAAAGTGGTTTCTCAGAAAGATTCTTTCTAATTTTTGTCTGAGGATATTTGCTTCGTCTCTATAAGCTTCAATGCACTCTGAAATATTCCATTGCAGATTTCAGGAAAGTAGCGTTAGCAAACAGGTCATTGAAAAGAACAGTATAAGGCTGTGAAATGAATTCAGGCAACACAAAACAGTTTCTCACAAAGCTTCTTTTTGTTTTTTATCTGAGAATATTTCCTTTGTCACCATATTCTTCAATGCACTCCAAAATGTCCTATTGCAGATTGCACCAAAATAGTGTTATCAAAAGGCTCAATAAAAATAACGGTGTAACTCTTTGAAATGAATTCACACATCACAAAGCAGTTTCTCAGAAAGCTTCTTTCCAGTTTTTATCTGAGGATATTTTCTTTTACACTATAGGCCTCAATGCACTCCTAAATATCCCTTTGCAGATTCCACGAAAACAGTGTTAGCAAACTGCTCCATGAAAAGATGGGTGTAATTCTGTGAGATGAATTCACATAGCACAAAGAATTTTCTCAGAAAGCTTCTTTCTATCTTTATCTGAGGATATTTCCTATATCACCATAGGCTTCAATGCAATCCAAAATATCATTTCTCAGATTCCCCAAAAACAGTGCTAACAGGCAGATCTATGAAAAGAATGGTGTAAAGCTGTGAAATGAATTAACATGTCTCAAAGCAGATTCTCAGAAAGCTCTTTGTAGTTTTTATATGAGGATATTTCCTTTGTCACCTTAGGCTTCAATGTGATTTAAATATCCCTTCTCAGATACCCCTAAAACAGTGCTACCAAACTGCTCTATTAAAAGAATTGTGTAACTCTGTGAGATGAATTCACAAATCACCAAGCAGTTTCTCAGAAAGATTCTTTCTAGTTTTTGTCTGAGGATATTTCCTTTGTCACCGTGAGCTTCATTGAGGTAAGAAGTATCCCATTGCAGATTTCAAGAAAAGTTTTAGCAAACTGCTGAATGGAAAGAACAGTGTAACTCCATGAGATGAATTGACACAACACAAAGCAGTTTCTCAGAAAACTTCTTTTTTTTATCTGAGGATATTTCCTTTGTCACTATAGGCATCAATGCACTCCAAAATGTCCTATTGCAGATTCCACCAAAAAAGTGTCATCAAACTGCTCAATGAAAAGAATGGTGTAGCTTAGTGAGATGAAGTCACACATCACAAACAAGTTTCTCAAAAAACTTCTTTCTAGTTTTTATGTGAGGATATTTCCTTTCTCACTATGGGTCACAATGTACTCCCAAATATCCCTTTGCAGATTCCACAAAAACACTGTTAGGAAACTGCTGCATGAAAAGAAAGTGTAATTCGGTGAGATGAATCCACACATCACAAAGAACTTTCTTATAATGCTTCTTTTTAGTTTTTATCTGAGTGTATTTCTCTGGTCACCATAGGATTCAATGCAAACCAAAATATCTCTTCTCAGTTTCCCCAAAAACACTGCTACCATAGTGAAAAATGGAAAGAGTCATGTAACTCTATGAGATGAATCAACACATCTCAAAGAGCGTTCTCAGGAAGCTTCCTTCTACTTTTTTTATCAGGATTATCCTCTGTCAACATAAGCTTCAATGTGATCCAAAATATCCCTTCTGATATTCCCCAAAAACTGTGCCATCAAACAGATCCATGAGAAGAATCATGTAGCTCTTTGAGATAAATTCACGAATCACAAAGCACTTTCTCAGAAAGTTTCTTTCTAGGTTTTGTCTGAGGACATTTCCTAATCCACAATAAGCTTCAATGTGTTCTGAAATATCTCATAGCAGATTCCAAGAAATCAGGGTTAGCCAACTACTCAGTGAAAAGAACAGTGTAACTATGTGAGCTGAATTCATGCATTACAAAGTGGTTTCTCAGAAAGTTTCTCTCTAGTTTTCCTATGAGAATATTTCTTTTATCACTATTGGCCTCAATGTGCTCCAAAATATCCCTTTGCAGATTCCACGAAAACAGTGTTAGCAAATGGCACCATGAAAAGAAAGGTATAACTGTGTGAGATGAAATCACTCATCACAGAGAATTTTCTCAGAAAAATTCTTTCTAGCATTTATCTGAGTATATTTCCTTTATCAACATAGGCTTCAATGTGATCCAAAATATCCCTGCTCAGATTCCCCAGAAACACTGTTACCAAACTGCTAAATGAAACGAATCATGGAATTCTCTCAGGTGAATTCACAAAGCCCAAAGCAGTTTCTCAGAAAGCTTCTTTCTGGTTTATTTCTCAGGATATTTCCTTTCTCACAGTAACCTTCAATGTTCTCTGAAATATCCCATTGTAGATTCCAAGAGAACAGTGTTAGCAAACTGCTGAATGAAAAGAACAGTGTAACTCTGTGAGATGAATTCACACATCATAAAGCTGTTTCTCAGAAAGCTTATTTTTGGTTTTTTTATGAGGATATTTCCTTTGTCACCATACCCTGCAATGTGCTCCCAAATATCCTATTGCAGATTCCACAAAAACAGTGTTACCAAACTGCTACACGAAAAGAGAGGTTTATCTCTGTAAGATAAATTCAAATATCACAAAGGACTTTCTAGGAAAGCTTCCTTCTAGTTTTTATCTGAGCATATTTTCTTTGTTACCATTGGCTTCAAAGTGACCAAAAATATACTCTCTCTGATTCCACAAAAACAGTGCTAACAAACTGATCCATGAAGAGCATCATGAAATGCTGCGAGATGAATTAACACATCACAAGTGGTATATAAGAAAGCTTCTTTCTAGTTTTTTTTTTTTTTACTTATTTATTTATTTTTATTATATTTTAAGTTCTAGGGTACATGTGCATAACGTGCAGGTTTGTTACATATGTATACTTGTGCCATGTTG